>NW_018742415.1:0-402500 GCF_001683475.1 Chenopodium quinoa | reverse complement strand
GGTCATTTTCGTACGTATTAATAAATCCAACCTTTTCGTGGTCTGACAAAAAAATAAATCCATACTTTAATTAATTTAGGTTACTAATTTAATATTTTTTTGGTCATTTTCGTACATATTAATAAATTTTTTTTTTCTGGAATTTTTTATTAACCTGGTTTTTTCATCCCATGCATACCAAAATGATGAGATGTACATAAATTATTATTATTTGTAATAGTAATATTATGTCAACTTATTAATATTATTGTTTTGAAATGACTGTTGTTGAGCTATGTCCTTAATTCCTTATGTTTGAATTATACCATATTAGAATCTGTTTTGTTAAACAATAAAAAAAAATCCAACTCAATTAATCCATTAATATAACATCATATATTTAATTCCAACATAGAAACATAAATCAGAGGCTAGAATCTTTAATAATCGTAAACATAACTTAGAGGACTAGCAATCTTAGATTATATTGTAACACGGCCCTGTTCTTTTTAGTCTTCGTTTGATAGGTCAATGAACTTAATCTTCTTGAACTTCTTGGGACAAATTTGATCCTCATCCCCACTATCATATGGTTCAGTTTTGACTAGTCGATCGTCTACTTCTGGCACGAACTGTATAATTTCACCTCTTGCGTTTTTTGGCATGGTGCGGAAGGAGAATTGGTTAAGTACATAGTATTATCTTTCCTCCTCAAATAGCTTCTCAACATAAGAAGATTCGCCCACTCGGCTCACTAGCACACCAGCCGCTTGTGGACCAATGGTTGAAATTACTTCTCGCAAAAATATCCGATTGTAAATTTTCTCCCTTGTGCGCTCTAGCTCTTCTTTCACCTTCTTGGTCATTCGTGGAGCTACAAGTAAGAATTTAATTAGTCATACAAGTTACACAAGAATTATATAATAATTCTATATTTCACAAAAGATAAGAGTTTACCCAAACATCTCTTGCTGCGCCTAACCATTGTGGAGCTACTTGTCGAAGTAGAAGAACGGATTAGATTATGTATGCAATATGAAAACAAGGAACAGTTAGAGAGTTTGTTTTTGTTTTGAGTTGATATGTTTTCTTCATCAAATAAGACTTATTTATAAGTGAAAAATATAACTTATTGCCTTCTTTTTTTCCCGCCATTTCGATATTTTCCGCCATTTATTTATAAATCAACCCCATTATTCCAGTAACTAGGATAACTTATGTTGTTTAGAAAAAAAAATGGACCACTAACGTAAGAGAGGTCCATGAAAAAAAAAACATATTTAATTGGTAACAGCTAACTACTCATAGCTAATTATTTCACTAATCACCGATTCCCGCTAGATTTATGGAAAGTTTAATGTAGTAAGTAGGTGGAGTTATTGTTAACGCATGCCAGCTTTAACTTCTGCATTGGGACTATAAACAACTTTTATTCACATTTTTTATAAACAAATTTGATGTTTCCAACTACTTTTATTTTATGATACACGCGACAAAAATAATATTGTTTCCTTTTCAATAATTATAATTTTTGATAATATAATAGAAACTGAAGAAAATATTGGGTATGCAAAAAGACTATAATCATAATTTCTACTGTACTTTTTTAAATGCAGTGATATATATTATATTATATATATATAATGCAAAAATTGTTTCACTTTCAAATAGATTTGTACACATTTTCTAATAAAACCTTTAAGAGTACTATGTTTTTTTTAATATACCTTAACTGAATTAATTACAAGAATCTTGTGCAAAACTTTAATTTACGTATTTTTTTACATTGAATGTTTGCATCTTGTCAATTATATGTGGTTAAAGAATTCTTTCAAAAAATATGTGGTTAAAGAATAAAATAATTAGTCATGTATAATGAATGGACTAATTAAACGACATAATTTAAAAGAAAGTTGTTCGTTAACAATATCTAGTACATAGAGTAGAAGAACATAAACATAGGTAATTTTTAGAATATGAACATTAATCATGATTCATGATATAAACTTGTTATTAAACAACATCGTCCTTAAAAATTTTTCCCCACTAACATAAAACTCTTGCCAGGCCACGACTGGTACTTTGGTCTCTTTTTCATGCCACCGTGAGTTTTGACGAAGTAGTCGACACCTTGTCGGAAAACCTTCATCCTCCAATTTCCTGTCCACCCACATTCGTCGCAGCGCTTTAGCTCGGTAATTGTCTTGTGTCCTTTAGTGCAACGAAATAAGGGTTTGCAACAACAACTTTCAAGTTGGCTCCAATCGATGTCTTCATTCTTGTTGATTTTGATCCCGGACTTATCCTTCCATGACTTATTCAATTGCTGCATCTTCATGATATCAATGATTCCAGTTATCTTTGGAAATATTTCCTCTTCAAAAGTCTCATCCCATTTACCATACGCACTGTGGTCTGGGTAGTAATCAGACTGTGTATCCATTTTGGCAACGGGGATGAAATGAAAATAGAATGCAATAGAGAAAAATAGAAATCTTTTGGTATTCCACTTGAATTTTTTTTAATATAAGAGGGTGTAACGATTACACCCACATAACGAGGAATATATAGTATTTATTAATATTCTAAAGTCTGCATTTATTTAAATGTAAAAATAATAAAAAATTGTGTATGATACGATAAGATTACATTAAATGTAAAAATAATAATAATTGTAATTAGTGAAAAAAATTTAAATATAATAATGGTTTATTCTTTAGTAACCCTTTATCAATTTTTGATAACACCCACGCTATAAATGTCAACTATGATTTTACGAAGTAATTGATATTATATATTAGCTTATTCTAAAAATTTATTTTATATTCATTTCAAAAATTGTAGAAACGGTTAAGAACTTTCAACGTTATCCCACCAACTCTATCAAATAAATAATTTTTCCCATGTTTGACAAAAAAAATTCCACTCTTCTACTTTGTGGTTTCTTCACAATTTCATACACTACCTATTTTTGACTTTGAAAGGTATAATCAACGGTTTCCTTCAACATATTTTACAGATAATCGCTATGGATGCTTCTGCAACATGGTACGTTTAACAATTAGTAAAATTTATAAGTTTAATTTTAGTTCAAAATTAAATTTTGTATATGAATATGATTGTTACCATCTGTAAAACCCTTGAATTTTCATAGTTTTTCTTATGATTTGGAAAATTGCAATCCACCAAACACTTCCACAGACCCTTTGGATGACGATTGGAGTACAATAAAAGTCATTGGCGAAGCAGCAGTAAAGGGTTTATGCCCATCTGATGGTGGAGGCGATTCGGTTCACATGGCAACATTGGAAGGCCCGCAAGATGTTGTAGGAGACAAAGACGATCAGCATATTTTGGTATTATTTCCAATTTTTTTAGGAATTTTTAATCTCTATTTGTAATTTTGATTTGCAAATTTTCCAGTGAATAAAAATTACTGAAATAAAATTGAACTTGGAATTTTCTAACCGTTTTGGAGTTCATGTCGAATTGAACGTCATGATATTTAATTAAGTTACAATGGTCATAATTAATAGAGTAAATACATTATACACAATTAAGTTGATGTTACTAATTTATCAAGTAATTACATTATTCACAATTAATTTTATTTTGAAAAATGTTTAACCATCTTAACAAGATATTCCCAAAGAATCCCATGGTTAAGTAAATTTTGATTCCTCTGTGAATGAATATGTTAATCAGCCCACCGAAGTTGAAAATTAAGGAAGTAACGACAGTGAAAATGTTACCAATAAGGTACTAGTGTAAATGAATTTGCTATTTGTTGTTATAGTTAATAAAACATTGAGAATGATGGTACAGGGTCATGGTGAAATGATTGATGACAAAGGAGATGATGCTGTAACACACATTGCAACTACCAATATTGGTTGCCAACACAATGTAAATACAATTGAAGGATGTAAGGATGGTGCTCATGTTACTAATGAGGTGATTATGGTTACTCGCACTACTTAATATTGTGACTAAACATTATTAATATTTTCAATCATATACACCATTAAACATATGATGTAATGTGTTGACTTATATGCAGGTAGAAATCAACCCGAAAAACATTAATACTTTTGTTGAGAGTGTGTTACAAATGGTGAATAGTGGTAATCAGGTTGTAGTTTATACATACCACCACAAGAAGGAGTTGTAAGGAGGAAGAGGAAAAGAAAGCAGACTCCTAAAAGGGTAAATTAGCAGATTCCTAGTATTGAATTATGAATTCATGTATAAAGTTTTTTGGTAAAACATATGGGTACTTTATTTTGAAGGTCAATACCTAATGCTAATTGTTAAAGTACAATGACAATGCATACTAAATGTAAAATATTTGTTTTTCTTTGATAATAACAGATGATCTTACAGAATACTACCAATGCTAAAACGGAACCCAATGTAGGTCAAATACCTCTAAGTGTAAGTGTGTAACACCACATAACCCTTGCTTCCAAATTATATAAGAACAATGTATGATTTTTGTTTTAGTTTTTTTTACGTAGAATTCACTTTACATTAAATCTTATTTAAATATAATACGTTAACAGATGAATCTACAGAATTCTACCATTGCTGAAAGGGAAGCCAATTTAGATAAAATACCTCGAAGTGTAAGTGTGTAACACCACATACTTAATACCAAAGTATCTAGTAACACGACATTGAATAATCTGCACTAACTTGTATTTATATTTACATTTAACATTCAATATTCCATTTTTTGTGTGTAGTTGGATGGGGGTGGTTCAATAGGTCCAATAACATGAGGTATGGCTATTTTAAATGTGTTTAAGCCATTTACAATTGAGTATAAGAAGAACATTGGAAGAAAATGCAGAAGAAAAAATAACAAGGTCAGTGAAAATTACTGTCCCTTTAAATAACCTAAACAAATTTGGATTTGTAATTTTATGAAGTCTATGATTGCCTTATTGTGTAGAATAATCATCCCACTTACGATCAATTTTTGATACAGTCCGAACCAAGCCCTTTAGTCAAGACTCCTGTAAGTAAGCGTGTAAAATCATCCCTTACAATTAAGGATTCTGTGGATAAAGAATCATTTCAACATCGAGTTCAGAGTGCCAGGAAAGTACCTCAACCAAAAGGTTATGGAAAGGCTGTTAAAAAAAAAAGGCAAATAAGAGGTTTCTTTGACAACCAGTAACCAGGTATCTTTTATTAGTAACCCTTGACTTATTTAATATGCTCAAACTGTTATTCTTATATATATTGTTGTGCATGTTATGACGAAAAAAAGGATTCAAAAGATGAAGAGATATATCTGAGTTTTAGGAAAAAAACACAAGGAAACGCAAAGAGTGAAATGCTGGGGAAGAAAAAAAGAATTATAACTCTAGATACTTCTAGTAGTGATGAGCAGGTAAGTTACGTGATGAAAATTATCAATTGTTGTTGTTTTGAATTGAAACCCTACCATTCAAACCCTACTAACCAACATGTTGAAATCTGTGGCAGGAACCTGATCAAAGATTGAAGGGAAGTTTGCTTGGGAAGAAGGGAATAGAGAAGTTTTCAACTTTATCTAAGACTCAGCGTTCTTATGATACTTTTGAGGTTAATTGTGGTTTATTATAAATATTTATGATTTTTTAGTTGTTGATTAAATGATAATGTAAGTACAATATCTGAGTAGTTACTCGAACAGAATCAGCAGGCCAAGACACTGACAAAATCTAAAAACAAGAACGCTCCCACCTATTATTTAAGCAGAAATATTTCTAAGGAGGCGAATCAGGTGCTTTGTGTTTGAATAGATTTTAAGGTTTAATTAGTTACTAAATTAACGTCAAAAAATTGAACTTATTAACGGTTGGGCTGAAATCAAAGGCGAAGCATATTCCTCCTTCTTTGGCTCCAGCTTCTTCTACCAGAGATGAGAAGGCTAAGATGAAGAATACGACTAGTGACACAAAAACTATCATTCCATCGAGTACTGATGAAAAAAAAGGGTAATGTTTTGGTTATGTTATAAATTTGGTTACTAACTTACCATGAACCAATTACAAGATCTATTAATGAATGGTACTTGTAGACACCTAAAAATGTCTCCCCAAAACCAAACCCGTTGATGAACACCTTTCACCGCCATTATTGGTCGATTTGAGTATTTAATCTTTGGAGTGCTTAAATCCATGTTCTATCCAATATATTTCATGAACCAATCCAATTTCTAGCTCATTTCCCTAAACCATAACCTATTCTCCACTTTTCGTGTCCACATCGCAAAACTGAGAGAAACTGATTTTATGGATATAAAATTTTGATCCAATTATTATTTTTTTGGATAGGCCTTTAAATAATATTTCCAACCATATATCATAAGCCCAATTCCGAGCTATAACGAAAAAGATATGAGCAAAACATTAAACTCGGCCCAAAACCGACACCCTTCTACTAAAACGGCCATATCTTAAAATCTACAATTTATTTTGACCTGATTCTAATTGGGTTGGAACTTAGACTTGATAAGATTTCCAATGATATATTATATTCTTTATTCCAAGTTACGGATCAAAAGTTATGATGATTTTAAAAACGCGTAAAAAACTGGAATTACCGCGCAGTAGCTAAAATGTCGCGACGCGGCAAGATCTGACGTGGCACGGGAGAAATTCCCGTGACACGGTAATTTGGAGGGGATTTTCATGTTTTTTAGTGCCCCGTGACTTGGCATAAGTACCGTGACCCGGCGCCATATGTCGTGACACGGTGGACTTTGCCGCGTCACGACGTTTTCTGCCGTGTCACGGTGGGTTGCTGACGTGTCACGGTGCTTAAAACTTTCTCGCGTCACGGGGAACTGTGCCGAGACACGGGAATTACTGCCGTGTCACGGTAGGAATTCCCATGTCACGGTGCCAGTGTTGTGACACGGGACAACTCCGTGTCTTTTCCGCGTAATCCCTTCACGCGTTTTTACTCCCGTAGGTCAAATATTTCCCGCGTCACTCTATTTTTCACCGCGTCACGCTAATTTCCCCTGTGACACGGTAGAACCTGCCGTGTCGCGGTAGAATCTACCGTGTCGCGGTAGCCTTTTTTTAGGGTTTTTATCTTTTTAGGGTTCCATGTGTTCCCTCTGCTCATTTTCCCTATAAATACCCCCCTCCTTTCTGCAGTTCGGGGCACCAATAATCATTCTCTCTCACCTTACACCAAAAATCATTCTCTTCTCCCTCTTTAACCTAATTTCTAGCCTCTTTATTCTTCCACAACAATTCCCCTAAGCACTCCAAGGAGTCTATACTTAACCCGAGGTTCCGTCCTCGGGTTCCGAAGGAAGCACCCAAAGGTTGCATGTTCCCGGCATACATGAGGAGATGTGTCTTAGGGCATCCCGTTCCATCGAACCCCCTTATCAATGTTTGAGATGCCTGGTTGTGCCAATTGCCCTAGAACCAAGGCGTGAAAGGTACAAATAACTGAGGGTTTGGACCAAATCAACTCTACTTTTTATTTGATTTAATTTTCATTTACTTTATATTTTTTTTATTGAAGTTGCTAACAGTTTATTCATGATGTAGCAATTTAAAGGAACGCGCGGAATGTGAGTAATTAATTAATTTAATTGCTCTTATTTTATTTTTAATACTGCTAGTATCATGATTAGGGTTATTTTATATTTGATTTGGCTAACACTATTATTGTTAAATTGCTTCCAATATTAATGTTTATTCTTTTTTTTTTTATTGATCACCATATTGCATGTTTAAAGGGAATATGTAATTGAAAACCACGCCTAATAAGATAATTTGGACAACCGGTTTAGGTTCCTTTTAATCTTATTATTAATTGAAGTGATCACCAATATTTTAGAATTATGTGTGCATTAATATTAAACCAATTTAGTTAAATAATATTTTGGAGCGAATTGAATTATTGTTTGTACGCCTTTGAGATCACATGAATGCTTTTCAATATAAGAATCGAGTAGAGGCCAATACGGGCGAATGTGACTCCATGACTCACTTCGTACCATCATCCCCGATCCTCCTTTCGTGGTTCCGAACCATATGGAGTTAGTAATCTCATGGATTATGAATGGGGTGTAACCTTCACGGGTCAATCGTTGTTGCCTATCGTTGTCCCTTATCGTGGTTACCTTTTTATGATCCGTGAACGGTTTACAAGTTCCTTAAAAACTTGTTGGCAGCTCCCTACTTTTTTGTCCCTAATCATATATGTCAATTCCCACTTCCTATGAGTGCCAAGCATATTCACAACATGCTTTTATGTAGGCGCACTTCGAACGACGCCTACAGTACTATATGATTACCAATGTATTAGCTTTTCATTGGAAACTATATATGGCAAATTATATTAGGATGCATATTCATGGTTACAAAGAAATTATCTAATATTTCCTAGCCCTAAGTAATTTGTTGACAACTTAATGGTTACTAATGTTTTGACTTTTTATTCGATGTTATTTGGACTAAACAGAGTGCGCGTGAAATTAAGTCCAATGCTCCACCCTCTATCTCACCCACTTGGAAAAGTTTTGTTCATCAAGTAATTGGTAGGATGACTACAGCCGATGAATCGTAAGTTCAATCACATAAATTAAACAATGTGCCCGCGTATGATCAATATAAACATACAAGTTCATCATGTAATTTATGGTGTAAAGTATTTACCCCTAACTGATTATTTATGATACATCCTTATAGACTGAAATCCCAAGTGTTGTTTAAGCGTAAAGGGTTTACTCTAACTCGTGAGGCCCTGTGAAATTCATTTAAAAGTGATGGGGCAATCAGTGAAGAGGTCATGGATGTTTTTGCTTAAATTATGAATGAATTCAGCGGTGGTGATCCTAAGTTGGGAAAACACGCCTACATCATGCCCCCCATGACTACGGTAAGATAAAATAAAATGCCCCGTATAACAGGTTCCATATTAAACACATGATAATGATTATTATACATATATCACTAATACGTTTTGTATATTGTTGGCCCATGAAGTCTAATGCTATTGACAAACTCTATAGAGATGAGGATGCAGAGGACATTATCAATCGATGTATTTCTCAAATTGCTGATGATGATGCAATTGCATGCAGACTGAAGTATCACAAAAGGGTTGACAATTATAAATTCTTTAAATACAATTATTTAATTATCTGATTACTTTGTAACCACAGTTACATTATTCATTAAGGCTGAATTTTATAATTGCAGATTTTCTTCCCATTCCTACTCAAAGGTAGATGGATCATATACCTCATCAGTTTGGATGAAACAGGAGTTTATGTCTTTGACACCTTACACGGATATCCACACACTTACCACGACAAGTTACTACCTCACGCGGTAAGATAACTTGTGTTGTTAGTAATTTACTAGTAACACAACTTAACGAAGTTATTATTACTAAAGAACATCTATGTTACTAGATTAATCGTTTAGGTTACTAAATTGTGCTTCATGATTTAACAGCTTAAGTATGCAACTAGAGTTCTGTCCGTGATTTTGGAAGATGATCTCCCGAAGATTGGCAGCTTTAAAGTTAGAAGTTTTAAATCAGTACCCAAAGAGAAAAAACCTAATGACTCTGGGATGCTCTGTATGCTATTCCTGACAAACAGATACAATGATGTCCCATCGTGGATAGAAGTGAGTATCCATCTAACTACATGCAAGTATAACTGTTTATTACTTACAGTAACATATGTTGATTTACATGAGTGCAGAGGTTCAAGGAAGATGAGGAGTGTTACTGGTCAGAAATGTGCACTTACATTCTGATGGATAAAGTGAACGAGGTTAAAGATGATGTGTCAACGTTGGTGATGGATTTATGATCGTTATTTTTCTTATAATGATAATTCAAGATTATCATTTGTTTGTACACATATGAACAGCTGACGCTGGTCTAAGCTTGTTTGTTATAATACGTGTTTTAAAACGGTGTATGAAACCACATCAATTGTTTTGTTAGAAGTACTTTTACACCAATATATTAACAAACTATATGTCTTAAAAACTTTCGAATGATGGGATAAATATTTATACAGAGATGACATGGCTTAATTGGAACGTTGTTGACGGGAAAAAAAATAAATTTCAAAAATTAAAAATGAAAAATGGATTGGATAATATATTACATAATTAGTAACATTATATCATAAATATTTTGTTTGAGTGTAGTTATTCATCAAGTGTATAGTAAGAAAGAATAATAATAAAAAAAATAAAGGAAGAAATTGCTACGTATTGGAATTCGTAAAGGCTCTTGGGACAAATGTTATCCATTAAATGCGAGGGCCTATTGTACTACACGCCTAGTTCATTAAATTGTATGTTTTTTTTATATTAATTTTTATTTATTGATTTTATTATACATTATTATGTTTGGAATAAAAAAAATGTTATTTTCACAAAAATAATTTACATAAAACATGTACAAATTTTAATTTGAACTTATCTTTTGTATCTACAAAAAAGTATTGAGAAGTATTTTTTTGGTTTTAAAAAAATGAAAATACTTCATACAATATAGTATAATTGTTCTTGTTGTTACTAATGTTGTAATTAAATTATACGAGGCTAATTTAATAATTTAGACAATAATTTAAGAACAATGTCTTATAATTTAGACAATAAGTTGAGAACAACACCTTATATTAATCATACATGTCTTGCTTAATAAATCACCTAGGTGAGATATTTATAATTAATTCAAGTTTATAGTTTTAAAAAGCAATTAAATAACTAAAAAATGCAACAACGAAATTAACTTGTAAACTGATATTAAATGTTTTAATTCAAAAAAAGGCATACTTCATTGATAATGCTTTTTTTTTTTTTGTTTTTGACAATTTAAAAGATAATGCTAATACTAGGGATCCTAGCATTAACTACACGATCGAAAAAACTACAATCAAACCATAAAAAACCAAATGCAATTTAGCGTTTATCCATCTTCACTAACAACGACTAATTATGGGCTTTCTAGGCCTACTCGTCTTCGGTTAGGTCAACAAAGTGAATCTTTTTGAACCTTTTTGACATTTTTGTTCGTCATCACTAATCTCCATTGGTGAAGGCCCGCTGAAGCAATTATCCACTTCAGCTAAGGATTGACTAAATTCAGCCCTTGAGTTCTTTGGTTCTTGTCGGAAGTACAAATGATTCATGCAGTACCGCTCTTCCTCAAAGACCCTCTCGACGCTTGGTGCATGACCAACTCTTTTCATGAGCATACCAACTTCTAGAGCGCCCAGATGCCATATTACTTAGCGAATGAACCTTCGAAAGCATTGGTCCTCGTTGGCGCGCTCCATTTCTTCTTTCTGCTTCTTGGTCATTCTTGGAGCTACACAAGGAAGTAATTAGTAAATAATATGGCTTTTAAATTAAAAAAATAACTTCGTACACCTTATACAATGGAAATATGTATAATGTTTTCTATAAAAGAAAAAAAATAAATCTTTTAAAAATTGCAAAAAATATAAAGTATACAGAACAAAGTATTATACCCATGCATCTTTTGCTTGGTCGAGCCATTAGAATAGATGGGTGAGCAACTCTAAACAAAAACTTATAGAAATTATTATTATTTTTTTCTTTTTTGAGAGAATATTATTATTAGCTCTACAATAGCTTTTGAGAGACAAAGTTTAATTGAGTGACTTTTTTTAAGATCACAAATTTCATATATATAGGGTGGACATTAGTGTTAATTTGACCTAAAAATAGTGAGTAACTTGGTGTGTTTTCCCGCCAAACTTGTAACTTATTGTTGTTATTATTTTATTTTTTCATAATTAATAGTTAATTAGAATGTAGCATAATCGGATACATTATATAGTAACAGTGGCCGTGGTGTAATTGGTATGAATTATTTTTTCGTGCAAGAAATATAATTGTTTAGTAAAAAAAAATAACGTCATATACCCGTATATCACGAGGGTAATATTGTACAATATTCAGTTCGCGCCACTAATCAAAGAGTACAATGCATTGTCATAATGCAGCAGTTGGAAGGACGGTTAATGCATGCATATTCCTGTAATTATGCATTGGGACCCTAAGAAAGGTAGCCTTTTCTTTTTATAAATTTTTTTTGTTATTACCCCAAGCTTTTTTATAGGATAATGTGAAAGTATAATTATGTATTCATAATTTAAATTAAATTAATAAAGTTTCAAAAAAATAAAAATAAAAAATTTAATTAACAACATTTTTATAAAGAATGGGTTTTCAACTATTAACTCCAATGTACTATTTATTTTATAGGTTACTTTTTTTAAATAGAATTATGTCAAATATGTCCCTAGCTTTAAAAATTAAACTCGTGCTAATTTTAAATGTATGTGGGATTGTAAGTTATTTGTATACCTAAAGACGTATTCATAATATTGTACACTTGTAACAACAATTACCACATTGCAATTATTTATTCGATATCTCCATACATCACATTTTTATTTAACCAAAAAAAGAAACAAACGATAAAATTAGATGATAACGATTGTAATATGGTTTAAAAGGTATCAAACCTAAATGTGATTAAATTTTTTTTATCATATGCCTGTAATATAGAAGTATGAACTTGTGTGATTGCTTTAATTTCAAATATTTTAAACAAATGAGATATACTCCGTTCAATATTTGAACTAGTTAATACGTAGTATAATTTTTTTTTGAAACCGATACTAGTTAGTATTTAATATAGTAACAAATAGGAGAAAGTATCGACACTAAATTGTGTCTTAAGTTTATGGAATTAACTAGACGTTGTTACTAAAATATTTGCTTTTAATTAAAAATATGACATCACCGACAAGGGGTAACATTGTGAAGCGTTGCGTTTCTATTAACTGTTTTATAACCTTTATATATAACTTAAGTTTTGATTAAAACAAAATATCTGGTTAAAACAAAATGGAGGGTGGAGACAAAGGAAATGATTCTATATCTAATAATTCTAAGAAAAATAAGGGAAAGAGGCCGGTTGCCGATGAATCATCATCAGACAAGGGTGATCCCAATTTGCCTAGGGCTAATAAAATACGAAAGGTTAGTTTTAACCCAATTGTACGTAGTAAGTTGTTCCGAAATTAAAACATAGTAGTTGTTTATGTTTTAATTCGAAAGGAATCATAATATATAAGGGAAGGACACGATATATTTATTTTTTTTATTAATATTAAATGCGTTGTTGTTGTTTTGTAGGTGGATTATTGTTCCGTCACATGTGGAGAATATTTTGTTGGAGAATCTTCTAAAAGCAAACAAGTTGTATGTTCTTGCCACAGAAGAATCAAGAAGGAGAAAAAAAGACTACTTGGGACGGACATATTAAGCCTTAGGGACTATACTTCCAATTGTGCGACCACCACTCTATTAAGACGTGTGATAATAATAAAGTACCGGCCTTCTTAGGACTTGAATCTGTTATGCACCACGTTTGGATGAAATTGCGTGAATTTGATCTTGCAAGGTGCATGACAGTGTGTAGGGAATGGGGAAGAGCAATTCCACATTGGAGGCACACTATGGCTATGAGATGTTGGTATGGCCATAACCATGGAGGATTAGGGCATGGGAAGGACATTAGAATGCCATACATATATACGGATTCCAGTGACGACGATACAGACACCAGTGAAGATTTCTACTCCGAAGATGAAGGGAAAGAGTAATTCAACATGGAAATATTCACACAATATTAGTGTAATTTATTGTACTAATATTAGTGTAATATTTAGTAACACAATATGGATTATTATTTAGTATTTATGTAAGTTGTACTCAGTTCTTGTAATATAATAACCTTTTTTTTTGAAACCACCCGCGGATAATATTATTAATAGAGGTCAATTTCCGCCAAAGATAAGAGGCTTTGAGGGAAAGGACCTACACACACACGTTCATTACAACCATATAATAACCTAATTAAATTTCATTATTAATTTAAATAGTTTTATTCAATTTGTAGTTAGTTACATTTGAAAAAAAATTTAAAAAAATAAATGAACAGATTTGTGCGTTAAAAATTAAGCAAAATAAATAAATAATACATGTCACATATAAATTATATTGATTGTACAGATAATTAAGGAATTAAGAAAAAAAAATTATTTAACTGTATTTTTAAGACAATTAGATAATTAATGGAAAAAAAATAAGAAACTCAACGTATTATGAAAATTGAAAACCGTGGCCATCATATTGTATTTTCGGAAAATGAATGCATTTATGTATTTTACTATTTTTGATTAATAAAATAATAATATAATACAAAAAGGTTCCTTAAAAAAAGCATATTAGTAAAATCAAATACAAATAAAATTAAATAATAGAAATAATTGACTACAAGGCACGAAATTCGAACAATTTGCTGTTTAATTTTTATTTTGAATTTTTTTTTGGAATGAGAAGGGATTGGCACTGTTTGGTGTAATATATGTACTCTATAAAAACCAATATTAGGGTTTTCCTTTATAACACACAAAAAAAATCCTATCTTCACTAAACATAATATACAACTTCAATGGAGCAACCTCAACAAGCGCAACAGCTTCAACTACTGCTAATTGTTCTACCAGACCAGCAGCCACAACAAGAGGGGCATCAAGAAGAGCAGCAGCCTCAAGAAGAGCAGCCTGAACAAGATCAGCCTCAATAATTATACATCCCAGATCATGATGCCTTTGGTCAATGGGATGATATATTTGAGTATGAAATATTCCCAAAGGTTACTGGTATCTCCGACCTCTTGAAGATACAAGCGCTCAATCGGAAGTTGTCAGTAAAGGCAGGTGAAAGGATTAACAGGAACGTGGACGTGGATTGGAGTGATCTTGAAAGTTTTTGTTGCAGACCTATGTTCAATTGTCAAATCATTCACTCAACAATTCAAGATGTGTGCCGCTGTGATAGTTGATGGTGGACGGCGAATTAGAGGAATAGGATTTTCATGACCGCTGTAGAATTCTTTGTAACCACTCACGGTGGTATAAGACCATATTACCGTCGTTATCAATCTTGGTCGGGAAGGTTTTTTTTTGTCAGAAGACATGGACTGAACCATTGTCTTGAGAATTGGTGGAAGGAAATTACCAATGGAAAGTAGCCAAAAATTAAATTAGTTATTATGAACCTATGATGTTACTATGTTTTCTTATTTCCCATATTAATAGGTTCCTTTTTTTTATTTTATTTTTTTGTTTTGAAGAAAGAATAGGTTCCTTCTAATGTAATAGAAGATTTTGATGTTCCATTGTTACTGCTATTATATATGTTAGTATTAAGAATCGGTACTTTTGATCGGACGATGTAATCAAAAGATTGAATAAAATTATTTTCTACTAGTTTAAATTCTTTTGGGTGTATATGATTTTTTTTTATTTTTTATTTTTATGTTTTACATACTAGTATTAACATGTATGTGTTCTTTGTGAGTAATTTGAAAATTACGAAAGCAAGGTTTTAAAAAATAAGTAGTTACTTGTTTTCTTGGTAACCAGGTTAAAATAAATAAAAATAAACATTAGTAGCATGTGCTTTTTGTGTATAATAATAATTTATTTTATAACCAGGATGAAATAAGTAATTATTTGTTTTATTATTCTAAACAATAATATGTATGCGAATTATTTAGGTTTAGACTTGGCTATTGGTCGATTCTTGTAATTTATTTACCAATTAATTAGTAACCTAACCTTATATTTTTTTATTGATTTGTAAGTATTTATAAACTAAACACTTAAACAGTGTTATAAAATTCCTTATACATTAGATGTTTATTTAAAGGTCCTTATACTCATATGCCTTCATAATTTTCCAATTGGAAATTATATATTTCCTTGACGAAGCAATACAAATAAACTTTACAATCTTAACTTTTTGTGTACTACTAGATAAGTACTATTTTTACTATTTTATAAAATATTTTACGTCTCAATCCGTTTACGTTCAAAATCAAATTCATATCCATGCGTAAATTAAAAGGATAAATTTACACAAAAACCTATCAAATTTAACATAAGAAGATTGTGGAGTAAAAGAATCAGATAGGTGATTATGAAATAATACACAATCACATAGGTGATGTAAATTACTTGAAAGGATTAGTAGCCGATTCATAGTTTGCTTATCGATCTCATGTAAGTACGTACGAAACAACAAAAAAAAAATTTGACAAAATTTATCAACACTATTGATAAACGAAAATACATCATATATAATCTTAAAATTCGAATTTTTTTTAGCGATACCAGTACAAAAACTTTCTACACAAACAACACTTAATCCGAGCACTTCATAGTCTTAATTAAAAACGAAAAATGAACCTTGACTTAAAAGGGAGATCAACTTCCATGCCAAATAGTTATTTCCTGTTTTGAAATTGGTAATTGAGAATAATCGTCCAGTAGAAGCCCTTATCACCATAGGTTATTTTTTTGGAGCCACCATGAGTATGGGTAGAGTATTAAACGCCGAGGCCGAAAGCATAAGTCTTCCAATTCGCACTCCAAGCACAGGACCTGCAACTAAAAACCTCAGAAAGATTATTATGTGGCCTACTGCAAACCTTCTCAAGAGCACTCCAGTCAATACCATTGTTGTTGTTGATTTTCTTACCGGCCTTTTCCATCCAGTATTTGTTCAGTTGCTGAACCTTCATGAGGTCAAAGATTCCAGAAATTTTAGGGAAGATTTCTTGTTCAAAAATCTCGTCCCACTTACCGTAAGCATCGTGGTCTGGATAGTACGGTCCTTCCTCTAAATTTCCTTCTAAAGATGACATATTCGTAGCTTTCTTTTGATTTGTTTTTTTTAATAGTTTGAATTTGTTTCTTGTTTTGAGCTTTTTAGAATGTTAATGGCTTCTTAAAAAGACCTAAGTCTTAGAAGTTGTAAAGGTTTATTTCAGGACAACACTATTGTAATTAATGTAAGGTCATTATTAAAATCTTTGATATACTCGCCTACCCTGTAAATAGTACGTAAACTTTTTTCGATGGTAATTATTTTATTTTAAAAACTATATAACTATAGAACATCACTACCAAATAATAATTACAAAAAAATGAAAAGATTACATTACTAACTAGTAAATACATGATACTAATTTAATATGTAATTAGTGATTTGTTGAAGATTTACCTATTAACGTAAGGGGAAAATATATATTTCTTAACATGCAAAAAAAAGGTGAGAGGCACATTAATATATAGCATGTACTGAAAAGATTTGTGATACTTCAGTAACCATAGCTGATGTGAATATGAATTTGGCACATAATATCGATCATGAACCAGAGTTGGAAGTAATTACTTGCACCCAATAAAGCACAAGAACCGAAAAAAAAAATTATCTAGAAAGTTGTAGAGGCTTCTATTGGGACAACACTTGACTAATGAATGAAAGGTGATTCTATTCAATGCTTAATTCAAATTTTATTTTATTCTAGTTCCCTTAAAAATTTTGAATACTCCGTAATACAGATTTATTGAGTAAATAAATTTAATTCAATTGCCATATTTAATTTGTTTATCCGCCCAGTCACTAAATATTTTTTAATTATTTACAACAGTGGTTTTTTTTAATTTTTTTTAAGCTACCCCCATAATTAACTTAATTTTCTTAATTTACCATCTATGTAAATATACTTAGTATATAAATTTTTTATTTTTAGTATCAGGGATTAATTCAGCCAAATGAATAAAATTACGGTAGTGTAAAGATGGATATTGGAAAATATTTTACGCAATAGTAAAACAGAAAACAAAATTAATTTACGCAAATTGAAAAAATATAACATCCTTGAACTTGCAAAAGATAAGTAATTGAAACAGTAAGGGAAAACTAATTATAATGCAGATAAGGAAAACTAATGCAGAGGCTTTAAAAAAAACTAAAAAAAAATTAATAATAAAGATATTAGACATCAATATCCACCCATCTTAAAATTCACTTCTTCTTCAATTGGTATTCGACGATGTGGTTCCAATAATTCCCCTTGTTAGCGTTGCTTTTTTCTCGTAATCCCCCATGAGTTTTGATGTAGTATTCAACCCCTTTGTTGAAAGCGTAAGTCTTCCCATTCGCGGACCACGAACAAACCCTGCAGTTGTAAACCTCAACTAGTGTGTTGTGTGTATTTGAACAAGATGGCAAAGAGTTTTGGCATAATATCTTTTCAAGATCGCTCCAATCTACGTCATAATTGGAGTTTATTCTCAAACCTGCCTTCTCCTTCCAATGTTTATTTAGATGCTGAAGTTTCATGATGTCAAAACATCCCGTAATTTTGGGGTAGATTTCGTGTTCAAATATTTCATCCCACTTACCGTAGGCATCATGGTTTGGGTAGTATGCATCTTCCTCAACAATTTCAATCACGTTCGACATTATTTCTAATTTTTGTAATTGCTGTATGTAAATGTGTAATTCAAGTGATTCAAGAATGGTTAGTGAAACTTGTTCTTGGCGATAAACTGAAATGTGTTGGAAGGAGAAAAGGTTTTTGGAAAAAATTCGTACTATTTTTTTTTGAAAAATAAAAGTTACTTGTGAAAAATGGTGTACTACACTACTACATTCTTGGGAAATATGTCTACTAAATATTAATTGTACACTATTACTTTCTTAAAAAAAAAAAAAAAAGCAATAGTATTTCGATTTAAATTTCTTATTGGTTAAATATATGTTGTTTTTGAAAACTGATTAAGAGGTAGTATATAATTTTTTAAAAATAAAGAAATAATACTTTATTTTAAATTTTATTATGGGGTAAACATTTTTTTGTTTTTGAAAAGTGAAAATGAGTTTAGTATATTATTATTACTTCTGTAAAAAAAAAACAAAACGATGTGAGTCGTTAGGTTGTAAAAAATTCAACAAATGAAAAGACATATATGATAGTAATTAATTTGTTTTTTTTTAATTAATTATAGTAATAAGGTCATTTGTTGCAATCTATTGAAAAATTAATTAAATTACAAATTGGAAAAGCAATGTGAGTCGTTAGGTTGTCTATACAACAAATGAAAAGGATTATGATACTAATTACAATATTTTGGTTACCAAATATAATATTTATATTGCAAAGTTACATTCAAAAATGGAAAATTTATATATAATTTTTTTTTGATGCAAAAAACTTATTTGTACTTAAATACATAATATTAAATAAAATTCATTGACACAATTGTCTTAAACTTAAATTCGATCAAATAACAAAATTACAACATCATTACACCCACTTAAACATGACAAACAACGATAAAATAATAAAGAAGCTAACTAGTAACACACTAATCTTGAGTTCGTTGTAGTTGGCACCTTCACCGATTTGCGCTATCAACTTCATATTCACCTCTTCGAACCTTTGTTTTTGAATTTTAAAATCTACCATCATTTTATTTGTTTGTTCTATTTTTGATTTGAGTATCATATTCTCCACAATAAGTTTGTCAAATTCAGTATTTATCATAAGTAGTTGTTCTTTGAGGTGCAGAATTTGAATTCGTAAACTGCGAGAGTCACTCCAACTGAATTCATCTTCCCAAGCACAAAACCCGCAATCATATTCCTAAAAGATTTAAAAATAATAATGAAAGGTTAAAGTTATAACGAGTGAAATTCAAATATTTACATGAACGCACACATTACCTTCCATTTCGAGCAACAATAAAACTTACGCCCAGCGTTTTTGGTGTTCTTGCATAGTTTTAATCTGGCATGAATATCGTGTTTACACAAAACTATTGAGGTTGGATTGGTTGAAGACTCGACGGACTGAGAAACTTGCTCTACAATAGTCATTTTGGGATGTTTTGAATGGTAAGGATAAAGAAATGATAAGCTCTATCAAGTTTTAAAATTGGTCTTTTAGATGTAAATGTGAAATAATCAAGATGTGAATTTATAAAGATGATATTGAGTCAAATGACCGTTTTATGAGAGGTGTGTAGTAACGGTAAAAAAAAATAAAAATAATATTTTAATAAAATTGCACTTGACTAGTGGTACATTGATACTTACTGGAAGTTGTTACAAAATAAAACGTTCTTGATACTATATAATTAACTAATAATTAATAGGTGCTTGTGTATTCACCATAGAGCACACGTTGATCAATCTAGCTACTGGAAGTCAATTCGTAAGGATATCAATTTGTTGTGATTAAAAAAAAATTGTGGCCGTAGTTAACCGATTACTTATGTATACTTAAACACTATGTGGTGTCGAAATTAAAATAATAACTTACGAAATCAAGATATAATCTACATTAAAACGCTGTAGAGGATTTTAAATGAATAAGTAAAATTTCAGTTCAAGATCTAAACAACTTCATACGGATATCTAAATATGTAGTAGCTAATTAAAAAGGTGTGAATTATCAGCTACAGATATGTGATACTGCATATCTAAATAAACGATACTAAATAACTACGTAATTAATAAGAATTCAGCACATGATGAAAAACAAAGCTTCTAAAAGTCATTACATAATAACATTTGTCCAGATACTAAATAAACAACTAATAATTGAGGCTTTTGTATTCAGGATCTCTTTTCCGTAGGGAACTCCTGTCCATAAACCATATTTTCTACAGCCTGTAAAAAACACAAACAATAAAGAATACTGTTTAATATGGTGTTCGAAAAATGTGTTATCATTTCTAAAAAGGCAATGTTCTTACCTGTGCAAAACCATAGACTCCATCACTACCCATGTCAGCAGTTAAAGCAGAATCAACATCAGGTTGGTCCTAGTAGTGTACTCTGCATGAACTGGTGCTCCATTCAATGTTTCTCCCATGAGCAATTCGATCTAAATAAATCACCTAAACATACACAAATACAGATGTAGTCATGTAAAGTGACAACTGAACAAAAGTAAATGATCAAGAAGGAGATGTGTATTCGTTTTACCAAAAGCAGTAGTGTGCATCCACCTAGGCCGTCGATTGTTGTGTCAAATTTAACCCGGTATTTCACCAGCCAATCAAGCACATACTTCCCCCAATTATATTTGTATGCCTTCGATGCATTACCTAAGACAGACACATGCAGGGGACTAATCCACCCATGCTTCTGCGTAGGACATAGAAGAATCCCTAACGTGTACAACAAGAAATGCCGTTGAAACCTGATATTATTACTCTTCTCAGACAGAATCATCTTGTACACTACTGACTCCTTTATTGCACCATAGACAGTAGTATCTTTCTTGTATTGCATCTTCCACTCCTTGCACTTTTTTGTAGTCTATTCTTCAAGATGAAATACAGTGGGGCCAGCAGGTAATCCTAAAACCCAACCTACCATTTGTAGACACCCATTTGTGTCTCCCCAAAACCAAACCCAGTGATGAATACCTTTCGCGTCGAATCACAATCGAATGAAGCGAAAGTGTGGAAAGTTTAGTGTTGCGGATAGTTTTAATTCTTTTTTCTTCTCTCTATTTTTGAAAACTTATTTTAAGAAAACAGCCAATCCAGTTTGGTTGGTCCATGATATGGGTCCAATAGTAGTGTAGTTGGATGGGGCTTGCAAAGACCTTTCCAACGATATATTATAAGCCCAATTCCGATGAATATTGAGGAAGTTATGGCCAATTTACCAAACTGGGCCCGTTTTGAGCCTTATATGCGGCCCAATGATCTAGGGGAGGGCCTAATATGATTTATCATTCCTAATGTAATTAGGAATTGTTTTAGTTTTCTAGATTCTTCTAGAAGGTTCTTTTCATTCCTAATTCAATTAGCATTGATAAATTGACTTTTGTTGACTTTTCAGAGTTTTAATTAAAATCAAAGAGCATTTTCGAGGAAAATATACGATTTTATCCTCCTGAACGGCAAAACTTATCTGATTTTCGAAAACGCATCAAAAACAGGACCTGGCGCCAGGCGCTAGTGTTGGCGCCTGACGCCAATCAGCTGGTGGTGGCGCCAGCTCTATTTTAGGTGCGCCAGATGCTCTGTTTTGTAAATTTTATCTTTTTGGCTGATTTCTCTATAAATAACGTATTAAAAACTCCATTTTCATTCATCTACATTCATCAACAACCAGTTTTCACCAATTCTCATCTACAACCAGTTTTCATACGCTATCATCAATTTTCATTCATCCATCTCTCTCTTTTTCTAAAACTTGCTTTTACATACAAAATTCCGCATTCGCAAGATCTAGAAACACCTAGCCATATTCGAAGTTGCCTTCGCCCTAGACGTGAAAGGTTTAATTTATGAGGGTTTGGTCCCAAATCTCTCTTTCAATTATTTAATTTAATTGTTTGATTATTATTTTCCTTGAAGTTACTAACGTGTGTATTTTGTTATTCGAAAGAGGTACGAGGCATCAAAGTAAGTACTTTAGTGGTTTTTATTGATGTTATGATGTAGAAATCATGTTTATGTTGTTATTATGATATTCCTAGTATCATGTCTAGGGTAATTTTAATATTAAATATAATTGTTACGATGCTTCCTATGTTCTTCCTAACATTTATGATTGTTAGTATCATGTTAGGGTTAAAGATTTGATTTTTATTGGTTAGTGACATGCTAGGGTTTGTTATTAATCTTGTTAGTATCATGCCTAGGATCTTGCTATTATTATGCTTTAATATTAACATGAACATGACTATGAATATAATTATTATAATTTATGATGATTATGAATATTATTATTATTATTTTATTTATGACGATTATTATTATGATGATTATTATTTTTATTATTATCTTGATGATGATTATAATTTTATTGTCATGAATATTTTTATTTTTTATGTTTCTTGACTATATTTATTGTTATTGATTGATCACGCCTTTTATGCATGTTTAAAGGGAATTTGTACTTGTAATCACGCTTAATAAGATATTTAATAATCTTGTTAGGGTTAATGTGGTTATAATTCAAGTGATCGCCAACAATAGTTTTGTTTGTGCATTAATATTCAACCAACATAGATAAACAGGTTTAGGGTTAAACTTATTGATTGCATGTTAATTGAAAAGCGCACATGAATACGATCTGAATAAAGTAGAGGCCTATTATTAGGGCAGGTTCAATCTCTTTTAGGTTGGATTTGTACCTTCATCCCCGAACCCTTATTTGGTTCTAGACCTTATGGAGTTGACGATCTCTTGGATCGTTAAGGGGTGTAACCTTCACCCTGTGAACGGTTTACAAGTTCCTAAAACTTGTTGGCGACTCTTTTGCTCTATCTTCTTCCCTTTTGGACGCCACCGTACTTTAGTGTATGATCACAGTGGGGTTCAAGCAAGGGGTTAATGCTTGAATTTATTCCCTACAGTTTTTGGCGACTCCACTGGGGAGAATTTCTATTTTAATTCCTGAATTTGTTTCGGCAATGATTTAGAATGAGTGGATGAGACTCGAAACGTTCTAAGTACTTCATGTGCGTAATTTTGATTAACATTGTTGTCATATACATAAAAAATATCTCATTGGAAAGACCATCCGTAATGAGTTAAAAACATAGGATTTTACACGTAGGAAATTTGAGAAATATCTTTCACAACTAGGACCAAAATAACACCGCGTGAAACTGGAAAATTTTATCGAGCACAGACTGCTGCTGAGGAATGTGGGAAGTAGCGCCAGAGGCCAGAGCTTGGCGCCAGACTTTTAGCCGTAGCGCCAGACGCTAGCATTGGCAACAGGCGCTACAGTTAAAAACTGGCGCCAGTCTCATATTGCTGGTGCCAACCTCCCCCAATACCGAGCCAGAAATATGCGTTCTAATTTCGACCAGTTTTTCGTATTGTTTGCTTGATCCTACTTCCTGATTGAATTTTTTTCTCACTTTTTTGAAACTTATATGTGTTCTAAATATGGACATAACCCTCTGGGAATTCATGCTCCATCTACCCGATTGAACGCTCCGTGCAACAAAGGGTACATCCGAGAATGTTGAATTCACCAAACCATGGAAGCGAGTTTTTTCTAAAACTCGCGGTGTCCCATCCACTCGCGCCAACCCTCTACGATTAGGCTTCCGCGCGGTGCATCCGGACAATTAACCATGGACCCTCTATTGACTAAACCATATCCCAAACTTTAGAGAACTAGAGCCATGGTTAGGTTGCAAACTCATTGCATCATATCGTGCCTACTTGACTAATTGTGCATTATTTGTTGTGCATATATTCTATGTTTCTCTTAACCGTTTGTTTGAATTGTGTTGAGATTAAATAAAATAATGACGTAAAGAACTTTGCCTAATTAATTAATTATATAATTAATTAGAGTAAATAAAGTCTAATATTTTAATCGGAATTGACCTAGTACGACTTTAGGCATACCCCAGTTGACTAATAACACCGAAAACAGTCTCAGATTGAAGCTCCACCATTGGCGCCAAAATCTGAGCTGTAGCGCCACTCTGTGGAGTGTGGCGCTTGGCGAAAGCTCTGTCGTCTGGTGCCAAGCTACACAGTGCGGCGCCAGTTCTGTCGTTTGGCCGACAGTTTGGATTATTGGTCGAGTCATCACCTAGGGTCTAATTAACCAGTTCGCTAATTAATTCGGTTAATTTTCACTGTCAATAACACCTTCTCGAGTCATTAATTGAGTCTAGTCACATAGTCTAGCCACATGGCCATGACACGAGTCTTAACATGTCACCTACACTCACTAGTCTTAGCACACACTTTGAGTACACATATCACCATGACCATGTTTTAGGCTCATGCATGAGTCGGTCTTTCCGTCATTTGAGTTGGAAGGTACATTCTATTCCTAAATATTCATATCCCTCCATCTAAATCTTCTTTCACATTCTATTCCAATCTTTCTTCACTTCATCCATCCATTGCATGTTGAATAAAGTTTGAGTCAAATAATTAATAATAAATATCCCCAAATTCCTTTTCCACAGTACTTGGTCGAGGAGAGAAGGGCGATTAATCAAGAACAAGCTCTTTATTCAGGTCTCGCTTTTTGATAAACCGATTCGTCAAAAGAGGATGGCTAAGAAGATAATGGCAACTCAAGAGGAAGTCAATGAGCTTAGGAACCAATTGGTTACCGTGACTGAGACACTAAAGCAACTCACACTCAAGATCAATGATCCTGTGAAGCAACAACAGATGTACCTCATGCAAGAGAGTCTAAGCAAGCTATCTAGTGACTATAAATTTCAGGGCATGAGTTCACAAGGGGTCTCGCTGGACAAGGAACTTCTTTCACATAAGTTCAACGCCACTGACATCCCAAAATTCAAGGCAAAAGATAACCCTTACTTCCATCTAAGAGCTTTCGAAACTATAATGAGCATTAAGGGTATCGATAACAAGGTTTTCCCCTCTCTGTTCCCACTATCTATTGAAACCGTTTGCCAACAATGGTTCTTCTCCCTTGACAAGGAGAAAACCTCTACCTGGGAATCGATAGTAAACGCTTTCGTTGATAGGTACAAGTGCAATATCCAAGTTGAAACCGACCATAGACAACTTGAGATGCTAAGACAAAAAGAGAATGAAGGCTTTACTTCTTTCTTTAATAAATGGAGGGAAACTTCCGCCAAGATGATTGAGGTCCCCACCGAAAAGGAGTCTGTGAGGATGTTTATCAAGAATATCCAAGAAAAGTATTCAAAGCACTTAAAATATCAACACAACTTGAATACTTTTAGAGCCGTCTATGACATAGGTATCAAGATCGAAGATGACCTCGCAAAGCAAAAAGCTACTAACAATAGTAACCACGGTGGCTGGAAAGGAAAGAAGAACGACAATCCTTCTTCTCCCGAAAACGCCCACTCTAGTAATAATGTTAGTACCTTTGACCATAATGGTGTCTTAGCCATGGACAATCAAGGATCTAAAAAGAAACCCAGGCGAGAGTTCACACCCATTGGAATGACCTACGATGCTGCTTTCGATCGTCTCTATGATCGAGGATTAATCAAACGCATAGGCACCTTTTCTTTTCCTTTAGATTAATTTTATAGTTTTTTTTTCCTTTTCCCCTTTTTAATAAAATGAGCATTTATTTCCTTATATATGATCATTTCATTTCATTTCAAAAAAAAAATAAAAATAAAATAATAATAATAATATAAATAAATAAATAAAAATCCATGTCGAATTAAGCACAAGGTATAACAATGATTTGAGGTACCCCTTGTAGCCACGTCATATCTCCTTTCACCTTTCAATTATGCAATCCTTTCTTCTTAAACCACTTTGAGCCTCGTCTAACGATAGGCCTTTCTTCTTTCAACCTACATATACCTAACCTTGGGATGGGATGGTGTGTAACTTATGCAATTCTAAAAAAGCTTGAGCGATTTTTAAAGATTAAAATAGCAAAAATGGAAAAAAATAATCATAAAAGTGTACAAAAGGGTAAGTGTTCCAATGTCTTTGACATGAAAATGTCTTTGATAAGAACACGTCTCAGATTTCGTCTCTTATCGAGTGCTCGGTACCGTGCCTGAGAAACATGAATGCCAAGTGAGTGATAGACCGCATGATCGGGATTGCCCACACTTATAAAAATAAAATAAATGCTAAAACAAAAAAAAAAAGAGCTAAAAAAGAGTAGAAAACCTCAAGCATGGAAATATAAAGATTCAAAAGCGAGGTTGCACACCTTGGGGGCTTATCTAGGGTCTTGAGCCTCTATCCCCTTCTTCTTCAGCCTTTAGCCTAACCACGTTACAACCCTTAAAAAGACCTTTTTGAGGTATACACACTTGTGCAAGGTTCAGCTAGAGCTACGTTCGGCCTGATTCCTAACGGATACGTAGGCAACCTCACATTGAGGTGCGGCCGTAATAAACATGCATTCATATTCACATTCGCACACCATGATCATATCAAGGGATCTCCTATGCTCATCCCTATCTACTTAGAGCTAGACTTGGGGGATTGATCCCTTCATCATTAGCTTACCTAGCCTAAGATCACCACCATTTGACTCTTTTAATAAATAATATCTTTCCACATACTTAGCCCTTACGGCCTAGCTTTAGTGTCACTTTCACACACATCACAGATACATGACCAAATATATTTCCCTTAGGAACCCTTTGCCATGAAATCTTAACGCTGAAGCATGCTTCGTCAAAATCACTCATAATCATCATCGCATCACGAAGTATGAAGTGCTTAGCCTCCGTGCATGCCTAAGTTACCCAAATGCTTTCTTCATTGAGTCAACCATTGAGATAGCCTAGGATGGATTAATCCTTGCACCTTGAGAGATAGTATCAAACAACATTTGACTAAGCTCATTCAACATGCATCTTCAAATTTTCGATTTTCTTTTTCACGTCTTTCTTTTTCGGGAGAAAGTCGATACCCTCCACAAAATGACGGAAAATTTTTGCTTTTTTGCATTTTTCGAGTTGCACAATCATAATACAATGCACACACGGGTCATGAGTCACACGTGTCATTTCACTTCGAGTCGAGTCAACCTCGAGTCAGTCGATCACAGCGAGTCAAGTTTATACCTTGAGTCGTGTCAAGTTATTGAGTCAAGCAACATTAAGCCTTAGGTCAACCCTAAGATAATTAAGCCTTAGGTCAACCCTAAGATGGTTAAGGAAATTGGCAAAGTTCTATAGTCAAAATAAATACAGGAGCAGCAGAATAGGGAAGACCCTACTCCAATTCTTGGCGCTAGAGATATCTCAGCAGCGACAGAGCTCGAAGCCGACCTCATACAGCAATTTCGGGTTCCTTGGTACGCCAGTTAGCCCCTATAAGCAATTTGACATGATTAAGTAGTCAGTTTGATTACAATTGCAATAAGTGGTCGACTTGATGAAAGATCGTCTCACTTAGCTTAAAGCACCTAAGAATTGGCTCATCACGGAAACACCGACATACTGGTTTTAGCGGAAGAAAAGTTCAGGCGAGCTTTAGAGATCGACAAACGTTGGTCTTCGGAAATTTTTCTTCAGAACATTATCACAACAAACGTTCAAGTACCGAAGCTCTATTGTTCAGAGACGCGTGAACATCTCCATCGAAAGCTCTTTGCTCCAGAGACGCGTGGGCATATTATTCAAGCTCTTTTGTTCAGAGACGCGTGAACATCTCCATCAAAGCTCTTTTGCTCCAGAGAGCGTGGGCATATCATTCAAAGTTCTTTTGTTCAGAGACGCGTGGACATTTCATTCAAGCTCTTTTGTTCAGAGACGCGTGGACATATCATCAAAGCTCTTTTGTTCAGAGACGCGTGAACATTTCCATCAAAGCTCTGTTGCTCCAGAGACGCGTGGGCATATCATTCAAGCTCTTTTGTTCAGAAATGCGTGGACATTTCGTACAAGCTCTTTTGCTCAGAGACGCGTGGGCATCCTATTATCAAGCTCTTCGTTCAGAGACGCGTGGACACATCATTTAGAAGAACATATCAAAAATAAGCTCTTTGTTCAGAGGCGCGTGAACATATCAAAAAGAAGCTCTTTGTTCAGAGGCGCGTGAACATATCAAAAGGAAGCTCTTTGTTCAGAGACGAGTGAACATCGAAACAGCAAGGTGGCGTTCCCTAGATTGTGGAGAGTTGTCACAAACAACTGAGGATTGTTTCAAAAGAAACAATCTTTGATAGTATTCCTTGGACGTGGAATATTATCAAAGCGGAGGAGGATCGTTTCAGGCGAAGCAATCTTCTATATTGGAAGCAGTTACAGGCGTAGCGGTTTTCAAGCGGGATGGCATTCTCTAGCTTGCAGGAGGTCATCAAAACAATCGGTTACTTTCAGAGACGTGTGCTCGACGGTGCAAGATACGCGTTTCTTAACTCTTTTATTTGTTTAACTAACGCTAGTTTACAGGTATCGGCGTTACAAGAGTGATTTAGGATCGCAGAACGTTCTGAATAATTCTCCGTCCCTATCGATACTTTGACTTTTGTTTTCGAAACTTGCGTTTCTCCAAACTCAGTCAAAGTGGGGGCTTCTGTAGACACCCATTTGTGTCTCCCCAAAACCAAACCCAGTGATGAATACCTTTCGCGTCGAATCACAATCGAATGAAGCGAAAGTGTGGAAAGTTTAGTGTTGCGGATAGTTTTAATTCTTTTCTTTTCTCTCTGTTTTTGAAAACTTATTTTAAGAAAACAGCTAATCTAGTTTTGTTGGTCCATGATATGGGTCCAATAGTTGTGTAGTTGGATGGGGCTTGCAAAGACCTTTCCAACGATATATTATAAGCCCAATTCCGATGAATATTGAGGAAGTTATGGCCAATTTACCAAACTAGGCCCGTTTTGAGCTTATATGCGGCCCAATGATCTAGGGGAAGGCCTAATATGATTTATCATTCCTAATGTAATTAGGAATGGTTTTAGTCTTCTACATTCTTCTAGAAGACTATTCTTTTCATTCCTAATTCAATTAGCATTGATAAATTGACTTTTGTTGACTTTTCAGAGTTTTAATTAAAATCAAAGAGCATTTTCAAGGAAAATATACGATTTTATCCTCCTGAACGGCAAAACTTATCTGATTTTCGAAAAAGAATCAAAAACAGAACCTGGCGCCAGCCATTGGTGCCTGGCGCTAGTGTTGGCGCCTGGCGCCAATCAGCTAGTGCTGGCGCCAGCTCTATTTTAGGTGCGCCAGATGCTCTGTTTTGTAAATTTATCTTTTTGGCTGAATTCTCTATAAATAACGTATTAAAAACTCCGTTTTCATTCATCTACATTCATCAACAACCAGTTTTCACCAATTCTCATCTACAACCAGTTTTCATTCGCAATCATTAATTTTCATTCATCCATCTCTCTCTTTTTCTAAAACTTGCTTTTACATACAAAATTCCGCATTTGCAAGATCTAGAAACACCTAGCCATATTTGAAGTTGCCTTCTCCCTAGACGTGAAAGGTTTAATTTCTGAGGGTTTGGTCCCAAATCTCTCTTTCAATTATTTAATTTAATTGTTTGATTATTATTTTCCTTGAAGTTACTAACGTGTGTATTTTGTTATTAGAAAGAGGTACGAGGCATCAAAGTAAGTAATTTAATGGTTTTTATTGATGTTATGATGTAGAAATCATGTTTATGTTGTTATTATGATATTCCTAGTATCATGTCTAGGGTAATTTTAATATTAAATATGATTGTTAAGATGCTTCCTATGTTCTTCATAATATTTATGATTGTTAGTATCATGTTAGGGTTAAAGATTTGATTTTTATTGGTTAGTGACATGCTAGGGTTTGTTATTAATCTTGTTAGTATCATGCTTAGGATCTTGCTATTATTATGCTTTAATATTAACATGAACATGACTATGAATATAATTGTTATAATTTATGATGATTATGAATATTATTATTATTATTTTATTTATGACGATTATTATTATGATGATTATTAGTTTTATTATTATCTTGATGATGATTATTTTTTTTATTGTCATGATTATTTTTATTTTTTATGTTGCTTGATTATATTTATTGTTATTGCTTGATCACGCCTTTTATGCATGTTTAAAGGGAATTTGTACTTGTAATCACGCTTAATAAGATATTTAATAATCTTGTTAGGGTTAATGTGGTTATAATTCAAGTGATCGCCAATAATAGTTTTATTTGTGCATTAACATTCAACCAACATAGATAAACAGGTTTAGGGTTAAACTTATTGATTGCATGTTAATTGAAAAGCGCATATGAATACGAATTGAATAAAGTAGAGGCCTATTATTAGGGCAGGTTCAATCTCTTTTAGGTTGGATTTGTATCTTCATCCCCGAACCCTTATTTGGTTCTAGACCTTATGGAGTTGACGATCTCTTGGAACGTTAAGGGGTGTAACCTTCACCTGTGAAAGGTTAACAAGTTCCTAAAACTTGTTGGCGACTCTTTTGCTCTATCTTCTTCCCTTTTGGACGCCACCGTACTTTAGTGTATGATCACAGTGGGGTTCAAGCAAGGGGTTAACGCTTGAATTTATTCCCTACACCATTAAATCATCTATGGGAACTTTTATGTTGTCCCTAATTGTAAGAGTCTTCGTTTGAGCGTTAAACATAGATGTTACCCAAACGACAAATGATGGTTCGATGTGGGTTATCTTTATTTTTAGCAAGAGTCTTAAGCCCATCTGCTTAACCCATTCTTGTTGACCTCTTGACAGTTTACTTATAAGTTTTGCATATCTAGCAACATCACAGTTCACAGAGGGCCACTGTTTTACATTTTCAAATGCAAATACTATGCCAAGTAGTTCAATTTATGTTCAAACAAAGATGTTACGTGTAATAGCATATATAAATCAGATTACAATAAGCGTACCCTGTTATTAACGGGAGGATGAGGAATGTTTGCTGCATCATCCGAAACTTGTTCTTATTGATTGTCAACGTTATTATCATCATTGGTATTTGACTAGCGCACTTTAGGGCGCGCTTTAGAGCATATTTTAGGATGATTTTGGATGTATTTGGGCCGTTTTGGCCGATTATTACCTTGTTATGCTTACGTCCCCCATATTACGTGCTTCACGGGTTTTCGGTTTGTTTTTGATGTGTTTTCAGGTAATATCAACCGAGTTTAATCGGATCCCGAGCCCTTGATGCGTAACCGAGCTAGCCTTGACCGAAGTCCGAGGAGTTAAGGAAGTTCAAGTGTCGTGCATTGATTACATAGCACAGGCAGCACGGCTGTGTTACCATATGCACACCCGTGCTGGCCTATAAGCAAGCAACCCCAGGCAAGGCAGCACGGCCGTGCAAGCCAATAACACGGCCGTGTCAGTATCCACGCACCCGCACGGCCGTGCAGGCCATTAGCACGGCCGTGCCAGATGTTGCCCGTGCCCGTGTCAGCTTCAGTATGAGCCCCGTGCTAGAGCATATTCAGCACGGCCGTGTCATTTTTAGCACGGCCGTGCCATATATAGCACGGTCGTGCCAAATTGAAGAAGAAATCCGGTTTACCTACTGACAAGATAGCACGGCCGTGCCAAATACAGCACGGTCGTGCTGATCCAGGGTTGACTGCGCGCTTGACTTCTCCGAATTAGAAGACGTATATAAGGCCCGACTTTAAGAGGATTGCAGGGACAGTTTTAGAGATAGTTTTTGAGAGCCTTTGTAGAGAGTTATTGGAGAACGTTCTTAGTATTAGAGATTCATTAGTTTTCTTAGAGGTTATTCTAGCGATTTTAGTTTTCTTGGATTGATTTGAAGAAAGATTTGTGAAGATTCTTTGTATTATTCATTGACGACGGATATCAAAGTTCTGAACTTTTCCATTGATTCGCATCAATACAATTGGTATTATTCATTCTTGTTTATTAATCAAGCTTTATTATTCCTTAATCAGAATTCATGTTTATATCTATTATGCTTTTGGAATTCATTATTGCTTTGATTATGAATATGTGTGAGTAGTCTCCTAGCTAGGGTTTCGGGATGAAACCCGGCCTAGGTAACCTATGTAATTGAGGATTGATTTTGATAAACGGATTGTGATTAAATTGATTATATGCGATTGCATGTTAATTCATTATAATAGGAGTAGCTAACCTAGAATCTTGAATTTGATTGCATGATATCCTTGATTTGAACAAGAGATTGTGAATTGAGTATTTCATTGTTGAATGTGGTTTGATTATGTATCGAGTAATGTTAAGTGCATGAGAAATCCAAGCTTAATATTTCCCGTTGTCTTCCTACCTCATGATATTGATCAGACATATAGTCTTTGCATATCCCGTTTGTCTCTGTGATTCCTTGTTGCGTAGTTACCAATGGTTTGGTGAATTCCCGTCTTCCCTAGTGTCTTAGTTTATCTGGTTTATCCCATCTTATTAGTAGTATTTTAGAACACCATTTTCCATTGATTTCGAACTAGCTTAGGTTTAAGATTGATTTGCAATTACTCTCGTTCCTCGTGGACCGAACCTTTATTTGCCATTGTACTTGGTTATAGGGTGTTCTTATAAGTATTGTTTGATTGAGAGTTAGATTGTAGCGACCGATTTAACCCTCGTCAAAATGGCGCCGTTGCCGGGGAGCGGTGTTTGTTAATTGCTTTTTGATTTCTTGAGTCTAGTTCATAAAAAAAGCACAAAAAGATTTTTCCCTTTTGGCTACACTTGTAGCCCCGCTATTTAATTGGTTTGGTTAGTGTGTATGCGCAGGTCTAAACAGAGAGAATTAATACCCTTCGATCCAGAAATCGAAAGAACTTTGAAGAGCAATCTTAAATCTCGATTGACGTCATCAAACTCTCAAGGAAAGGAACACAACACACAACAGGTTCCAATGACAGACATACCGCGCCAACCTAATCGGCCAGCACCACGACCCCTTAAGGAGTTGGGAACTCCTGGGGCGTATAGAGCTTCAAGTGGGATTGCTCCACCCACTACTGAGGCCAATGATTTCGAGATCCGGCCGGCTATGATCACCCTCATCGAGAGAAGGCAGTTTAGTGGTGCCAAGCATGAGAGCCCTTTGGCTCATTTGAACGAATTTGAGAAGTACTGCAATACCATCAAGGTTAATGGGGTGAATCAAGAGTTCGTGAGATTGAAGCTTTTCCCCTTTTCACTTATTGGGAGAGCTCTCGAATGGTTAGAGAAGGAGGTGAAGCCGAACTCTCTACACACTTGGGATGATGTCACGACAGCATTCTTGGGAAGATTTTATTCCCAAAAGAAGACGGCCGATGCTAGAGCTTTGATCCAGGGATTTCGGCAAAGGAGTGGGGAGTCAATATACGAAGCATGGGAAAGGTACAAGGAGTACCAAAGAGAGTGCCCACACCACGGAATCCCAACATATCAAGTTTTACAGATTTTCTATGGAGGATTGAGTCCTCAAGGGAAGACCAGTTTGGATGCGGGAGCAGGTGGCCCCATTATGAACAAAACCGAAGAAGAAGTCATTGATATCATAGAAGATGTGGTACGACACCACATGGATTGGCAAGATGGAGAGCGAGAGGCCACGAGCAAGAGTGGAGGAGCGGGCTATTCGGTAGACCATCTTAATGCAATCGGGAATTTGACATCGCAAATTGTAAATCTAGGTAAGGAAATGTCAATTATCAAAGAGAAGCTCAACGCTCCACCGCATCAAAATCTTCCATCCCATTCTAAGGGAGCAGGTATGCACTCTAACTCTAATAATATGCCTGCTGGATGTATATTCTGTGAAAACTGTGGGTCTTATGACCATGATACCTGTGCCTGCAACGTAGATTCCCAATTTCAATCCAACTATAATGATGTAATGAGTGTGATAATGAACAAGTCAATGCCTTGTCTTATGATAATAGACCTAGGAATGACAACAACAGATATTTACCACCTAATCAAAGAGGGAACAATTATAATCAACAGGGTAACAATTCAGACTACCAACAGCAAAACCAGTGGGGAAACAGGAACCAAAGGGACCAAAATCCCCAAGGGTCCTATAATCAACATGGTAATTTTGGTAATCAGAATAATTACCAACAAAATGCAGGTAATCAAGGTAATCAAGGGCAATACAATCAGAACATGAATGCCAATAACAGGGGAAATTGGAATAACAATGGTAACAGGAACAACTTCCAAAATCAAAATCCCCAACAGTCTAATGCGCGTGGCTCCCGAGCCTCTAATGACAACTACAATGCTCAAGGACCATCGCAAAGGACTAGTTTGGAGGAGATGATGGAAGCACAGACCAAAATGTTCAACACTTTCATGGCCACCAGTGACAAAAAGTTTAATGAAGTGATGACACATAATAAAATGCTTGAAACCCAGATTTCTCAGTTGGCTAGTGCTATAAAGGATGGGGTTGGAGTGTCAAAACTCCCACCTCAAGGTATTGACCCTAAAAACTCTGTAAATGCTATCACCACTAGGAGTGGAAAGACATTGAGGGGGAGCGATGAAGTAGTACCCCCTAGGAGTCAATCTGTGACTACACCTACCACTGATACTGTTATAGAGAGTGAGGAGGAGAGGACCGGAGAGAATGATAAAACTGTAGAGGTCCTAAATGAAAAGGAAGTAACACAAGTCAAAGAACCCAATCTACTGCAAAAACTTCCTTACCCCCATAAGTTTGTGAGACATAAGTTGGATGTTCAATTCGGTAAGTTTTTAGAGACTTTGAAGCAAATTCACCTTTCCATACCATTCACCGACGCTATAAAACAAATGCCTAACTATGCTAGGTTTTTGAAAGATATTTTGAGTGGCAGGAGGAATTGTGATGGGGTGGAAACTGTTAACCTCACCGCGAATTGTAGTGCAATCATCATGAACAAGATGCCTCCCAAATTGGGAGACCCAGGTAATTTCTCAATCCCTTGTGCTATTAATAAAATGAAAATTGATAATGCATTATGTGATCTTGGGGCTAGTGTTAGTCTTATGCCATATTCTTTATATCAAAGATTAGGGGTAGGAGAACTTCTTCCTACCAACATTACCCTACAGTTAGCTGATCGTTCGATCAAATTTCCTAAGGGTAAGGTAGAAGATGTTCCCCTACGAGTTGGGAAATTTGTGATACCTGTGGATTTTGTAGTTTTGGAAATGGATGAAGATAATCATATACCTATTATTCTTGGGCGACCTTTCCTAGCTACCTCTGGTGCTCTCATTGATGTGAAGAGTGCCAAGATTTCTTTAAAGGTAGGAGAGGAGGTCCTTGAATTTGATCTGAACAAAAGCATGCAATATCCTTTGTCTACTTCCGAAAACTGCATGATGATTGACACTATTGATTCGATTGTCTCTAGTATGCATACACTATTGCTTTCTACTAACCATGATCTTGAGCCAAGTGATACCGATGAGAGCAGGTACATAGAGGAGCAAATGCTAGAGGAAGATGATGGTGATAACGGTTTCAAGGAAATTACACCCATGTATGCACTTGCTATGGCCACCACAAAAGAGGTAAATGAGGCCCCTAAGGTAGAATTGAAACCTCTACCATCACATCTAAGGTACGAATTTCTTGGCCCTGATTCAACTTATCCTGTCATTGTGAATTCTTCTTTAGATGCGGATCAAACTCGGAAGTTGTGTGATGTATTGAGAGAGCATCAAAGTGCCATAGGATATACCATTGATAACCTCAAGGGTATTAGCCCCGCTATATGTATGCATCACATAACTCTCGAGGATGGTGCGAGGCCTTCTATTGAGAGGCAGAGGAAACTCAATCCTCAAATGGGGGAGGTGGTGAAGAAAGAGATCACCAAACTCCTTGATGCAGGTATCATCTTCCCCATTTCAAGCTCTAGATGGGTTTCCCCTGTGCATGTTGTCCCTAAGAAGGGGGGAATGACTGTAGTTGAGAATGAGAATGGTGAGCTCATCTCAACTAGAACGGTGACCGGTTGGCGGATGTGCATAGACTATAGACGTCTAAACGCATCTACCAAAAAGGACCATTTTCCCCTCCCTTTTATTGATCAAATGCTCGAAAGACTAACTAGGCACAAGTATTATTGCTTTCTTGACGGTTATTCGGGGTTTTTCCAAATACCTATAAACCTGGATGACCAAGAGAAGACGACTTTTACTTGTCCATATGGTACTTTTGCCTACAGGAGAATGCCTTTTGGACTTTGCAATGCACCGGGCACCTTTCAACGGTGTATGATGAGCATTTTTGGGGACATTTTGGAGGCCGAGATGGAGGTTTTCATGGACGATTTTTCTGTTGGAGGAGCCTCCTTTGATGATTGCCTAGTGAACTTGGGGAAGTGCCTACAACGGTGTGAGAGAGTGAATTTAGTCCTGAACTAGGAGAAGTGTCACTTCATGGTTGAAGAAGGTATTGTCCTCGGTCACAAGATCTCAAATGCAGGCATAGAGGTGGACAAAGCAAAGGTTGAAGTTATAGCAAAGCTACCACCACCGGTCAATGCAAAAGGGGTAAGACAATTCCTAGGGCATGCGGGGTTCTACCGGCGATTCATAAAAGATTTCTCTCTTATAGCCAAGCCTTTGAATGCCTTATTGCAAAAGGAAGTCGACTTTCAAGTTCGACAAAGAGTGCCTACAAGCTTTTAACACACTTAAGAAAGCTTTGATTTCGGCACCGATTGTGCAAGGACCACGGTGGGATCTACCTTTTGAGTTGATGTGCGATGCTAGTGATACGGCTATTGGAGGTGTTCTTGGGCAACGAGTTGAGAAGAGGCTTCACGTGATCTATTACATGTCCAAGACCTTAAATGAAGCACAAAGGAACTACACCACTACAGAGAAAGAGTTCCTAGCCATTGTTCATGCATTTGAGAAATTTTGGGACTACCTCATTGGTTCCAAAACGATTGTTTATACCGACCATGCAGCCATCAAGTACCTAATTTCGAAGAAGGAATCCAAACCACGCCTCCTCTGATGGGTCCTCTCTTTACAACAATTTCATGTGGAGATCCGGGACAAGAAGGGAGCCGAGAATGTGGTTACAGATCACCTTTCGCGCATGGAGAGGGAGCAACAAGAAGATGATGGGCTGCCCATTTGTGATGAGTTGAAGGATGATGTTTTATACCTCCTCAAGGAGAAGATTCTACCATGGTTTGCGGATATGGTAAACTACTTGGCTTGTGAGGAGTTTCCCCCCGATTACTCCAAGAACCAACGGAAGAAGATTAGGAGAGATGCAAGGCATTACATATGGGATGATCCAATTTTGTTCAAGAGAGGTGTAGATGGTCTCCTAAGAAGGTGCGTTCCGGAGGAAGAAGTTCATAGTGTGCTTAAAATGTACCACTCCGACCCTTGCGGAGGTCACATGGGGGCTAATAAAACAGCCCAAAAGGTTTTGCAATGTGGGCTATGGTGGCCCCATATCTTTAGGGACGCGTGGGCATTTGTGAAGACTTGCGATGCTTGCCAACGGAGTGGAAACATTTCCAAGAAGAATGAAATGCCTCAAAAACCCATACTTGAACTTGAGATCTTTGATGTGTGGGGCATTGACTTCATGGGACCCTTCCCTTCCTCCCGTGGGAACCAATACATACTTGTGGCTGTGGATTACGTGTCTAAGTGGGTGGAAGCAATTGCCTCCCCTACAAATGATCACAAGGTGGTGGTGAAACTCTTCAAGAAGATTATATTTCCAAGGTTCGGGGTTCCTAGGGCGGTTATAAGTGACAACGGGTCACACTTTGTGCATGGGGTCTTTCAAAGGATGCTTCGAAAGAATGGAGTACATCAAAGGTTTGGGACAACCTATCACCCTCAATCTAGTGGGCAAGCGGAAGTCTCCAATCGACAGATAAAGTCCATCCTTGAGAAGACAGTGGCGAAGAATAGGAAAGATTGGTCCGATAAGCTTGATGATGCACTTTGGGCATACCGGACTGCTTTCAAGACCCCAATAGGCACCACCCCATACCGCTTGGTCTACGGGAAAGCATGTCACCTCCCGGTCAAACTAGAGCACCGCGCTCAATGGGCTATCAAGAAGATAAATTTTGATCTAGCAAGCGCGGGAGAGCAACGGATGTTGGACCTTCATGAATTGGAGGAGCTTCGGATGGACGCATATGACAGTGCGAACCTATACAAGTCCCGATCTAAGGAGTTCCATGACCGGAAGATAGAGCGGAAGGTGTTCAATGTTGGTGACAAAGTCCTCTTATATAACTCTAGGATGAAGCTCTTCCCCGGTAAGTTGATGTCAAGATGGAGGGGTCCATTCACTGTCAAAGATGTTTTCCCTTCCGGTGCGGTTGAGCTTTATGATTCTAGTGGGTTGCAATCCTTCGTGGTTAATGGGCAAAGGTTGAAGACATACTATGAGGGAGCCCATGTTGGTGTGATAGATGTGTTCAAATGCGGTCACAAGAGTTGAATGTGACCACGTCAAGCTATCGACGTTAAACTTAGCGCTTCCGGGAGGCAACCCGATTTTCTTGCTTTTACTAGAGTAGTTTCTTTTGTTTTGTAGTTGGTTTAGCTCCTAATTTGTGTGAGTTTTGTGTGCTCTTGTGTGTTTTTTGTGCAGGTAGAAGATTGGTTAGAAGTCGGAATGAAGAGAGTGATGCGCGCCTTGAAGGAAAAGAAAACCTGCAGACTGCAGCAGACAGCACGGCCGTGCCATCAGACAGCACGGTCGTGCCATAATCCAACACGGCCGTGCCAAAGTCTGCACGGCCGTGCCAAACCTCAAAAGCCCACTGACATTCTAGCACGGCCGTGCCATTTTCAGCACGGTCGTGTCAAGTACTAGCACGGCCGTGCTAATTCTAGCACGGCCGTGCCATCTGAAATTCAATTTCGCAAAAAGCCTGACAAGCCAACACGGCCGTGCCAAATTCGGCACGGCCGTGCCAAACCTCAGCACGGCCGTGCCAGTTATAGCACGGCCGTGCCAGTTATAGCACGGCCGTGCAGCGCGGGTTCCGGATAGTATTTCGTGTTTTTAAACACAATTTCACTCAAAATCTCTCATTATTCCCCAACTCTCTAACACTCTTTCCTACCCTTTTTCTCTCTAAACTAACCCAAACCCCCAACCTCCTCCCCCAATTCCTCAAATCAAACCCTAATTCCCCATATTCTTCTTTCAAGATCTCGGCATCCTCCTTGCATTGGAGCATTTTTCAAGTGATTGGAAGCAAAATTCGGCCCTCTTTGAGCTCGCCACAACTCCACTTCGTGGAGTCCTCGGTGAATTCGTTCTTAAACTCATTGATTTTCGCAATTTTTGTCCAATTTCATTAGTTTTATTGAATATTTGTTGTTGAATTGTGCTTTATTGTTGCAAGTTTGGGTGAACTAGTAGTGTTAGGGTAGTACATTGCATGCTAGGATAGTTTCTTGCTTGTTAATTGGTATATTGTGCTTAATTTCTTGAATCAAACATGCCTAGAACAAAGACATCGACTAGGAGGCCGGGTCGGGATGATGCATCCTCATCCATGGTTCCACCCACGGTGGATACCATGGGTATTGTTTTTAATAACCCGTCCTTTTTGGACAAATTTGCAGGACTATCCCACCGACCGATCCGGCCTACAAAGTTTTACGACCCTTTAGCCGCTAGGGCTCTAGGGATCGAAAGCGACATGGTTCAACTATTTTCATTTACCAACTTTGATTCTTTCCTTACCATGCATGCTCTCACTTACAAGAGGCTTACCCTCAAATTTTTGTCTTCTTTGTACGTGCATCGGGATGAGCATAACTCACCCCGGTACTTGTCCTTTCAACTAATGAACTCGGGCACCATTCAAATGTCGGTGGCCCAAGTTAATGCCGCCTTTGGCTGGACATCCGACCTGAAATATGGTCCTAAGGATGGCCACTCAAAACACTACAACTCCGGGTTGTTTTGGCGGCAAATCACGGGGAAGATGGATAGAGAACCCCGTAGGGATAAGGCGACTTCCATTGTCAATCCCGCCTTTCGGTTGTCCCACAGGACCTTCTCCTCTAATATCTTTGCTAGAGGAGATAGTTCGGGTGTAGTCTCCACTAGGGAGTTACAGTTTATTTGGCACCTCACCCGTGGGGACGGGCGTCTAGACATGGGAGCGTGGTTACTAGACCACCTCGACGGTGTAGCCCGGGGTAGGGGTGATATTACTATCGGTGGCATGATCACCATTCTTGCGCAATATAATGGGATTGATTTTTCCGACTTGCAGGCTATCCTAGGAACTACGAGGCTTGATATGCGCACGCTGAGAGCCATGCAGTGGCTTGAAGGGACATCCCAGCCGGATTGCTATTTGTGGCTCGTAGCAGGCAAGCCATACGCCTACTTGCCCGATCCGGAGAGGATGGTGGTTTACAACAAGGACAACTGGATCTTCGACCCCGACTTCGCCTGGCACGAGGACGGAGGCACGGAGTATGTAGACCGCAGTTCCCAGACTCACCAGGGGGATGAGCAGGCCCACGGGGGCCAAGGAGGTGATGATGCTGATGATGATGATGATGACGAGGAGGGTGGCCCGGATGCGGCCCAGCAGATCCCGGCGCAAGACTTCACTTGGCTCCGCCAAGGAATGGAAGATTTGAAGCTCGAGGCAGCGCATTTGCGCCGGTCGAACGAGGATATGACCTCCGCCTTCAGAGACCTGAAGAGGAGTGTTGATGATATGCCCTCCCGTTTCCCTTATGGCCCGGGCGGGCCTAGCTCGTGATCCCTTTTCCCTTTCCCTTTAGTTACCTCCCTCTCCTTACTATTGTAAGTCCTTGATGTATAAACATTGAGGACAATGTTTGATTCTAGCTTGGGGGGGGGGTCTTACTTGTATTTTTTTTTTTTTTAAAAAAAAAAAAAAAAAAAAGACAAAAAGATTTACTGCTTTCCTAGACTAACCTTAACTTGTTTGCTAGTATGTCTTTCCTTTTTGCAGATTGGGAACATTCGAGACGCGGCATGAGTTTGAAGAACGATGCTATGGCCGTTAATTGGAGCTCCCGGGAAGCAAATTTGGTGAGATCTTTTCCTTTTTTTTTTAGTGCTTAGGATAGTTTAGTTTAGGAAGAAGTTGAATGGTTCGAGGATGTTTGATCGGTTCTAAGGAACCTGGGATCGTTGATGTTGATATCATTCGATCACTTGTTTGTCGATTGGGATTTTATGTGATTTTTATGCCTCGTTATGTGCCTTTCAACTTATTCAGTTGGCTTAGTTGTACATATGTTTGTGTTAGATAGGAAAAGCTTCTACTATGAGGATGTGTGGCTTAGCTTATATGATATGCCTCGTAGTCTTTTCCTATGTTTTTGGATCATAATAAACTTGTCTAATTGCAAAATTTTGGAATATTGTTCATGTTGGATTCGAAATGTGAATGAATGTGTATGGAATGTCTATTTCCACTTAAGCCAGTGATGAATACACAGTTTGAGTCTATTGTTGATCAATGTAGACGAGTCTAGGCGAAGGGTAGGGATAGAACACTTTTGTCATGTGAAACTCTATGCCTTTGGGCTGTGGTAAGATGGAGTCGCTTCCCGGTTGTGGATTTGACCCCCTTGATTGGTAGTTGCTTTATTTGTTAGATCCCGTGAGGTTTATTTGTTCTAGCCTTCATCATTCTTGTTGAGTGGCATATTTGGATCCTTGATTACGCATTTTTCGATCTTTGTGTTGACTAGTAGCTCCCGAGACCGACTTGACACTTTTAAGGGAGGAAGAGGGCACCTTTTTCATTTTTCTTATTTTGTTCCTTTTGTTTTGTTACAAATTGATTTTCTTTTTACATCATCTTACTTGCTAACCATGTTGAGCTTTAATTCCATTCTTGGTTAACCGTGTTACAAACCCGATGGCCAATGTTTTACCAACCCTTAGTTGTGAAGCGTTTACCTAGATAGGTTTGTTGAGCTTATTGTTTACTAATCAAGAAATAAAGTTTGATAGTTGGTTTGAGCAGGTGTGAAAGTGAGCCTAATTGTAAATATGTAATGTGAAAGTCATTTTGCCATCAATAAAAAAAGAGAAAAAAAAGAGAAAAAAAGAATTTAAAAAGAAAAAAAAGAAGAAGAGAAAACCCGTCCGAATTGTGAAAAAGGCAAGGACACATAAATAAAGTTTTGAAGTTTGAAAGAGGTCATTTGAGTGTGTATTATATGGATAATTTGGGATGTGTAAGAATGTGAATCAATGAGATTGTGGAAAGTGAATTACATCTTTTGAACTATTGTTTTTGAGAATTGTGATTCTTGCGCTTCATTTAGGAATTAACCCCACTTTTTAAATTGTTTTCACCTACCTTACCCATTGCCAATACATTACAACCCTTTAAGACCCTTAGACTTTAGAGGTGTTCGGTTCTCAAACGGTGGAGGGAGATACCTTTCAACCCTATGGAAAGATTATGCGTAATCGAGATGTCGGGATACCTTTGTTATTTCCTCAAAACATCACTTTTTCCGGTTCCTTCGAGGAATCACGAGGGGCCAATTAGGGTGGTGATTTGAAGCAAAAGGGGAGGACGTGGCCGGTTTGGTTGGGTTTAGAGGGAAGCATGATTTCTTTGTTCTCTATGCTTGGTTTAGGTTTTGTTCGCATTTGATCAACGATATCTTGGATTGTGTGTCTCGTTGCTTGTTTGAGTGAGTTTTCATTCTGTGCATGGTTGTTCTAAGTAGGATCCATTGATTTCATTCCGTGCTTAATTTGATTTGTACGCAATGGCATAGTTTATTTGATCTTGTGTGTGTTTCCCTTGGTTTTTGCTCGAGGACTAGCAAAAGTGTAGCTTGGGGGGTTTTGACAAGCGCACTTTAGGGCGCGCTTTAGAGCATATTTTAGGATGATTTTGGATGTATTTGGGGCCGTTTTGGCCGAATATTACCTTGTTATGCTTACGTCCCCCATATTACGTGCTTCACGGGTTTTCGGTTTGTTTTTGATGTGTTTTCAGGTAATATCAACCGAGTTTAATCGGATCCCGAGCCCTTGATGCGTAACCGAGCTAGCCTTGACCGAAGTCCGAGGAGTTAAGGAAGTTCAAGTGTCGTGCATTGATTACATAGCACAGGCAGGACGGCTGTGTTACCATAGGCACACCCGTGCTGGCCTATAAGCAAGCAACCCTAGGCAAGGCAGCACGGCCGTGCAAGCCAATAACACGGCCGTGTCAGTATCCACGCACCCGCACGGCCGTGCAGGCCGTTAGCACGGCCGTGCCAGATGTTGCCCGTGCCCGTGTCAGCTTCAGTATGAGCCCCGTGCTAGAGCATATTCAGCACGGCCGTGTCATTTTTAGCACGGCCGTGCCAGGAAGCTGCACGGTCGTGCCATATATAGCACGGCTGTGCCAAATTGAAGAAGAAATCCGGTTTACCTACTGACAAGCTAGCACGGCCGTGCCAAATACAGCACGGCCGTGCTGATCCAGGGTTGACTGCGCGCTTGACTTCTCCGAATTAGAAGACGTATATAAGGCCCGACTTTAAGAGGATTGCAGGGACAGTTTTAGAGATAGTTTTTGAGAGCCTTTGTAGAGAGTTATTGGAGAACGTTCTTAGTATTAGAGATTCATTAGTTTTCTTAGAGGTTATTCTAGCGATTTTAGTTTTCTTGGATTGATTTGAAGCAAGATTTGTGAAGATTCTTTGTATTATTCATTGACGACGGATATCAAAGTTCTGAACTTTTCCATTGATTCGCATCAATACAATTGGTATTATTCATTCTTGTTTATTAATCAAGCTTTATTATTCCTTAATCAGAATTCATGTTTATATCTATTATGCTTTTGGAATTCATTATTGCTTTGATTATGAATATGTGTGAGTAGTCTCCTAGCTAGGGTTTCGGGATGAAACCCGGCCTAGGTAACCTATGTAATTGAGGATTGATTTTGATAAACGGATTGTGATTAAATTGATTATATGCGATTGCATGTTAATTCATTATAATAGGAGTAGCTAACCTAGAATCTTGAATTTGATTGCATGATATCCTTGATTTGAACAAGAGATTGTGAATTGAGTATTTCATTGTTGAATGTGGTTTGATTATGTATCGAGTAATGTTAAGTGCATGAGAAATCCAAGCTTAATATTGCCCGTTGTCTTCCTACCTCATGATATTGATCAGACATATAGTCTTTGCATATCCCGTTTGTCTCTGTGATTCCTTGTTGCGTAGTTACCAATGGTTTGGTGAATTCCCGTCTTCCCTAGTGTCTTAGTTTATCTGGTTTATCCCATCTTATTAGTAGTATTTTAGAACACCATTTTCCATTGATTTCGAACTAGCTTAGGTTTAAGATTGATTTGCAATTACTCTCGTTCCTCGTGGACCGAACCTTTATTTGCCATTGTACTTGGTTATAGGGTGTTCTTATAAGTATTGTTTGATTGAGAGTTAGATTGTAGCGACCGATTTAACCCTCGTCAGTATTGGACTGGCAAATATTGAGCACTAGTACCATTAATGAGTTATATTAGAATTAATAGAACATTATATAGTAACAATAATGGGCATTACTACGATAGTTATATTAGAATTAATAGAACATTATATAGTAAAACTGGTTATTATGCATGATATTCAATTATGTAAACTTTGTTAAAATCTGAGTTTGTTATATAAACATGTTGAAATGCAATCAATGTACACAAATATAATAGTCTTAAAAAATAGACTTTAGTTGAAGTGTCGCAAACAATATGACTTCACTACCTATAGTGCTAGTTGACTGATAAATTGACATTGATAGTAAATTATTTAGTAACAGTAATGTCCATTACGATATTATATTATAAAAGGGACAAAAATATATTCATGACGAACAAGTACACCAATTACTTTTCTATACATTTGTAAATATATGTGCCAATAAATAGCATGAACAATGGTGAAATAGCAAAAAATGCAGACTGAATTAAACAATAAAATCACCCAAAAAATAATAAGAATAATATTTGATATCACCAAATAATTTTTTTAAAACATTATAGACAAAAAAAGACTAACAATTTACTCACAACAAAACCCGTATAAAATATAACTCCCATGTGTGAAAAAAAAAATTAACCTGATCGTTATCTATTCCACAATTTGGATTTCCAGTAGGATTTGTCGAACTTTGCCCTGTTTGACCTCTGTTATCGTGTTTTCCCACCATGGACCCCACTTGTTCATGCTGTGACGATGAACTGAGGTGTTCAACTTGAGGTTCATTTGGTCTGGCTCTCTTAGATTTGTCTTCAATGAAAACATTCACATGTCCGCTTTCGAACACCATCTTTCTGAGTTGCTTGAAGTCCCTCATCTTATCAATTTCGTAAAGCTGAATTGGTAAATCTTCCATGGACGCTACGAACCTTAATTTATACCTGGGAACCCCAAGTCGTGAATCTTTGATTTGAAATTATCGATTGTGAACTCTTCCTTTTCAAAGGTAAAATTATGAGCGGACCCGCCGACATACCTTCGAATCGGATTTGTTTCAAGTGCACCGCCATACCACATGGTTAACTTTGCCATTAAATGTAAAGAGAAAGGATAATAAGGTAAAAGGAAGTTGGAGATAGAAAAATAAAGGGATAAAATGGGATAAGAATGAAGTTGGGAGGTTAGATGCAGTTTCAATAGGGTTTTATTTGAAATGAGAAATTGTATTTCAATTCATTATGGAAAACGGTTAATAAAATTTCAAGTCCATGAACTAATTCTATTTATTTCCTTTTTTTTATATAGGGAAAACAATTTTACTTACTTCTTTGTTACTTTTGTTTATTTGAAAATTATTTTTAAACTTCCTAATACTTGTCATAAGGTGGAAATAATTTGCCCTCAAATAAAGGAAATTTTTTTAAAAAAATTAAAAAGAATGTTGCAAATTTTTGTTTATGTTTTTTTTTTAAAAACGTATTTTATTGATCACTATGTTGGATATCTTAAATTTAATCTTTTACTATTAATAACATTTAGCTTCAATTCGTGAATCTTATTTTTTCCTTTTTAATGTCATTCGTTGTTTTTGTTTTCTTTATTAGGGATTTACCCATCTCCTAAATTGTAATGTTTATTGTGGGATCTAAAGCGTAATAGTTTTATTACGAAATAAGCTGTCAAATACACGCATATCTGGTGTCCAACGTAAGATATCTATATTACTCGATTGCACATTTTTTTAATATCAAATATCTATTGGTTCTATGTAAATATGCTTTAATATTTGGTAACAATCATCAACTTTTTAAATTCCTAGTGTCCACAATTGTACAAAGGTAACAATTGTTGACATCATCTTGATACAAACGTAAAACACATGTATTTGATCTCTTCTGCAATTAGGCTCAATATTGACGATGTAATTGTAAATTATGGACCCATACGATACATTGTAAATCCGGAGTATGCCAATTGATGAACCTTGTGGAACACTACAAAAAAAAAAAAAGTTACTCCCGTGTCGTGTCATCTTTTAGCAGCTATAATTGTGATATGCTTAATTGTAGCAAGTGGTATTTATACTTGCTAAACAATTTTAATTCTCCAAGTTTAGAAAAAATAATTTCATATGACTAAGTCTTTGTAAAAAAAAATAAATCATTTTACAAATAAATATGACATGTTAAATTTTTATTTTTTCAGACTTACTTAGTAAGTTTTGTACACCTTTATCAATATACAATTTCGTAACAAAAATCAGTTTTTGTACTTTTTAGAAACGAAAAAATTAACTTAAATAGGGTTTGTAAATAGGGGTGTACACCGGTCCAAAACCGGACAGGACCTGGACCGGACCTGTTTGGACCGGGGACCTGAATTGGGTAATTATGAGGACCGGGGACCGGACCTGAATTAACAGGTCGGTTCCGGGCCAGACCTGAAAAATCAGGTCCGGTCCGGCTTTGGACCTGAATGGACCTGTTTTGTGTCTTTTTCGTTTTTTTTTAATACAAAACCCGTTGGACCTGCATATGGACCTGTTTTGTGATTTTTAGACCTGTTGCATAATTTAATAATTACATACAAACCAAAATTATCAATTACAAAACTACATAAAGTCTATAAAGTCCCGATTCTCAAACACCAAAAATACAAATGAGTCCACCGAAAATACAAATAAGTCCACGAAAACTCAATTTCAATTTTTCAGAGTTTGGTTTTCTTCTTTTTTTTTTTTTTTTTAATTACGATTTTCCCGGGTTTCAGGTCCGGACCTGAAAACCCCGGGTTTGGACCGAGACCGGAAACCTGGATTTTTAAGAAACCGGGACCGGACCTGAATCAACAGGTCTGGGTCAGGTCCGGTCCGGTTCAGGTCGGTTCAGGTCCGGGCCAATTTTTGTACACCCCTGTTTGTAAATCCCAGAAAATATTTTTTTATTCAATTTAATGGGGTAACCAAAAAAAATCTTAAAAGGCTAAAATTTTTGATTTGATAGATGGTAAAGGTAGAGTGTAACTTTAGAAAACCCATTGTACCAGTGCTGACGTCTTCACGGAGCCCTAGAATGAAAATAAATTTCATTTATTTTTTATTTGAATTTTTAGTGGTGGATTCAATTTTTTTGGTAAAAGTTAATAAAAACGCTAGTAAATGGCAATTATGACTTGATTAAAAAAAATAAAACCAAGGAGAGATAATTATGACGGTTCACCATCCCCATTAATTCTTCTTTTGTCAGAACAAAAAAGTAAAAAAAAAAAAAAAATTGTTCCTTCTCAAATCAAGAAAACCATACTTAGCAACATTTTTAAAATTTTCTGTCAAAAACAAAGGTAAATAAACAAAACTAACCACAAATATATTTTCAACAAAAAAAGAAATCTCTAGTATTCTATCTTTTGTAAACTTCAAGAGCGGTTTTTTAGTGAAGCATTTCAATAGTTGGAGAGTATGGAAGAATCATCGTCAAGGTAAGTCAAATTGTACACAATTTTCATTGATTAAAAATGCAAAGTTGTTTCTCAAGTTTGTGATAACTAATGAAGTTCTGGGTTTAATTAATTGTTTTTACCAATTATCAAGAAGAACCTCCAAAAAAATCTTGTTGTAGAGTTTTTGCCGTGGGTTTGAACATAAATTTTGCATGATATATACAAATATTATCTAGTTAAATTCAATTGTATATAATTTTGTCTCGTTTATCATAACCACTAATGTCATGGAAATCCAATGAAATTAAAAGTTTTTTTTTTTGGGCCTACAGTTTAAAAGATCAAAAGGAATTAGTTGCCCCGCCACACGATTATGTCGAGGTAGATGGTGATGATGATACAAAGGCTTTAGGGGATGCAAAAGTAGAGGAAAAAACCAGCAAAGTTTATCGCAAAACGCACAAAGTATTAATGTAGGAGGGTCAGGGAACGAAAGAGTAATAGATGAAAGTGGAACAGGGCAAGTTTCGCAAGCAACACCATCAACACAAGATGTAGACATCACCATGGGTGACTCGTCTAGCAAGGTTTGCTTACAAACTTTTTTGTTTAAGTACTTGACATAGGGATTTTCTAATTACTATAAAAATCTGGAAATATAATGTATTTATGTGTATTGAAATTAATGTTAAAGTCAATTTAGTACTTTGGGCTTTGTATATAATTGTTAATTGTTTAGAAACAAATTATCTAGCAATTCATTACATATTGAAGATTGTAATTGGTACTGTTGTGGTATAGGTTGTTCCAGAATCAAATGCAATGGCGTTAAGTGGACTACATCCGATTGATGGTGAAGGGAAGGGTGTTGAGGAAGGGAAAGAGAAGGGTATGGAGAAAGAGAAGGGTATTGTGGAAGGGATGGAGAAGGGTAATGAGACAGAGAAGGTTATTGGGGAAGGGAACAAGAATGTAGGTGTTGTAGTTGTGTCAGGTAAGGGTGATTTGACGAAAAATGAGGATGTTGGAGATAGGATAAATGAAAGTGGTGCAGGGAATCATCTGGCTACCCTAAAAGGATTTGGGGAAGATACTGGTGGTCCAATGGAAGAAGAAGCCAGTGGAGATGTGGTGGCAAGAGGTTCACAGCCAATTGATCCACAAAAGGATGATGTGCCCCCCCAAGCAATGGTTATGGCCATAAAGGTAAGCTTTATATTAATAGTTATTAAATTTTATTCTGTAACGATTTGTTTTGTATCACATATCCTTTTACAATTATTTGCATGTATATACTAAATATTAATTTTGTTTGTACATTAATTTTGTATATCACATATCCTTTGACAATTATAATAAAACAAAGGGGTTAAATGCAAATGATTGATGATGTTGGATGTATATACTAAATATTAATTTTGTATGTACATTAAAATTTCATATTCCAACTATTTTAGGGTCAAGACAACATTCCAAAAGTCAATGAGGAGGGGGGGAAAGAACGTCAAGCAAAGAAAATGGTGGAAGACGCACAAAAGGATGATGTGCCTTCCCAAAGAGTTGATATGGCCATGCAGGTATGGTCTTTCAGCTTTAGATTAATAGTTATGAAATAGTATTCGGTAACCATTTGTTTAGTATCACATATCCTTTGCATCATATAATAAAACATAGGGTTTTAATGCAAAAGATTGATATTGTATGTTGGATGTATATGCTAAATATTAATTTTTTTTATGTAAATTATAACTTTGAACCCCTTTTTCATATTTAAACTACTACAAGGTCATGACAACATTCCCACAACCAGTGAGGAGAGGAACGTCAACCAAGTAAAGACATGGCAGATAAGATGGCAGGAGGTGCAAAGGGAGGTGATCTAGAGAAGGGTGATGGTGCAGGAAAGGATGGTGCAAAGAATGGTGATGAAGAGAGAGATGATAGTGCAGGAAAGGATGGTGCAAAGGATGGTGAAGAAGAGAAAAGTGATGGTGCAGGAAAGGATGGTTCAAAGGATGGTGAAGAAGAGAAAAGTGATGGTGTAGGAAAGGATGGTTCAAAGGATGGTGCTGAAGAGAAACATGATGGTGCAGGAAAGGATGGTGCAAAGAATGGTGATGAAGAGAGAAAGGATGGTGCGGGAAAGAATGGTGCAAAGGATGGTGAAAAAGAGAAAAGGGATGGTGCAGGAAAGGATGGTTCAAAGGATGCAGCTGAAGAGAAACATGATGGTGCAGGAAAGGATGGTGCTTAAGAGAAGGATGCTGGTCCAGGAAAGGATGATGCAACCATCCAACCAAATGATATGGCCATGCAAGTATGGTCGCTTAGCTATACATTAAAAGTTCTTAAATTGTATTCTGTCATGATTTCTTTGTTTTGAAGTGTAATTGCAACGCATAATAATACTAAATGATTTGGAGCAAATGTTGATTGCCGTATTTGGATGTCTTTTCTAAAGACTAAATAGTGATATGGATATGTGAATTTGTGTGCTAATTGCTGAAATATTATTGTAGCCTGAGTATGTTGTGGGCAAGACAAATGAAAGCGCAGCAGCTACATTAGTTGTAGATCTAACTGGGGATAAGGAAATGGCCATGAACAAGCAACCAGGAGGTGCAAGTCAGCAAGGGAGGAAAAATAAACGACCTCAGGTAGTAAATTGCTTATTGTAATAATAATTAGTTTTTTTATTTAGTAACGATTACATTGTAAATGATATCAGTCGCGTTATACAAGAATTCTACACTTTAAGCGTTGTGACTTTATGTGATAATAGTAAATCATTTGTTTAGTAACATAGTAGAGCGGAAGATTAATTGTGTGTGACATAGGAAAGAGCAAGATTGATTTTGTGTAACTTGTTTGGATCTCTTGTTGCATTTATTTAGCTCAGAACAAAATTTCATTCATTTGTTACACAGGAAATTCATTCTCCACAAGTTGTTCCATTTGACAAATCTAGTTCGTCGAAGATTGATGATAATGTATCTGCAACAACTGATAAACCAAAACGCAAACCGGGAAGACCAAAGATGAAGGCAAGTACAGAAGTATGGTTCCAAACTCTTCTGTTAAATGGTGTTCAATTAATGAATGAAAATCGGATTATGATAGCAAATATAGATTACTCAATGGTAGTACTGTATAGATTATATTTTTTGTTTTATTTTTTGGTAACGACTTTTATATTTGTAGTAACCTACTAATAGTTGTGTGTAGTGTTACTGTTAACTTTGTTTGGATCCATCATGGTAATTGATATGATAAAATGAACTAAATTAAGTAGACATATTTTCTGAATCAATGATGGTGTGTTGTTAGGGGGATGCTGAAGCCGAGGAAGTACAAAAGAGGCCGCGTGGAATACCGAGAGTGTCAGAGGGAAATAAGAACGTAAGAACAAATTTAAATTTATAGTTTCTCAGACTTTTTTATTTTGACATTGTGTAGTTTAAATGTATCTGTTTTTTAGAAATAATTTTGATTATTTGATTAATTTTCGTCTTACAGTATCCGATCGTACGAGCATATCCCAAAGATGTGCAAGTTGCTATCAAAGCCATGACTGAAGGGCGAAAGAAGTTTGTGAAGAAAACAATTTTCAGGACATTTCTCAACATAAAAATTAAGCACTTTGACAGGGACTTTTTGGCATATTTATACAGTCGATGGGATCCACAACGAAAAGTGTTACGAATCTGAGACGACTATGAAATAACAATAAACGAGGAGATGGTGGGTTGGATCACTGGACTTCCATATGGACCCCTGACTTTGAGCATTCCTGAAATGGATGTCACTGACAAAAAATTCCAAGACTTGAAGAGCAGTTACAATAATTCAGGGGGGATCTGCTTTGCAGTTGTCCACAACAAGTGCATGGTACATCTGTGGAAAACAAAGACTTTCTTAAACACTTTGTCCTCTGTGTTTTGGGTAATGTTTTATGCACTACAACAAGTAACAACATTAGCCCTAGCCTTTGTTGGTTGCTGAAAGACAAGTACATAAATGAAGCAAAGAGGTATAACTGGTCCAAATACATACTTGATTGGATGGTCAAGTATGGAGGAAGTGATCCTGCCAAGGGATTTAAGGGATCTCCTTTGGTTCTTGTGGTAGGTGCAGTTCTTTAATAGTGCTAACCTTTGTATTTTAAGTGCAAATTGACTTCTTTTCATGCAAACTGACTATAGTTACTCACACTATGTGGCATATTTCATACCTTGATCGTCTTAACATAGATGGAAGAGGGATGATGTGGGACAAAAGTGTACCAAGGCTAGGGGCTTGGGAACAATGGTGTGTTAATGCTGCTATTGCCGCTGATAAGGGAACAGATGGAAAATTTGGTGCAGCTGAGGTATAACACAAGATCGTTATTTAATTATGTCGTACCATACAACTAATAATATACATAATTTTTAAGCAAACAATGAGATAAAAAAAGTACAAGTGTGTTCATAAAAGTTAATACATCGTGTCATAATATTAGGTAGTGCGTGATGTCGTTTATGGAAAAGCATATCCGATCGGTGAGTCATTCGAGTCTCCAGAGTGGCTGAGAGATTGCAGTTCTGGTTCAGAACTTAGTGACAGTCTAAGTCTTATAATCATATATTAAGATATGTTTTGCCTTTGTTCCAAATTTACCATGCTTTACATCAAAATCTGTATTGCATGAAGGTGAAATAAAAAAATTACGTGAGACGAGAGTGGATAATATCAGAAAAAGGCCTCCAAAAAAAGGAAAGGCCAAAGAGGTCAATAGTAAGAATAAAGGACACAATGAGGTGCTATCTCCATTTGGTCAATTATTTTTTATCTTGTTGATAGAGTTACTAGGTTAAAAACTAACATTGTTTTGAACTACATGTCAGGATGACAATGGTAAGAGAAAAGGTACAGTGGTAGCTAATTAAAGAAGGTCGAAGAATGCAAGTACAACAGAGGTGATAGTTATGCTAATTAACGGTTTGATGTGGAATGATTATTGACTTATTGTTTCAGTTCAATGAATTTTTATTGACATTTTTGGTACTTTAACCAACATTTATTGGTTTAAATTATTTAGCAGGGACAAGGACTGCCACAAAAGGGCATTTCAGTTGGGAAGAAAAGATCTAAGGCAGCTTCATCTTCAAGAGATGAGCAGGTATAGTTTTTCGTGAATAGTAGCAAGTATAAACATGTTTGATCTAGTAACTATTCTAATAGTACACATGATTAATTCTTCTTGGATTATGTTTTCCATGGTTACTAAATTAATCACAATTAATATAGAATTACATATATTTAGTTACTCGTAATTTAGAAATATGTTTCTCATTGTTCCAAATTTAGCTATACCTAATCTATTTATGAATGGGGCTAATCTATAAGTTTGTTTATATGAGTGTGGCTAATCTATTTATGAATTTATAGATTGACCACATTCATATATTTTGTGGTTATTAATATAGTCATCACATAATAATTTTGCTTATCATGGTTATTATTTTAATCACAATTAATTTGATTGTCAATGTGACAGCTAAGCTAGAATTATTTTGATCAACGTTACTAAATTAATAACAATAAATATTTTTATCAATGTCGCAGGCCAAAAGACAAAAGAAAGGAGGCAAGTTGGGTAAGAAGAGAAGGAATGAGGATGAGGATGAGGTGATTGTTATAGAATTTTATGGAACTATATATTTTTTAAAATGAATATTAGAATGTTACTTAATTATCCCACATAAATACACTTTGAAAATTGCATTTTAAATGTTGCAGGACGACCCAGAGGAATTATCTGCCAAATTGGGTGATAAGAGGAAAATATCTAAATCTAAGTCAGACTCTGATAAGGTGTTATCCTGTTTGAAATAATGGTTACTGACTCGATATGAGTATTATTTAAATTGCTTATTTGTGTTATATAATCTTTTCCAGGAAGAAAAATTGAAACCCCGGAAAAGTACCAACTATACAAAAAAAAGAAGGGTTTTAGAGAGGGCTGCCAAGAAGAAAAAGTATGAAAGCGACGATAATGAATCAGACAAGGACACCAACGGGGAAGATGATGATGATGAAAGCACTGAAGGGGAAGATGGACCTGATGGAGACAATGAAACTGATGGTGATGATGAACCTGAAGGTGACGATGAACCTGCTGAGGAAGATGAACCTGAAGATGATGATGAACCTGCTGAGGAAGATGAACCTGATGGTGATGATGGACCTTCTGAGGATGATACACCTGTTGGGGAGGATCCTGAGGAAGATGAACCTGATGGTGAAGATGGACCATCCGAAGATGATAGCCCTGATGGGGAGGTAGGACCTCAAGATGAGGTACCTCAAAAAAAGCTACTATTTATACATTTGTTACATGCTAATATGCAACTAGTTTTAGTGATAATTTTTTGTTGTTTGCCATTTTAGGAGGATGAGGGAGAACGTATAGCAGATCCTCATCAAGACCTCGATCGACCTCAATCTAAAAAACGACCTAGTATGTCCCCAACCGCTAGAAGACTTGCTGAGAACATACTGCAGAAAAAAGGAGATGAATCGTAAGTGTCATTATCAAAGACAATATTACATGCATTGTTATAATTGACCAATTATGTGTCAAAGACTGAATTGTATTTTTGATACAATTTTTTTTATTGAAATAATAAGGTTGAGAAATTCAGTGATGTTTAAGTTTGGAACATTAACTGTGACTCGCGGCATTATATACGATTCGTTTAAGAAGAATGGGTCGATATCTGAGCTTATTATGGAAGCCTTTGGGAAGTTGTTGAATGAATTCACTGGTGGAGATCCAAAGAATGGGAGACACGTTTACGTGATGCCAGCAACTTACGTGGTAAATACTTTCAAACTTAGTCATATGTTGTTGGGATGTAGGCAGTAGTAAGTATAATATGCTAAACACATTATGTCCCCATATCCATGCAGGATGAGGCTATAAAGAAACTAAGTGCCCAAGGCGATGTTGGGGACATTGTGAATAGATGTGTGAAGGACATTGCACTTGATACTGCAGTTTGTGATCGATTGGAAAACCATAAAAGGGTAACACAATCATGCTCAATTTTTAATTTTTCGATTTAAGTTTGGTTGTTTATGTTTAGCATATATCTATTTTTTTGTTATTAAAAGAATTGATTAGGTTACTAATTAAATATGTCGTATGGTGATTTAATTTGACAAAACTAATTAAATTATTTTGGTTTCGCATGATTTCACACACATGCAGGTCTTCTTTCCGGTGTTGCATAATGGAAGAAGAACATTGTACTTGATAAGTTTAAGTAGCAAAAATGGTTGTTGTCTTTGACACCAAGAATCCATATCCCCATTCAATTCATTCAAAAGTACTCCCGATGGTGGTAATTCACTATATCCTACCATTGGCTATTGTTAATGACATATTTTTTATCTTGTTCATTTCTTAGATTGAAAATTAGTAATTGTTTAGTGTTTTATGTAACTAACTATTGCCTAAATTATATTCAGCTGGAATTTGCAGAAGGTGTTTTTTCCTCCATAGTAACCAAAATACCCAGTAAGTTAGAGTTGTATGAAGTGTCAAATTTCAGTAAATTGCCCAAGGAAAAGAAAGCTCATGACTCAGGGATGCTCTGCCTGCTATTTTTATACAACATCTTCACCGATGTTAACGATTGGATGCATGTAAGTAGTAGTTAGATAACTATGTACTTTGGTGCCAGTAGTTTTATGTTTGTAATCTAAGAATTGTTTTCAAACAATTGCTTACCAGGGGCATGAAGAGCTCTACAGAAAGGTACTGTGCACCAACATTCTGTTGGCTGATTTGAACGAGCTTAGTAAAGAGTTAGCAGACACTATGAAGGACGTTTAAGAAGGGTTGGATATTGGTTTTTATGTATTGATACAGCTTTCATTGATGGTTGATTAATGTACCTGTCTGGCATAAAGTACTTATATTAGTATTAGATAGAATGGATAATTACGACTTATTGACATGGTTGCTGTTTGTTATTTCAATATTGCTACTTTATAGTTGGGCATTGTGCAAACTGGTGAAGTTTCATTTTTTTTATTATTATTATTGGCGTGCGTGTGCAATAAAAAAAAATTAGCTAGCTGGTATTTTTTTTTCAAAGGTGGTAGTTTTTTCAAAAATTTAAAAGAACACGAAAAAGAAAATGAGAAGGGTATTCTAGGAAAGTGAAATTTATCAACCAAAACCCCTTCTCACTTTATATCGGCATAAATTACTTAATATATTAGTAACCGAGGTCCTTGTAAATTCAAAGATCAATTCAAAATTTAGTCTATTAAAATTACTTAATATATTAGTAACCGTTACATGATAACTTTAATGTACTAGTAATTGGTTAGAAATGTATAAATGTAAGGTCCTTGTAATTTAAAGGTCAATTCAAAATTTAGTATACTTAGTATACTTAGTAAACAAAGAATTACTTTTACGACTTAAGAATTAATGTATAACAGGTCCAATCTAGAATTTGTATTCAATGAATGCGCATTGACAAATGAATAACAAATTGATTAACAACGGCTATGGGAGTACAAACGAAATGGATCTTATGTTTGGAGTCAAAATAATATAATAATGGAACACAAATTACTATTAAACGGTGTAAGTAAAATTATCATCCAACTTTCTATTTTTTTTTAATATAAGAAATGATTATTTCATATTTTTAGCCAATTTGTATATTCATTTTTGTAAAATTAACCATAATTACCAACTACGATTAAGTATTTTTGTTTTTCTTTTCCTAGTGTAATACAAATCATTTTAATTTAATTTTATTTGTACCCCAAAAAGTTCTATAAAAAAATTAACAAAAAAACCTATTATAAAATTATAATAAGTAATTATCAAATGTCCTAATATTTATAAACAAATATTAAATATGGAGATGGAAAATTAATTAAAACAATAAGACATAATATTGCCATAAAAGACAACCAACCTCTTCATTTTAATTAAATGATTTAGTCCTTTAAAAAAAATTAATTTGGGAATGTGGTCCATTACTTATTTCTTAAGTACACTTTCTCCACTTTCTTATGAATAACCTTTCGCATTCCTTTTTAAACATAGGCTCACCATTATTCAACAACAATTAGGCATAAAGTGCCATTAAAAGAAACATCCTTTCATTGCCTACCATTCGAACAAAATTTCTACAAGAATGAAGTTCTGAAGTGTGTGATTTAAGTACCAACCATAGAAGCCACATCCCACATTTGAATTTATTTGAATATAAGGTACGTCGTTGTCTCTGTTGATTAATTTTAAACATTAACACATTAGCACTAAATTTAAATTTGCATGTTCTATATAAGGTTTTCTTCAATGAAAATTCGATTAACAACGCATAAAAACTCCTAGGGGATTAGTAGGGGCTAACGGGTAATTTTAAATAAATTTGCAAATTTCAGATGTTGTATAATTGATTTGAAAGTGCAAATGGTAGAACTGGTTGGGGGCTAGGTACTAGGGGCTAACGAGCAATGGCTTTTGTAATCTATTGGTGAGCAAATGGTTTTGTAATTCCATCATAAAAACAAAGAACAACAAAATATAGTGGTTTTAGAATTAAAGTAGTTACAAATATAATTTCTTGATAATAGAAAAATGAACTACTGACGGAACGAAAGTATTTTACACGTCTATCATATTGTAAATGGTTGAACATTGCGATCTAGTAATTAATTAAGTAGCTTTTAGATAATATTGTGATATACTACTCAAATTAAAATTGTATCATATCAAATTTCACAAATCTCTCCTACAATTTCACTAATTAAATAATATTATGTTACATAAAAAAATAGGTGATGGATATGAAAAGTTTAGCAATTATGTAAATTTTAATTCTTTATAATTTGACACAATTAGTATTTAAATTGATAGCACTTCTTGTATTATGGGTTACTATTATAATCTATTTCTATCATTATTTAATATTGTGTTACAAAAAAAAAAACCATGGCTTATGGATATGAAAAGTTTTTTAATTATTTAAATTCCAATTCTTTTTAATTTGACACAATTAGTGTTTAAATTGATAACACTTCTTGTATTATGTGTTACTACTAAAATCTATTTACTTCATTATTTAATTTCAATTAAGTGTAACGCGTAACATTTTCATTGGGACATAAAAGACAGCTTTATTTTAAATCATTAATAAATAACAGTTGTTGTTTCCAAGTTTTTAGTTGGGTGCACTACTACAAAATTGGCCAAAGAGACCTCAAACAAGAGATCATTTAATTAAATATGTGGTCTCTTGGTTTCATGAGACCCAATATTTTAACTAAATAGTCTCTTTTTTTTAATCAAATAAATAAATAAAGAGAGAGACCCTTTATATAAGATAAGTGGTCTCTCCTTTTATTAATGAATAAAATAAATGAAAGAAAGACCATTTATTTAGGATAAGTGGTCTCTCCTTTTATTAATTAAATAAATAAATAATGGAGGAGACCATCTATTTAAAAGAAGTGGTCTCTCCTTATTTTTAATTAATTAAATAAAAAAAACACCATTTATTTAGGAGATATGGTCTCTCCTTAATTAAATAAAAAAATATTTATTTAGGAGACACCCATTTACCTTTTTTTTTTAAGTTTATTTTCTAACTGGAATTCACTTTACCATTTTAATTAGGGTTACTATATATTTTACTCTCATTTGAGTAGCCGCCACCCTCCACTCTCCTCTATACTCTCTATCTCTTTCATCTCTCAAATACCCACTCTCAAGTCTCACCCCACCTATTTCTTTAATCTACAACAATGGAGGTTAAACTTCAAGGTGTGTTTATGTCGAATCAATTAAACACGGCATAAAAATCACCATATTTTAGAGTAGAATCACTTATTCACCCTTGTCTTTCTCTCTCTTCGCCGGCTGCAATGGCGGATTTCGATCAAATGACGGAGTACTAACTCCAGCGAATCGAGAATATCAAGCGCAACTCCGAAGTTATGGCTTTTCTCAAAATTAAATCTCATGTTGCCGATCTTTCTGTCACTTTCAAGCATCTTAGGTCTTTCTCTCTCCTTCGTTTTTGATTCATTGTGTTTTTTTTTGTTGATTTTTCTGGATTTTGTGCTATTTGATGATTTGTTTCAGTTATACAGTGAGGGAAATTGATGCATGTTGAGTTTAATGGGAAGGTTATATATTGACAGTATGTAAAGCAATTGAATAAGAAATTGCGGTTATTTTGGCTTTGTTGAATTTGAAGTTCATTTTGCTACTGTCGTTTTATCGGTTGATTTATTTGGTTTTTATGCTTTTTGGTGAATTTTGTACTCTATAGTTTAATTTGAATATTCAATGAGAAAAATTTATGTCTGACCCTACTAAGAAAGTTCGCAAACGGCACCATGAAATGGATTATGGGTTATGGATTATACATTAATATAGATTATGGAGTTATGGTCTATTAAAACTGGTCAACACCTATTTAAATGGCTTCAAACCGCTGACCCTACTAATATATTTTCCATTTGATTGAAAGGTTGATATTAAAATTGAAATTTTAATTTGAAATCCTTGTTCATATATTTCTAATTTTTTTTCCCTTTTGTTGTTTCAGAGTTGTAAATTCAGGTCTCAATATGCCTACTCTTCAAACTCACGGAATTTGGCATAGGCGATTATGAAGGAGTGGTGTAGGTTGAAGTGGGTTTTGTAAATTTTTTTATAAGATATTGATTGTAATATTTGTGAGTATGTTTTAAGTATGGGTTTTGTATAAAGTATAAACTACTTGTACTTTGTTGTAAGTGTGACAAGTATAGGAATTGTATTTTTTTGTTTAATTAATATTATATATATATATATTAAAATACGATTAATTTTTTTTTAATAAAAAAAGAAAGAAAGAGACCACCTATTTCAAATAGATGGACTCATTTTTTGAAAAACCGAGACCATCTATTTGAAATAGGTGGTCTCATAATTTGAAAAACTGAGATCATCTATTTGAAATAGGTGGTCTCAAATTTAAAAAACTGAGACCATCTATTCTAAATAAGTGTGGTCTCTCTTTTTAAACCAAGAGACCACTTTTGATGAAATGGTCTCTTAGGCCAAAGAGACTTGTGAACTAGAGACCACCCCTATGGTCATTTTGATGAAATTGGCCATTTTGATATGGTCTCTTTGGTCAATTTTGTAGTAGTGGTGGACGTGAAAAATGATTCAATAATTTGTTGCTAATTAAATTTTAATAAATAATTCAATGTATGTGAACATATTTCTGTTTTAGTTAAAGATTTATGTTCTTTAAAAATTTGATTAGATATTAATTTATCATTGTTAGAAGAACCTAAATTAATCAGTATTTACAAAAGACTGAATATTTTTTTTTATTAATAGAATAATAATATTTTTAAATTCATTACTGGACAATATTAGAAGAAAGAAATATAAAAATTAAGGGACTAATACCGAAGAAGATTCATTAATTTTAATTTTTTGGGAAATTCTCAATAGTACTCATCAGGTTTTATTTATTCTCAATGGTAAACACTAAAATATCAAATTATTTTTGGTAATCTTTAATTTGTAAAACTAATTCAGTAGTAACATTAGTTAAGCATTTTAAGGAAATATTAACTATAGTTAATGTTTTAAAAGGGATGAAAAAGTAAAATCCCTAAAATACCCCTTTTTTAAAAAAAAAAAAAAACCCACCCACTTCTTACCCCTTATCCCAACCCAGCCCAGCGTAGCCCCGCCTACCCACGACCCCGGCGCCGGCAACGACCACCGGTCATTTCCTCTCTCTCTTTCGCGACGCCCACCACCACCATCATGATCATCATTTTCACCATTAACAAAACACCCACCATCTCATCACCATCATCATTTTCATCATTAATAGTAGCCTTAGGTTTCGACGAAGATAGAATCGGGCTAACGGATTTCCGGTTCAACTCATTGGGTCAATTTTCGTAAGCGTATCTCAATCGCGGCGGTCAAAAATCTGGAGCTAACTACACGAATGATAGGTCGAGATCGATGAGGTTGTTGAGTATTTGTCGGCATCGGAGTTGAAATTTCAGATGATATTTGGGGTTTAAGGTTTTTCGACGCCATTGTTAGTGGGCTAGTTGTTGTAATTGAGGAAATCAAGGGTGAATTAGGTGAATGGGAGGTAGGGAGGGGGCTGGTGGTTCGTGCGTTGTTAACACCATTGTTTTAAAGGGTTTATAGTTTATGGGGGTAGGGAGGGGGGCTAGTGGTTCCTTCCGTGTCGGCGCCGGGGGAAGGGTGAAAGAGGGTCTGGACGTGGGTAGTGGACGTGGGTAGTGGCTGCCGGTTGGCTAGCTGTGGTGGTTTGGGGAAAGTCTAATTGGTGGCTTTTTTTAAAAAAAAAATAATAATTTAATTGTTAAAAAAATAAAGGAAAATCTTATTTTCAAGGTTATATTAGGTTTTTTTGCCTTTAGTTAACTATGGTTAAGCTTATAATTGTAGATTAATTTCATTAATGTCACCATTGAAATAATAACACAAATAGTTGATTACCAAAGATAATTTGATTTTTTGTTGTTTACCATTGAGAAAAATAAAAACTTCAAGAGCACCATTGAGAATTTCCCTAATTTTTTTTTCCATTGATCATAATTAATTCCTAAAAATACTTATAGTTGATTTTCATATTCCAGTCACAAAAGTATATAATTCATTTTAAAACTCCGAATACATAAATTTATAGCTGATTATTAAATTGTTAAACTACATAAAACATAATCCAGTCCATGAATAAAGCTACTGAAAGTCTTTACATAATAAAAACTGTATCAATACGAAAATATTTCAAATATGATCGGAACATAATTAAATCAAATTGTCATGTATATTTTTTTCATATATTATATTGCAATATCATCGTCAGGTCTATGTTTAATAAAAAAAGCCTAGATTCATTTTTAGTTAATTATGTAGTATCGGTGATATTTAAATTTGTAATGACTTCCGGTACCGATATGTAGTTTTAGCCTATGTAATATATATATATATATATATATATATATATATATATATTCTTCCCTGTTATATATATACTTCCTCCGTTGCTATTCAGTTGACGCGTTTGATTTAGGCACATAAATTTAAGGAGAGGAGAGAGAGAGTGATAGAGAATGAAAAAGCAAGTGGAGTAGCTTGTAAATGCAAGGTAAAATATTTACCCAAAAAGGAAACGTGTCAACTAAAAAGAAACTTCCTAAAAAGGAATAGTGTCAACTAAAACGAAACGGAGGTAGTATATATATATAAAGTTAAATTTATATTAATGTATAAATTTATAATAGTATGAAGTGTAAATATCAATGAATAATTTTAGGTTACTATAATATTATGTATCTAATAGCAACTCATTGTAATACAGCATTCATATGTAGTTTTAGCCTATGTAATATATATATATATATATATATATATATATATATATATATATATATATATAATAGTATGAATAATGAATATTAATGAATACTTTTAGGTTACTATAATATTATGTATCTAATAGCATATGTGAATTGAAGTACTTCGTATTTACCAAAATAATATGTATCGTGATAAAATCAACTACAACACTTTTAGGTTACTATAATATTATGTATCTAATAGCATATGTGAATTGAAGTACTTCGTATTTACCAAAATAATATGTATCGTGATAAAATCAACTACAACACTTTTAGGTTACTATAATATTATGTATCTAATAGCATATGTGAATTGAAGTACTTCGTATTTACCAAAATAATATGTATCGTGATAAAATCAACTACAACACTTTTAGGTTACTATAATATTATGTATCTAATAGCATATGTGAATTGAAGTACTTCGTATTTACCAAAATAATATGTATCGTGATAAAATCAACTACAACTTTTTACATATTCTTAATGGGGCTCTCTAAATCTTTGTAATCAAATGTTACGTATTAGTAGTTAAAGGAAATCAAATTAACAAATTAAATCTATCTATATCTATAAGTAATAAAAAAACTCTAACCAGAAACGACACATGTTCCCATTTAATTACACTTCTCTATATTATTCTCTAATCCAAGTACCGCATGTGTTATTGCATTTATTAATATTTTAAGTCTATTTCTAAGTCGTCTTTCATTAAATTTATACTTCATCTTCACCTCTCCTCTTCAATTCAACTTTTTTCTTTTCTCTTTTTAGTTTTAGCTCCTCCAGGCCACCCCCTTTATTTAAGACTCCTTTTCCTCGAGGACATGAAACAAAAAGTAATAAATCTAATATATCTATGTAAAGGGGAGTTTTTTCCCGAGGTTTTAGAGAGCCGCATAGGATCTAATTTTCTTATTGTGCAATGTAAGAATATAAATTTTATTAGTATCTAAATAAATAATATATTATTAAATCTTTTATAATTAAATAATTCACATGACACGTAAGCAAAATTGACAAATGTGATTTTAATATTTAAATTATAATTAAATAATTCAAATGTCACGTAAGAAAAATTGGCGAATGAGAGTTTTTAAATTTAAATTAATTAAACATAAAATAAAATGTTTTGATATTAAGAACTTTATCTAAATATATAACCAATTTTAGCACATTAATTAAAAAAAATTATTTTAAAAAATCTAGTTATAATCTAAGGACAAGATATTATCAATATATATAAGTGGCCTTTTTTATAAACTAATAAAGCAAACTATATATTTCACTTCTTATTATTGTACTTTCTTTTATTTACAAACAATGACCGGAGCATCGCCAGAGCCAAAAACTAGTTAAGAGATAGTAAGTTGTTCTATGTTACGGAGTATATATACATATCTCATTCATATGTACTAAAGTTTAAAAAACGTTAGTATAAGTAGTTAATTTGTACATAGTACATGTTGGGATAGGTAAATTTACTCAATTAAGTAGCAAATAAATATGAAATGAATAATACGAAATTAAGATTTTATCTACGACGTTTTACTTTTTACACGATCAATCAAATGATATGATTTTACTTAACCATATATGCAAATATACTCCAATATTCTATTTTCTACCATAAATTATAAATTCAAATTTTGTAACCTTCTACTATTATAATAATAATAATTATTATTATTATATATCGTAGGATAACTATTATTACCAGTTCTTATTGAAGGATAGCTATGTCGTTTATAGTCGTTGTTTAAGATTAATTTGATTTTTACATGATTATTTAGGAACAACTGTTTGATAAGTGTCAATTTCTGTACATATAACATAACCTAACAAGTCCATTTGTTTTCGGGGTTTCAGGGTATATAGTCTACAAATTGCTAATATAAAAAGTTATTTACTATACTCATACTAGTAAACACTAATATAAATAGTTAATTTTTTGTTAATAATCAAGGTCGGTGTAGGATTTTTTACTGATTAAATTAGTAATTGATTAGTATCCAACATATTTGAATTTGAACATGATTTATGGAAAAATATGATTTTACTTAAACAATTGTTATTGTTACTAAATATATATGTATCTATGTATCATCCAAGAAAGTCGCAAGGACTAAAAATTAATTACCCATTCAAGTTCAGAATCCTGTTTGAAATTTTGTGGAAATCTTAATACGAGAATCGAATGACATTAATTCAATATAAAGTATATTTTATCTAAATTGATATCATATACTGGAATGTTCAACGTCAATTGTTGAATCTGGAAAAACGAGATAGATAAGAGCAGTGAAATTCATTTAATTAAATTAAACACATGTTAGAAATAAATCGATCATGGTGGATTGTTGATTGTTCAAAATCGAATTCGTTTGTCTAGTAAACATGCTCGCGAATAGAAAATTCTTATAACTTCATCTGAGTAACAATTGTCGGCGCTGGATTCCGTAATCTTCACCGGCGTCCTGTTCATCTTCTCCGGCGTCGTGCTCATCTTCTACGACGTCCTTATCATATTAACCTGTATAATGGTTGTGATACCATCAATGATAAAATAATAGAAATTTCAGAAAAAATAAAAATAAAAATTTGTGCATTAAATGCAGTTAGGCGCCAAGAATTTTCGCTAGCCATTTTCCCGCTTCCAGTAGCTTGTTAGTGCCAATGAGGGTGAAATTTCCCCCCTAAAATTCCCTCATCTTTTTTTTGGCTCTTGCTTATGTGGCAGCACCTCATTGGAAATGTATATGGAGCCCACATACAGTGAATGTATGTGTATCACTGTCCGATTAAGTAGATCTATAGTCTGATTAAAGTTTTCAGCAATAATTGTATCATTTCTAGGTAGTGTTGCATGTGAGTTTAAGGTTAAATTATTCGGATCATTGAATGATTCTACAATTGGTTATTGTAATGAATTCATAAAAATTCATAATTAGGCTGTAAGATTATTTTGTCATTTGGTATTAAAATACAAACATAAAAAGTATGAAGTTTTCTTAAAGGTGAACTTAATTTTTTTTTTTTTTAATTCTTGTGTACTACTTTCTTGATATGAAAAATGGTTGTTATTTACATAGTCTATAATAATTAAGTTTTTCTTAAAGCAATATATATTTTAATTTGCTCATTGCATTATCTAAGCACTAAAATCGCTTCCTCTATCTATAAAATTTTAGATTTAGGGAATATAAAATTAAAAATGATGGCCTAGTAAGGTTAAATAAAGTTTGTAGCATGTTGTCATGTGGGGTAGGTTGTTATTATGATGTTATTTGTATTTAAATATTTGACATATGAGGCAATACAATTTATTTCATTAACTACAAACACAAATTTTAGCTTTAACCCAATTTCACATCTTCTAAAAAATACGATAGAATATAGTCCCTCAATAAATTTAAATTTAACCAAAAAGTTTAATCTGTGAATTGCACGACTAAATACTAGTAAAAGTATGTATGGAGTATATAATAATTATGTTACCAACAAAAAATTCCCCCCATTTTTAACTGTTAGATTACTATACAAGCATAGAGGTTATTTTAATAAGAGAGAGAAAGATAAAAGGAGATGTTTAAGGGAGAGGGAAAAAGTAATAATGAAAAAAAAATTTAAGATTAGTTAACAAAACTAAATATATGCACTATGTAGTTTAACATTCTAAATAAAGGGGGTTTATATTTAGTTTTATTGATGCATGGATCCTTTATTATTTTTTCATTTACACTACAAATCCCCATTAATTTCGAAGGAGGCATGTCGTATTTTCCAAAAATAACTTATAATTAGTTCCTAAAAAGAAGGTTGATATTAATTTGTGTCTTTAAACAGAGAACATCTAATTAAAGTTTGTATATTATTCTTAGTTTTGGTTACCTCTAAATTTTTTTTATCAAATAATTGTTCTTGATATTGAATATATGCTCTCCTCATTCTTCTTTACCCAATAATCATAATCATATTCATCAAAACTATCTTGTTTAAATTTATCCGTATCTTTCTTAAAATTCTTTATTATCATCTTTATCAAAACAAAACGGCATCCATTAAAGATATTGGCAAGGCTTATAAAAACCTTGTTATTAAATGGAATCATGATAAAAATAATTTCAATAAGCATGAATTATCCTCCAAATTTCAAGATAACACTCAAAATTATAAGGTAAAATATTCAGTCATACTTAGTTTTTATACGATTTTATAGCTACATACTATTTATTCTTATCATTGATGCATTTTGATTTTATAGAATTCTAATGACAAAAAACAAGAAGGGAATTGGAATACTCCAACAACATCTGCAAAACACGAAAGTTTTCATCATAAACGCAGTATGGATGATAGTTTCTTTATACGATCTCCTTCATTACTCTCACGGGCTAATAGTAGAAGAAGTCACACTCCATCACCTCACTTAAATAGAAGCTATAGTCGATCAGCCGACATGATAGATTCCTTAAAAAGAAGTATAAGTAGGAAGGGTGCAACAAGCTCATCACCTGTGGAAACTCCAAATATCACTTTAAGTAAACTAATGAGTCATAATCATACAAATACAACAAATGTTTCTGGTGATTTGTCAAGAAATACAAGTCGTAGGAGCACAACTCCAATTATATTTTCTCAATCCAAAACACGGAAGAAACCTCATCAAGTTGAGAAGAGGCTTGAATGCTCATTAGAAGAATTGTGCTTTGGTGCTACTAAGAAGGTAAAGATAAAAAGAGATGTTATTTCGGATGCAGGGTATGTCTTCTATTCCTTATTATATATGTTATTGAATTTTCATTATATAACATATGAATCTTAAATTTTGTTAAATTTTTTATTTGTGAATCATTCTTAATACTGTGTGTGTAGTACAAAGACTACAAACTTATATAGTAACATGATGCCCACATTGTAGAAACGTGTATTTAGATTTGACAATGTTGTTGCTAGTATATTTTACCAATACACTCTTCATGGCGTACCTCCCCATTGGTACATTATGGTAGCAATCCTTCTGTTTTTTTAAGCATTACTTGAGATTTTTCACTATTCATATGTTACCTTTGCCATAATATTTTAACAAAAATATACTATATAGCTATGATCTATAACATGTAGTTGGTTTTAATATAATTTCTACTTTTTTATATAATTGTTTATATAAGTTTTGCTAATATCAAATTAAGGATATTGATGGTCAAAACTATGTCTCGACAAATGTTAAAACTCAGATGATACCTTATAAAAAAAAACACATAGTGAATATTAAGTAAAAATTTTAACCATTTTTCTAATCTTTCTAATTGTTATATTTAAATAGGAATTTTTTTTATAAATAGTAAAAAATTTCTAATATATCGTACTTTTGCAAATAATATTTATAGTAATTAAATCAAATTATTTATTTAAATTATTCTAAAGTATAATACATAAGTAATTTTCATTTTTACCTCAACACAATATTATATTATACTAGATGAAGCCAGTGCGATGCACGGTTTGTTAGTATTTTTTTTAAGAAAATATTTTTCATATCTATGTTATTAAAATTGTTATTATATTAGTTTTAAAATATTAGAATAATTCCTAATCTCAAAAGATAATATTTTGTATATAATTAATTTAAAATTTAAAATCTCATTCGTCAATTTTGCTTACGTGGCATTTGAATTTTTAATTGTAAAAGAAATTAATAATCTCTTATTTCATTGGTTACAACTTAAATTTATAATCCTACGTGGCGCGCTAAGAAAATTAAATCCTACGTGGCTCTCTAAAAACTCGGGGAAAAACTCCCCTTTATATATATATATATATATATATATATATATATATATATTAGATTGCATCTGCTTTTGATAAAATTGACTAATTTCTTAATGTCAGTACTATTAATTAAAAATTATATTCTTCATAAAAAAAATGGAAACCCCTTTCTAGGTAAAATTGGCCTCAACACTCTGAACTATAGCTTGGTGCACCTAGCACCCTATACTTTTCTTAGTGTCCAAATCACCACAAACTAATGACTTAGGTGCAAAGTGCACCTTTAGTGAGGTCATTTTTTAAGATCACGCGATGGAAATCACGGAAAAAGGGGTCATTTTTTAAGGTCACATGAGAGGTCAGCGTTAGAGAAAAAAGTCAATAATTGTCGAATTATGACCTCAAGGTCCCCCAAACAACAAAATAAACTTATAAGGTTCTTTTAAACCATTTTAAACATATAAGGTCCTTCCAAATAAAATAGTGAACATATATGTCCTTTCCATACAAATTTTCTTTAATTTTATGAATGATAATAATTAAGAAATAAGAGTTATCATTGGAATTGTGTTTCTTCCTATTGTACCAAAAAGAAAATACAATTTTCCAAGATTAGAAAAATAAATAAAAATGTGGGGTATTACGTGCATTATTTAACAAAAATTTTATTAGTACCATAGGCACTATGTGCAACACATTACAACACAATTTTTTATTATATTTCAACAAAATAAAAAAATGGTGAGTAATCACACTTACTAAAATGTTTCACTTTATTTGAAACATAAAATTGCAAACTAGTCATATAGAAAGTGAAAAGCATAGAAATGAAATGTATGGATATTGTTTTAGCAATTTACAAATTTTATTCAAGCTTGATGTCAATTTGGATGGGTTGTGCCTCAAGTTTTTCATGGACAAGCTATGAACTACTAATATGCGTTATTCCTATTGAATAATTAATTGTATGTTGGAAGTTACATTAAAAAAATATTTTATATTAGAGAAATTATTAAGCAAATCATATCGTAACATATATAATTAAAATGTATGAATTTCCTAATATCAATATAACACAAATGTATTTTTCAATTTGATTATATCTCATCTATCTATTATAATATTGTATCATGTTTTTAGTTCAATATGATGTGAAAAAGCATCCGTAGTGTAAAGTAATTAATTACTCCCTTGCCCTACTATATAAGGAGTGGCTAAATATACATATCTCATCTTTGTAAAATAAAATACAAAATTCTTCCTACCTTTTAACTTAAGTCGGGTCCTACATTTAACTTCCTTTTTTCACTTCCATAATTTATTGTATTAGTTTGAAAATTTTGTCACCCTCATTTTTTGTCAAATCATGTCAGAATTGAAGCCTTAGTGTTGTTGATGATCAATTATTTATTGTAGAATAATTGTTCAAGAAGAGGAAACTTTACATATTAATGTCAAGCCGAGTTGGAGAAAAGGAACAACAATAATATTTGAAGGAAAAGGTGACGAAAAACCAGGATATTTACCTGCAGATATCATATTCTTGATAGATGAAAAAAGACATGCTTTATTTAAAAGAGTAGGCGATGACTTAGAGTTGGGTGTTGAAATCTCTCTACTTAACGCTCTTGTTGGTTGTAGCATAACCTTGCCATTACTAGGGGGCAAAAAAATGTTTTTGCGAGTCGATGACGTAATGTATCCAGGATACGAAAAAGTTATTCAAGATCAAGGAATGCCTATGTCTAATGAATGTGGAAAACGAGGTGACCTACGACTAAAATTTATTGTAAATTTTCCAAATAAATTAAGTGATGATAAATGTATAAAAATTTGTAACATCTTAGAAACTTGTTTTTGATATGAAATTTTGTTTATCAAAGTATTCAAGTGTAACTTTTATTAAATTCCTTAAGCATAAAGTTATTATATTTTTCTACATTAAAATCATATCACATCATAATTAATTCATTTTACCTAGATGAACCATGAGAAGTAAACGTAAACCTTTTAATACAGATCAGATCAACATCAACATTAATTTTGTATTATTTTTACTTTTATTTTGTATTAGAATAATAAAAAAGAAATTCAATGTTATATACTTTGCCCTAATGCAACTTTAAACATTGCAACCAAAATTTACCCTTTTTAACAGAACTTTAAATTAACTTTACATTTTTAAAAATCTATATAAATAAATTATAATGACTGTATGTGGTAAGTCGATAGAAGGAAGTTGAAAGTAAATATATTCGAATAACTATATACTAAGAGACACAAATGTTACATGGATTGATTTTGTCCATCTTATTAAGTGTCATCATGTTACCCTAATTTGGCTCGAAGATTAGTATTTCATTGGAGCATGACTATGCTTTATATTGTCCTCTGTTGTCTTTATTTTAACATAAAAAGGAAAACATTTTATATTAATGGCCTAAGGCCCACATAACAAGTTATTAATAATCAAGTTCGAAGAGGCTAAGTCTAAGGGTTGCCTTTTCCAAACAAGAAAAAGAAACTTTAGGCTATTTAAAAGAACATAATAACAAGCTTTCATAGCAGCGATAAAACAACATATAAACTAACACAACTACCACAAATAGTACTATAGCAAGGCGTCAAACCAGAAGCTTGCTTGAAGTTCCTAGAGAAGACAACAAATCATTCCCACTTCTTATATTTCGTGAAAGCATCAACATTACAATTAGAAGGCAAGTAGTGGAATTAATCAGTCATGTGAGAACATACATTGCAAGGTTGTGCACCACATCATTATAATCTCTTTGGGCATAAAGAATGATCACCATCCAATCTTCCTTCAATTATTGAACAATGTCTTGAATAATCATCCCTAGCTCATGGTTTAAATTCTCCTCTACATTTTGTACATTCCTTTTCAAGGCATCTGCATTTGTTTCAAGCTCGAGATGACATATACTCCCTTCGTTTTTAATTACTTGCTTCATTTCACCATGCGCAGAGTTCTAAGAGAAATTGGATTAAGTAATAAAATATGGAGGTAGTGGGGTTGGTGAAACAATAAAAAATTGTGGAGAAATTGGAGAAGCGAGAATATACAATTAATAGAATATAATTTATATTGGGTCCACTATGTGAGAGAAATAAATTAAATATTGTAAAAAGATTTTCAAATAAAGAAATAGAGAAATTATTTAAAAACGGTCGTAAATGAAAAGTGGATCGGAGCAAGTATTTAAAAACCGGATTAAAATTCTTTGTTATCACCAAACCTTGCTTCTTCAGGGGAGACCGGGTAGAATTCCATGGAGAAACCAATGTTGTTTCTAATTACTCCCCCACCACCCACTTTACTATATCACTACCAGCTGCCATGCGTTTCAATTTTTGGTAGCCCATTTAAAATTATTTTCATTCAGTTACAAATATGTTCGAAATATCATCGCCATTCTCTATTTGTAAAATTTGATTATTGAGATAAAGATCTCAATTGAACTTTGCCAAAAAAAAAAAATAATAATAATATTTGAGCCATAGATATCTCAAAGACAGGTTTATTTTAGTAACTCCAACGATGCCAAACAACTTATGATATGAAAACAAAGTTTTCCACTTTTTATCTTGATTTAAATTAAAAGTAATCCAATCATACCATGATAATTCTAGAATTGAGCCAAATCAAAATAGGAATCAATTTTATTTGATTTTTTTTCTCAAAAACAATACTCCAATATCCAGATGAGGAGGGATAGTCTCTAAAAAGGTGCAAATGATCCTTAGTGTTAGTTGAATGATTCAAAATTAGTAGTGGCTAAATTTTAGAAGTAGTTGTTTAATGAATTTAGTCTTTAATAAGTTATAGATGCTTAATATTATCTCGGAGCATGCCGTTAGTGGTGAGCTTAGTCAGCCTATTTTTATGTAGTTTAATCTTGGGATTATCCCCTGATTCTTAGGCTTAGTTTGTTAACTATGTTTCCTATAAATTGTGTAACTTGCATTGAGTGGAATATACAATCAGTATTATCATTTTCTCCTCTTGCTACTTTTGTTTATTAGCCTTTTGATATTTTATTTATTTCAACATGGTATCAGAGCTAATCCAGGTTCCGATCCTAAAACAAAATTAAATGTCGTGAGTGTCGTGAGATTGGTTTTGAGTGAAACCAAAAGGTTAAGTCGTGTTTTATTTTTTTAGTGCATGATTGTCGTAGTATTTTTTGTGGGCAAGTTTTTTTGAGTAAGTATGGCAACCAATGGTTCAAATGCAAATACACAACCCTTAATTCCAGTTTTCAAAGGTGAAAAACATCATCTTTGGAGTATCAAAATACAAACAATGTTCAAATCTCAAGAGTTGTGGGATATTGTCGAGTGTGGGTATATAGAACCGACGGAGTCGCCGGCGGAGCCAAATCAAAAGTTGCGTGAAAATCGCAAAAGGGATGCAAAGGCATTGTTTTTTATTCAATCAGGAGTAGATAATGATATTTTCCCTAGAATTTCATCTGCAAAGACATCTAAGAAGGCATGGGATATCCTAAAAACTGAGTATAGGGGTGACAGTAAGGTAATATCTGTTAAATTACAAAACCTTCGTCGTAATTTTGAGTCACTACTAATGAAAGAAAAAGAGTCGGTGCAAGAATATTTGTCTAGAGTATCAAATATTGTTAACCAAATGAGATCATTTGGTGAAAATATTAGTGATCAAACTGTTGTGTGTAAGGTGTTAAGGAGTTTAAATCCTAATTTCAATCATGTTGTTGCGGCAATCGAAGAGTCTAAAGACATGTCTAATTATAGTTTTGATGAATTAATGGGTTCCCTTATAGCTCATGAAGATAGAATTTCAAAGTCTCATGAGAATGAAGGAGATGAAAAAGCCTTTCAAGTTGAAGGACAAATGTCAAATGGAAGGTATTATGAGGGTAGTCGAGGTCGTGATGGAAGTGGTCGTGGTTATGGTCGAGGTGGTCGTGGTCGCGGTCGTGGTCGTGAAGAAAATGATAGTGGTGATCAATTTGAAGGTCAACGTTCATCCATGAGTAGAGTCCAATGCTATTATTGCAAGAGGTACAGTCACAAAGAAGATCGTTGTTGGGATAAGCAAAGGGACGAGCAAAGTGGTGGACAAAACAACTATGCTCAAAAGGTCGAAGAAGAAGAGAGCAAGCTCTTCTAAAATCGAGTGTCGTGGTTATGTCATGAAAGTCGTGGTTGTGGTGCCTTAAGTGTCGTGAGTCAATGCATGTCGAGCTCAAGGTCGTGTTTGCATGTTCATGGTCGTGGTTGTGTAAGTTGTATCTTGGTAGTCCGTAGTCGAGTTCAGTAATTTTGAATCAAGGGGGAATGTTAGTTGAATGATTCAAAATTAGTAGTGGCTAAATTTTAGAAGTAGTTGTTTAATGAATTTAGTCTTTAATAAGTTATATATGCTTAATATTATCTAGGAGTATGCCGTTAGTGGTGAGCTTAGTCAGCCTATTTTTATGTAGTTTAATCTTAGGATTATCCCCTGATTCTTAGGCTTAGTTTGTTAACTATGTTTCCTATAAATTGTGTAACTTGCATTGAGTGGAATATACAATCAGTATTATCATTTTCTCCTCTTGCTACTTTCGTTTATTAGCCTTTTGATATTTTATTTATTTCAACACTTAGAAGCTCCTTCACATAAAGAGTATACGGGGCTCAAATAAATTTGTGATTAATTTTTAGGAAAATTTTCAAAAAACCACCCAAAAATGTGTTGAATTTCTAACTAACCACCCAAAAAAAATTTTATTTTAAAATACCACCCATTAAATTAATTTTTTGCTCAGATTCCCACCCAATTTGAAAATCCGGTGGTTTTTTAGCTTGTGGGGCCCACATAACGGCTAGTTTATGCTTTTATTTGTTTTCTTCCCCCGATTTTTCCTATAAAAGTGTATTCCTTATTCAATTTTTGCTCCTAAACAAAATTTTTTCCCAAATTACACAAAATTAAGCTTGCTTCTAATTGCAAAAATTGAATAAGGAATACACTTTTATAGGAAAAATCGGGGGAAGAAAACAAATAAAAGCATAAACTAGCCATTATGTGGGCCCCACAAGCTAAAAAACCACCGGATTTTCAAATTGGGTGGGAATCTGAGCAAAAAATTAATTTAATGGGTGGTATTTTAAAATAATTTTTTTTTTGGGTGGTTAGTTAGAAATTCAACACATTTTTGGGTGGTTTTTTGAAAATTATCCTAATTTTTATGAAATCTAGTTTCCACAAGTAAAATAGTGTGCACAACTTACTAGAATTACATTTTATATTTAAAGGGTACTTAAATGTCCCATATGCTTTTCTTGTTGTAATTTATAGAAGAGGTAAAGAGGGTGCTTGTAGCAAAAGTAGTGTAAGATGATTTAAGACATTAGCAATATATTTTAATCCGATTCTATTAGGATGGTGGACAATTAAAGAAAGATGAGTGGCCAAGATTTGGTGTTTGATGTGGGAAGGACAATGTATGTTATTCTATCAAGATTCCAAGCTCCATAAAAAATGATACGAGTATTTGAAATACACCAGCGAGCAATAATAAAATGAATTTCAACAGTAACACGATTGCAAATGGAAGAGTCGGCTAGGATGAGGTGGTTTTCCCAAATCTAGTAGTTACAATAAGACCTCATTTTAATAACTCTCTTCCTTTTAAAATGTTTCCATAAAGTATAATGGTTAGAAGAGGGCATAATTGTAGGGATTTTATTACTCTAAGTGGAATTTCATGAATCTCAATTATACGCACCTAAAATAAGATTGCATGTAAAACACAAAAATCACATAATTATACCTTTGTAGCGTGATTTCCACGTTGCTATTGATTTCCAATTATGGAGAGAGTTGAGGCCCAAGCGTTGCTCGTCTACATAGTACACGGGACTCGAATGAGTCGTACACCAAAGTTGTATTGGTCGGATGGAGGAATGCACCACGGTCACCACCTTTATGGAAATCCAGCCACCACAATGAACACCACCGTGCGCACACAACCAACTTAAGAAAGGAGAGGGAGACATGTAAGTGAAAGAGAGTTTGAGAGGGCTAGCTTTTGTGTTTTCTAACTCGGGTTTGATTGATAGTAAAATTGTAATATTAAAACCCTAGGCACTTAGGCCCTGTTTAGTTCACCTGATTTTAGCTGATCTGGTCTGATCTGATATGATCTTATCTTATCTGAACTTATATTTTCTAATCTGATCTGATCTGAACTTATTTTTTCTGATCTGATCTGATTTGAACTTATCTTTTCTGATCTGATCTATCTGGACTTATTTTTTCTGATCTGAACTGATTTTAATTATTTCAATATTCTACTTTTATTTTAATCAATATTAATGTTTTTATAAAACATATTAATGTTTTATTATTATTATTATTGTTATTATTATTATTATTATTATTATTATTATTATTGTTGTTAGGAAAATTATTATTATTATTATAAAATATTTTAGATCCCTTACAAATATTTTAAAAGAAACCTAAAAGTATTAATATTATCAGATAGTACAAGGTAATATACTTGTAATATTTGATAATTTTATTATTTACAATATCCAACATCATAAATGAATTTGTTTATAAGAAAGTATTAAAATGGGATCCTAAAAAACCTAAATTGCAGATTAAATTTGTCATAGGTTTATAGGGAATTTCACAAATTTTTGGTAATGTAAAATGGTTGAATAAATTGAATTGAAAATTATCATTTCATATTTCAATATTCGGAACAACTATGGGTAACACCTCTATTTTCCTATATAAAACAACATCTTAGTGTCATAATTTTCACACCTTAAATCAATCTCCTAAAATATTTTTCTATTCATTTGTTCAATAGGTTGTTTGTCTTTTATCTCCATCATAGGTAAATACTTCAATACTCTATGTCATTAATTTTATCATTTGTCCATTGTTTTTTTGATAATGTAGGAAAATATACATTTATTTGATTTCATGAATTTTACATTTGACCTAATGCAAGTAATATCGATGAAAATGTAAAGCACAATTAATATTTTATCTTCAGTTCATTTATTTCAAAAGAATCCTTTTGATTATAATCCTGGTGCCAATTCAACATTAATGTCTATAATTTATGCATGAAATATTGATTCCAAAGTGCTCTTTATCATAGTGTAATGGCTGGTAGGGTAGCAAGGTCTGAAGAATGTACGGAGATATTGTTGGACATATGCTTGGAGATGAAAGAATTTGGATATTTAAAGCTTAATTGGGATAGAATAGTGAGTACTTTGTTCTTTAAATTTTGGAAAGCAATTCAATATCAAACTAGTAACAAATCATTGGAATGATTTGAGATATTTTGGACAATTCAAATCTGAATAACAAGGTTCAAGTCTGTGGGTCTGTTAGGATGCCTCAGCTGCATACATCACTGCACTTCCACTTGACACCTCCCACCTAGAGCAGCTTCGCTCGCGGTGATCTAATTATTGGACTAATGGAAAATTCTCACAATGATGTCAAATATGGACACTAAACATCAATTGACGATTATGGTTGCTGCATTCACACTTCACAATTTTATTCGATTACACGAGTTGGATATACCCATTGATAGTGGTATAGAAATTGAACCAAGAGCAGATTGTGATTTGTTTGACGAGAATCGTAAGACTGTAATGAACGAAGTACAACTTAATATAGCAAAGGAAATTTGGAACTTCTTATGATGGAAATTATATTTGTAAACGTTTATGATTTGGAGCTTATAATGAAAATTTAATTATTATCGTTTATTATTTGAACAATATTAATAATAATAATAGTAATAGTAATAGTAATAGTAATAGTAATAGTAATAGTAATAGTAATAGTAATAGTAATAGTAATAGTAATAGTAATAGTAATAGTAATAGTAATAGTAATAGTAATAATAATAATAATAGTAATAATAATAGTAATAGTAATAATAATAGTAATAGTAATAATAATAATAGTAATAGTAATAATAATAATAATAGTAATAATAATAATAATAATAATAGTAATAATAATAATAATAATAATAGTAATAATAATAATAATAATAATAGTAATAATAATAATAATAGTAATAATAATAATAATAATAATAATAATAATAATAATGATAATAATAATAATAATAATAATAATAATAATAATAATAATTTGTATTTAATTTGAACTTATCTGATCTGATCATATCTGAACTTATTTTTTCTGATCTGATCTTATTTTTTCTGATATGATCTGATCTGAACTTATTTTTTCTGATCTGACCTGATCCGAACTTATTTTTCCTAATCTGATTTGAACTTATTTTTTCTGATCTGATCTGATCTGAACTTATTTTTTCTGAAATAAGTAAAAATAAGGTGAACTAAACAAGGCCTTAGTCTATTTATAATCATATTATAATTAGACTAGGTTAGAGAGCCCGAAACCTTCCAAACCTTCCCAATCGGCCACCTAGACGGATGAGGCCTAGCATGGGCCTCTTCCTCTTATGCTCAATCCATGCCATTTGTCTGACCTTATAGGATTCGTTCAATTGGGCTTTGACTTATTTTACTAGTCTAAAAGTAGTTCTCTGTATTTTTTATAGGGAAAATTGCCAAAAATAATACAACTTTTGGCCTATTCTTTTTTTATAATACAACCTTTTGATTATTTTGTAATGATACAACCTTTAGGAGGAATTCATTTTAAACAAGACAAAATCAAATTTTTGGTAGGTTTTAAGGTGAGAGAAATGGAGGGGATATTCCCCTCTTCTTCATCCCCACCACAAAAAACTCATCCTTTTCCCTTTCCTAACCTCAAAATTCACCGAATATTCGATTTTGTCTTGTTTATTATAAACACCCACTAAAGGTTATGTTATTACAAAATAATTGTAGACACCCATTTGTGTCTCCCCAAAACCAAACCCAGTGATGAATACCTTTCACATCATTTGATTATCGAACATAGCAAAAGTGTGAAAATTCTAGTGATGAGGATGTTTTTATTAAAATGTCTTTTCTTTTTGTTTTTGAAAATGTTTCTTTTCTTACTTTATTTATGAAAAACGTGCATTGCAGTCTAGTTTGGTCCATAATAAGGGTCCAATAATGGTGTAGTTGGATAGGTCTTGAAAAGAGCTTTCCAACGATTTATTATAAGCCCAATTCCGATGAATAATGATGAATTTATGACCCAAATACTAAACTGGGCTCGAAACGGATCTTACTTACGGCCCAATGATCATGTGGAGGGTCCAAAGTTCTAATCCTATTCCTAAACTAATTAGGATTAATTAGAAGCTTCTATAAGTTTCTAAAAGATCTTAATTATCCTTTTTGAAATGATAAGATTAAAGAATTTGAGTTAAATAAAAACTTTCCTTTTTCTTAAATCCTAATTCTTTTCGAATTTAAAGATGTTCAAAGACAGTTAGATTTTATTTTTGTGCCTCATAATCTTTATCCAAATTTTATATACTTGGATAGATCTTGAAATTATCTTTCCAATAATATATTATAATATTAAATCCGAGCTATAACGAAAAAGATATGAATGAGATATGAAACTCTATCCAAAATTGACGCCCTTTCACTATTTCGGTCATATCTTTTTATCTACAAAATATTTTAATCTAATTTCAATTGAGTTGGAAAGTAGACTTCAAGAGCTTTCCAACGACATATTATATGTCTTATTTGGACTTCTGAATCAAAAGAAATGATAAAAACAAAATCCGCAAAAACTGTTGTCCATCGAGTTTTATTTCGATTTGAATTCAGATTCTTTTCTTATTCTTCAACCCTCTTTTTTCACTATAAATAGAGGTAATATCTCCCCTTTTTAAAATCATCAATTCTCATCAATTCTTATTCTTTCTAATTCTTTCTTCTCACCAACTCTCATCAAGAATTTTTTGATTCTCTCTCTCTCTTTCTAAACCACCCTTTTACAAACACAATTCCTCAAACATTAGATCTAGACACACCTAGCCAAGTTTGAAGTTGCCTTCGCCCTATACGTGAAAGGTTTGGTATTTCTGAGGGTTTGGTCCCAAATATAGTCTAAACTCTCTTTTAATTCTTAATTTTATTATTTTCCTTGAAGCTACTAACGTGTGTATTTTGTTATTAGAAAGATATACGAGGCATCCAAGTAAGTGCTTTAATTGATTTATTGATATTATAATATAGAAATCATGTCTATGTTGTTATTATGATTCCTAGTATCATTAGGATGCTTGATGTTTTGAATGACAACAATGATTCTTAGTATCATGTTTAGGGTAATACCTATAATTTCTAATATCAAATATGCTTATTGTGATTCCTGCGATGCTTCCTATTCTTTTCTTAATATTCTTGTTCGTATCATGTTAGGACTAAACCTTTGATTTTCATTGTTTAGTGACATGATAGGGTTTGTTATTAATATTATTAGTATCATGCCTAGGATCTTGCTATTATTATGCTTTAACATGATTATTATGGTTATTTAGCAGCAACAACCTGATTGAACGCTCTGTGCAACAAAGGGTACATCCGAGAATGTTGAATTCACCAAACCATGGAAGCGAGTTTTTAACTCGCGGTGTCCCATCCACTCGCGCCAACCCTTCAAAAGGTAAGGCTTCCGCGCGGTGCATCCGGACAATTAACCATGGAACCTCTTTGACTAACCCATATCTCGAAATTTAGAGAACTAGAGCCATGGTTAGGTTGCAAACTCATTGCATCATGTTGTGACTACTTGACTACTTGTGCATCTCTTACTTGTGCATACTTATTATGTGAATAAACTAACCATTTGGTTTGACTTGTGTTTGTAAATAAGTCTTAATAAACTAATTAATTAATTAATTTGAGCTAATAAATATGTCTAAAATCGAGTCATAGTTTTTTTAAGTCAACCCGGATTTTTATTCTCGTATACTGCACAAGCGTCAACTAGTTTTGGTCATATCCGGAGTTCAAGAAAGAAATACGAGTCGTACAGCCTATGAATCTGTAGCCCCGAGTTTTATCTTTAATTTGGCGTTGGTTTAATCCCAATCAGAGTCACAGATAAAAAGTTATGACTAAAATACCACATCCTGTCCAGTTTAATGCATATACATGAAGTCTTAACTTAGTCTTTGTTCGAGTCTAGTCACATAGTCTAGCCACATGGTCATGACACGAGTCTTAACATGTCACTTGCACTCACAATAAAGCACCCACTAATATGTATATACACTATGACCATGTCTTAGGTTCATACATGAGTCGGTTTTTTCTGTCACTTGAGTTGGGGGTACATTCTATTCCTAATTTTTCCATTTCTCTCCATCTACTTCATCTTTCCATTCTCTACATGTTTTCTCCATATCACAACCTTCATTCTTCTTACCTTCTTTGATCCATGCATGTTGAAATCGAATTTGAGTCATGTGATTGACAAACAAAAAAAATGAAGGTAATGATGAAACAAATGCACAAGGCAAGCTTCTCACCAAGATTTCATGCTTTCATCTTCTTTTTTTCAAACCCTTTCCCCAATAAGTCTAGCATAGGCACCCTTCATCCTCCTTGGATTTATTTCTTAGAGTTTGATTTTTACCCTTCACTTTTTAAATAAAATGAGCATTTATTTCCTTGCATATGATCATTGCATTGCATTGCATTAAAAAAAAATCATGTCAAACTAAGCACAAGGTATACCAATGATTTGAGGCACCCCTTGTAGCCACATCATATCACCTTTCACCCTTCAAATATGAAATCCTCTGTTGGTAAACCACTTTGAGCATCGTCTAACGATAGACCCTTCATTTTTCAACCCATATCTACCTAACTTTGGGATGGGATTGTGTGCAACTTATACAATTTTCAATTTCATAAAAAGCTTGAGTGACTTCAAAAGATTAAAATAACAATAAATAAATAATAATAATAATAATAATAAATAAAAGTGTAAAAAAGGAGCAAGTGTTCCAATGTCTTTGATATGAAAATATCTTTGATATGAACATGTCTCAGATTGCGTCTCTTATCGAGTGCTCGGTACTATGCCTGAGAAACATGAATGCTAACTGAGTGATAGACCGCATGATCGGGATTGCCCACACTTATGAAAATAAAATAAATAAAGCAAAAAATCAAGACCTTAAAAAAAGAATCGAAAGCCTCAAGCATAAAAATACAAAGATTCAAAAGTAAGGTTGCGCACCTTGGGGGCTTATCGAGGGTCTTGAGCCTTTATCCCCTTCTTCTATAACCTTTAGCCTAACCACGTTACAACCCCTTAAAAAGACCTTTTTGAGGTATACACACACTTGTGCGAGGTTCGGCTAGAGCTACGTTTGGCCTGATTCCTAACGGATACGTAGGCAACCTCACATCGAGGTGCGGCCATAATAAAAATTCATTCATATCTACTTTCATAAATGATCATATCAAGGGATCTCCTATGCTCATCCCTATCTACTTAGAGCTAGACTTGGAGGCTTGATCCCTACATTATTAGCCTACCCAGCCTAAGAGTCACTACAATTTGACTCTTTTCAAAATATATTTTTCCACACACTTAGCCCTTGAGGCCTAACTTTAGTATCACTTTCTCACACCGCACAGATACATGACCAAATATACTTCCATTAGGAACTCTTTGTCATGAAATCTTAACACAACGCTGAAGCATGCCTTGTCATATCAACATCAATCATCATTGCATCACAAAATATGAAGTACTTAGCCTCCGCGCCTAAGTTAATTAAATACTTTCGCTATCGAGCCAACTAGGATAGTCTAAGATGTTACAATACTTGTATTGTGAGAAACAACATTTGACATGCACCTTCAAAAAACTTCACTTCGATTCTTTTTCGTGTCTTTCTTTTTCAGGAGAAAGTCGGTACCCTCCACAAAAATGTCGGAAAATTTTGCCTTTTTGCATTTTTCGAGTCGCACGATCACATTACATTGCACACACGAGTCATGTACACGCTGAGTTATGTCGTGTATATCACCTTAATTTGAGTCTAACACATGTGTCAAACATTTTAAGTCAAGTCAATCACAGCGAGTCAAGTTTATACCTTGAGTCATGTCAAGTCAATGAGTCAAGAAACACTAAGTCTTAGTTCAACCCTAAAGAAAGATAAGCAAATTCCTATAGTCAAAGATATAAATGCAGGTGCATCCCAGCAAGCAAGAAAATTCCCAGATTTTTTTTTTGAAAAACCGCGAATATGACACAGGGGATTCCTCCAAGATAAGAGGAGTTACATAGATCGGTAAATTAGAGATGAAGAGCTTTAATTTACAAAAAATTTGAGCGGATTTCGTTGAAAGGAAACGACCAAGATCAAAGTTCGGAGCAAAAACAAGCAACAACGGCACCAAGAGCAGAATAGGGAAGACCCGAGTCCAGCGCCAGACGACAAGGCTGTCGCCTGGCGACAACATCTGTCGTCTAGCGACAAAGTTCAGTGCCTAGCGCTAGATCCCAGCGTCTGGCGACAGAGCCAATTCTTGGCGCCAATGATATTTCAGCAGCGACAGAGCTCGAAGCCTCTCAGACTGGTTATTTCGACCTCATACAACAATTTTGAGTTCCTTGGTACGCTAGTTAGCCCCTATAGGCAAATTGACATGGTTAGTAGTCGACTCGATTACAATCGTAGTAAGTGATTGACCTGACAAAAAAAAGCGTCTCACTTAGTTTAAGAGTCTAAGCATTGGCTCATTACAAACACCAAGACATCGGTTCCAAAGCAAGCGCATCACTTATACAACAATTTTTCCAAGATTGGATTGTCATCTCCAATTGACAATATTTCCAAAATATGGATTGTCGCGCATCTTCTTCAAATGACAATTTTTCCAAGATTGGATTGTCATCCCTGGCAAAGTTTCCAAGCGTGGATTGTTGTGCTCCTTCTTTGTTTGGCAAGTTTTTCCAAGTTCGGATTGTCATACATTCATGGATCTTTGGCAAGTTTTCCGAGATTGGATTATCATACACCCAGTTCTCTATGGAAAAATTTCCCAAAATATTGTCATAGGTCTCTACTCATCATAAATTTCGGCAAAAGTTCCTCAACATGGATTGTCATTCATTTCAGCAAGTGGCAAATTTTCCCGAAGTGGATTGTTGATCGACTCTTTTTTGGCAAATGTCCCAAGACACGGATTGTCAATTATGGCAATATTTTCCTAAAAGGATTGTCGCATAGCATTGGCAAATTTCCAAGGTGGATTGCTTTCAAGAGTTATATTCCAAGATGTGGATTATCGATCGTAGCAAAGTTCTTATGACAGATTGTTAGGAAGCATTGACAACTTTTCCCAAAATTGGATTTTGGCAAATTTTCGGAGATACGGATTGTCTCTTCATCGTAGCAACATTTCCAAGGATGGATTATTACGTGGCATTGACAACTTTCCCTAAATCGGATTGTCATACATCATACAAGAGTTTTGTTGGCAACTATTCCCAAAGAAAAGAGGAATGTCATCACCCAAAGCATCAGCTATAAAATTCAAGCAGCATTAAGGATCAACAAGCAGTGATCTTTTCAAAGACTATCACGGCGGAATTGGAGGCAGTTACAAGCGTAGCAGTCTTCAGGCGATATTCTCTAGATTGCAGAAGATCGTCAAAACAAACAGCAGGATGGCGTTCCCTAGCTTGCGGAAGGTTATCACAATAACAGCTATTCAATAGCAACAAATCGATTACCCTCAGAGACGTGTGCTAGACGGTGTAAGATACGTGTTTCTTAACTCTCTTATCTGTTTTAACTAATGCTAGTTTTGCAGGTATCGGCATTACAAGAATGATTTTGGATCGCAGAACGTTCTGAATCATTCTCCGTCCCTATCGATACTTTGACTTTTGTTTTCAAAACTTGCGTTTCTCCAAAGTCAGTCAAAGTGGGGGCTTCTATAGACACCCATTTATGTCTCCCCAAAACCATACCCAGTGATGAATACCTTTCACGTCATTTGATTATCGAAATAGCGAAAGAGTGAAAAGTCTAGTGACGTGGGGAAAACTAGGTCGTTATCTAATCTCCCTTCGGTCAAACTAAATTTATAAACACTTAACAAACCCTAATACAAGTATAGAGGCAAGTCAAGGGTCGAACCCAAAGGAACGGTAATGTTCAAGCACTTTCAATTATGCGCCTAAGCTAGGTCGAAGACGAAGGTAAGAGAGAATACTAACAACTAACAAAACAAGTAACCAAGGAAATAAAACACTAGGAACGGGGATCAACAAGTAATCATGTCAATTGCAACAACTTGAGAAGAGCATGCCAATCAAAGGTTGTGAGGACTAATGATAAGAGCAATCAATTGAAATCAAAGAGCTATCTCCTAATTGTTAAGCTAGATCTCACTATGAATAACAAACTAAGAGAATCACAATCAAAACCAATCGATAATTGCAATTCCTAAATCAATTGTTCGTGTCATAAGCAATTACAATGCAATCTAGCATAATTCTCAAGGCCTAATCGAATTACACACATGCAAACCTTCATTAATCACTTTAATCTCAACAATCAATCAACACAATTCCCAAATTAATCACAATTAATCAATCATACAAGTTTCACCCAATTCCTATCCAACAACTACTCAAATATCATCATCTATCAATAATGAACTAAAGGAATTAAGAATCAACAATACATCAAGAACAATTACACTAATCAAGCATTAAACATCAACATTAAACCAAACAAACATGAAATTAAAAAAATCAATAAGGTGAGATAGAGTTAAAAATGCTCATTGATAATAGAGAAGATCTTCAACACAATTGTCACCCTTGTATCTTCAATCTCTCAATCACCATTGAAATCTTTCACTTTCTCTCTCTAAAACTACTCCTAATCTAGAGAGAGAACCTCCTAATCTAAGCTAATCTAGAGAGAGAGTATCCTAATCTAAAGTATTTCATGTATGAAGAATAAAGAATAAAGAAGGTCGTACACAATATATACAAAAGGAGGAAATAGAAGAAATCGTGAGTAAAACCCAGAAAGCCGCGCCCGCGGGGTGCCCACGACTAGCCCTCTCCAAGTTCCTGGTCGAAAATGGATAGAAATAGGTTGCTACAGCCCCGCGCCCGCGGACAGCCCGCGGCAGATTTGCAAGGCAAACTTTGGAAGGTTGTAACTCACAATCTAGGAATTGTATGAATGCGTGAGACCTATCATTGGAAAGCTCTTCAAGTCTAGTTTCCAACCCAACTTTAATCACCTCAATCCGATATTTAGAACTCGAGATATGGATGAAATAATGCACAAAGGTTCTTTTTGATACTTTGCAAGCCTTCATTTTCCTTTGTTTCTTGGATTGGCTTGACTTGTGTGCTTGGCTTCCCTAACTTGGCTCCGTTAAATTCCTTAAATGCACTTGAGCTCCCTCCTTGATGATTAAATCCCGGGAAGCTCGACACACCTACAAAACAAGTCAAACAAATGGAGAAGCGAGGGAAATAGCCGAGAAATGAATAAAGTAATAAGAAAACCATTAAAAGCACGCATTTCTCTAAACTAACACACAAACACGCAAATCAAGCATTATTCCCTAAAATCACGACATATAAGACTAAAAATGAACATAAAAATACGTAGAAAACCTAAGAGTGCCAAAAATGGTACGCGTCAAATTCCCCCAAGCTAAACTTTTGCTCGTCCTCAAGCAAAACAAAATCCAACCCAAGGAATAATGATGATATTATTCAAGCAAAGAAAGAAATAAGAAACTAGAGAGGATGAGAATATACACTAACTCACTTTCGTAAGAATCACGGTCAATTTTAGCAACTAAAGACAAGCCATTTAAACCCCTAGATTGCCCTAGAGGAAGAGTGATGCTCTCGTAAAGGTTTCCTAAGAGATTAACCTAAAACTCTCATATTAATAGGAACAAGTCAAAGCATGAAAAAGAAACCAAAATACAAGAAAAGCAAACAAATGTTCATGAAAGGACTTTTGCAAATGTACAAGCACAAGTGAACGCAAATCTTTCTAAACAAGTAAGGGAGTGCACACTCAAAGATACCTAAGGTTGATTGAAACGTAAATATGCTAAGCATAGGAACTAGTTATCACACTCCACTTTCATCCCAAATGGTCTTACCGTGTTCCCCCTACTAATCTCATATCTCCCCTTAGTGAGCATCTCATAAGTTCCACGAAGGAACCGGAAAAAGATCAAATTTATGGCTACTCGACGTCTTGACTACGCATCCCCTTTCCTTAGGCTATAACCCATGATTCCCTCCACCGATGAATGACTCAACCCCTAGGTCAAAAGGTCTTCCAAAGGTTGTAACATAAGGCAAAAAGGGTTAAGGTAGGCTAAATTTAAAATTTGGTGGTTAACCTAAATTGTGAAGCAAAGATTGCGCATTTCTTTACACCATAACCAAGTAATCACCAAACAAAAATACCAACTCCCCTAAGCTTATTCAAAGCTAAGATCACAAACATATACAAAAAAAGCATGGAACGCTTCTCCCCAAGCTTAAATGAAGCATTGTCCTCAATGCTCAAAAAGGAAGAATACTCACATAAAAATATTTTTGCATTTTTCACTTTTTTTTTCATATTTCTTTATTAGTGCTTTGTCCTTGCATTTTTTAACTTTGGACGGCTTTTTCAACTTTGCACTTGCTTTGTCCTTGCCTTTTTTTTTTTTTTACTTTGGACGACTTTTTCATTTATTCACTTGCCATTATTCACAAAATATACACAACACAAACTTGCTTTCAAGAGAACCAAATATCCAATAATAAACTCCAATAATAATGAACAATTGCTTCACAAAAACCAAGAATGGAAACGAAAATGAAATAAAAGGCTTAAGATCTAGAGATGTGGCTTGAAAAGATGGGAAAAAGGCTCGAAGGGTTAGCAAGTAGGCAAATGTAAACCCAAAAAACCGAAGAAAATGAAAACTATCCTAGAAAAGAAAAAGTACCACCCCGGAAAGATGACGTGGGGTGAACTAGGTCGTTGGACTAATCCTCCCTAAGCCAAACAAAATTTATAAACACTCAACTAACCTAAATACAAGTATAGAGGTAAGTCAAGGGTCGAACCCAAAGGAACGGTAATGTCTAAGTGCTTTCAATTATGTGCCTAAGCTAGGTCGAAGTCTAAGGATAAAAGGTGACACTAAAAACTACTTAAACGGAGAATCCAAACAAATAAAGTGCTAGGGATTAGTATTCACAAATAATAGCAATGAACATAGCAAATTGGGATAGGAAGTTGACTAAGTCAAGCAATGCGAGGGAAGATCAATCATGCAACCAAAAGAGCATATCAATCTATTCCCGTAGAGGTCTAACAAGAGTCAACTACGATAAACTCTAGCTAGGAAACGTCACAATACACCTCAATCGTGTAAATGCAAGCCACAAATCAATGGTCCGTATCAATGTGAACTTACAATGCAATCTAGTGTGAATAACTAGGGTGATCAAGCCTAAATCAAACACACACATGCACATAATCAATTAACCAATTTAGTCACATTATCAACTCCATCAATTTCCCCCAATCTACATCAATCCATCACATAATATAAGCTTCACCATCACCCTAGCAAGGAAACTACTCTAACAACATCATCAAATCAACAAACAACTAAAGGAATCAAGAATCAACAAAATATGAAGAACAATTACACTAATAAAAGATTAAACATCAAAATCCAATCAAATCAAATCAAACAAACATGAATAAACTAATCAAAACAATAAATGAGATAGAGTTAGAAATGCTCATTAATAATAGAGAAGATCTCCAATACAATTGTCACCCTTGCATCTTCAATCTCTCAAATCACCATTGAAATTCCTAACTTTCTCTCTCTAAAATCTACTCCTAAAACTAACCCTAAAACTAGAGAGAGAAGCTCTCCACTAAGCTAAGAATATGATCAAAATCTTCTTCTCAAACTTGCTACAAAAATCGGGTTTAAAAAGATATATATAGAGGCGCAAAATCACCAAAAACCGAGCATAAAATACCCACGAAGGCGCCCCCGGGAAGCAGGGGAGGTGCGCCAGCGCACGCAAGGGGTGCGCCTACGCCACCCTTAGATGCGGCCGCGCCACTCCTAGGTGCGCCCGTGCCTCCCTGTTGTGCGCCCGCGCCTAGCTGGGTTCCTTCGAGATTCTCACGGCTTCGTGCGTTCGCTAAGGTCGCATGACTTATGATGGTGATGAACACTAGGAGTGGCAGTAGCTAATGCTCTTGATTAGTGCGTACACCACTTCTTAATGGTAGCACGGCATGCGAGCGCAAGAGCCAAGACTTGGAATTTCCACTTCAATTCCTTGCATCTTGAGCTTTTCAAATGCCATGAGCTTGTTCCAAAAGCTTCCTCCACCTTAGTGGATCACCAATATCAAGACTCGAACCTCGTAAAATACCTACAACCACGGAAATAGAGAAAATAAAGGAGAAAAGGCTAGAAAACCAACGAAATACACAAAAACTACAAAGTAAGAGAGGAAAGGTAAAACTAAGCAAAAAAAACATAAAACTAAGCATTTATTGAGCAAGAAAGCTATGAAAAGAGGATGAAAACAACCTAAATACTCATCAAATGGGTGCCATTTATGACACCCATCAAATGCCCCCAAGCTTATATTTTGCTCGTCCTCGAGCAAAATATAACTAAGGAAGTGAAAATGACGAGCTTATTCAAATAAACTAAAGATGAAACGAGATGAGAATATACACTAACTCACTATCGTAGGAATCATGGTCAATTTTAGCAACTAAAGACAAGCCATTTAAACCCCTAGATCGCCCTAGAGGACGAGTGATGCTCTCGTAAGGGTTTCCTAAGAGTTTAACCCATAACTCTCATAATATTACAAACAAGTCAAAGCATGAAAATAAATCATGAGAAAAACAAAACAAACACATGTTCATGAAACGACCTTTCCAAATGTACAAGCACAAATGAATGCAAATCTTTCTAAACAAGTAAGGGAGTGCACGTTCTAAGATACACAAGGTTGATTGAAACATAAATATGCTAAGCATAGGAACTAGCTTTCACAATCCACTTTCATCCCAAACGATCTTAACACGTTCTTCCTACTAGTCTCATATCAACCTCTAGTGAGCATCCCAATGATTCCTCGAAGGAACCGGAAAAAGAGAATTTTTAGGCCACTCGACATCTTACTATGCTTCCCTTCTCCTTAGGCTAAAACTCACATTTCTCTCCCCCAATGAATGACTCAACCACTTAGGTCAAAAGGTCTTTCCCCAAGGTTGTAACGTAAGGAAACAATGGTGAGGGTAGGCTAAAATTTAAAATTTGGTGGTTTTCCTAATAATGAAGCAAAGAACGGGCCCTTTCTTAGAATCACGATCAAGTAGTCACCAAACAAAAACAAACTAACACCCCCAAGCTTATTTAAAACTATACTCACAAACATATACACAAAAAACGTGAGAACGCTTCCCCCCAAGCTTAAGTGGAGCATTGTCCTCAATGCTCAAAAAGGGAGAATACTCACATCAAAATATTTTTGAATATTGTTTTTTCAATTTTCACTTTTTTCTTATAGTGCTTTGTCCTCGCCTCTTTTAACTTTAGACGACTTTTTCAACTTTGCACTTATTATGTCATTGCCTTTTTTAACTTTGGACGGCTTTTTCAATTATTCATTTGCCATTATTCACAAAATACTCACTACACAAGCTTGCTTACAAATATCAACCAATATCCAAACTCATATACCACAATCTCCAAAATATGACCATTTGCTTCACAAAAAACAAAAAAAAGGAACAAAAAGAAACAAAAGGCTCAAGAATCTAAAGATGTGGCTTGAAAAGAAGGGAATAAGGCTCAAATGGTTAGCAAGTAGGCAAATGTAAACCCAAAAACCATAAATGAAGAATATTATCCTAGAAAAGAAAAATTACCACCCCGAAAATATGCCTTTGTCCTCCCGAAATGGTTCGGTCTCGGTCTTAAGAATATGAGTCAAGATTCTAGATTAGGTCCGCAATAGTCAAGGATCCATGCCACTCATGTAAATAAGTGTAGAAGGCTTGAAAAAAAAAAGAACCTCACATGGATGTAGCAAAAACTCACTATTGGTGTCAAATCGACTATAGGAAGCAACTACCAAACATGCCACATACAAGTAGAATCCGGCTTCATGGTCCCACTAGTTCTAACCAACTACCTTAGCATGCTTTATCCTAGAATCAACCATGAATACTCTCAAACCATTCACACCGTTACCATTTAAGAAGAATAACATTCAATTATACAAGTCCAAATGTTATTATGTCCAAAGCAAGAACAAAACAAAACACATTGCAAATTTGCCTTGATAAAAACAAAAATCTTTTTGGAGTTTTTCAAAATATATGAAACATGGAAAAGCATATACAAGGGTGCATATCATATATGAATCAACATCCCACCAAACATGATAGAATACCCTCCCCCAATCTTGAATGAGACAACACACTCAAATCAATAAGCATGGAAACCATGGGAGGGGAAAACAAGAAGATCAATCCAACAAACCAACATATGTCCAAAAAGTCATCATCCACAAGAGAAAGTGCAAGGAAGGATATTACCGGATATTAGGTGGGTGTAAATACCTGCAAATGACCCAATTAAACCTTTCAAAGATAATTTCCCAAGAATTGAACCTTGTTTCCATATGCTAGCAAAAATAGGAGTCAACCTTCCTTGATTCTTGATCCAAATCGAAGCACCAAAGTATATCAAGTCATGTACCTAGCAAAAGGCACACAAACATTTCCATGAGAGAAAATCTATTCTAAAAACAAAGGAAAATATAATCTAAAACACGGGTTACTTCCCGAGAAAGGCTTGCTTAAGGTCCAAGATGACCGCTCTAGTAAAATAATATTGCAACGAAGGCAAGAGCTTGTCAAATGCATTACTACACATTTCATATGAAAGTAAGTGTGCACATGACAAAAATAAGGCATGCAACAAGCATAGTGCACACCTATGAGGAGAGAGATGCCAAGAGAAGGAAGGAGAATCAAAATAAAACTCAACAAAATAAGAAGAAAAAGAAAAAGAAGAAGAAGAAGAAAAAGTAGGCAAACTCTCCTCAAAATATTTTTGGGTGGCAACATCACCCTTTTCCTCAATCGAGGATAAATGAGTCACATGCAAATCCTCATAGACAAAAGGGTCCCCAACAGGCTTACCAACAAAGGAAGGGAGAAAAATAGGGCAATAGGGGATGTGGTCAAACTTTTGAGAGAAAGGGGTATAAGAAATAGGCAAAGGGGTAGCTACTCCCTCAACATAAGGTCTCATATCTCCAATGAAGGCATGAAAATCAATCATAGAGTCCTCAAAAGAGGAACACTCATGATCACCATCTCTCTCAAACATCCAACTCCCAAGAGGAACCACATAATCTCCTCCACTACCTTCATGAACAACAACTCCCTCAACTTCCTTAAAGCCTAGAGTCTCAAAACCATGCATGAATGGATGCAAATATAACCAAAAATCATCTCTCTCCCATGAAGCATCCTCAATTAACTTGATTAAAAGGCTATGGCTATTCCTTATACACTCAATAAACACATTTGACATAACCTCAAACGAGTCCAAATACTCATGGATAGAAGAGTCACATTCATACACTTGAGACTCATCACAATCAACAAAGGAAGAGATGTCTAGACTTAAAATATCATCAAAATTATCATCACTCTCGACTCTCTCTCCTTCACTCCTATGCTCAACAATAGGATCCTCACACACTCTTGGTTGCTCGAAATTACCATCATCACCCTCAACACACACATTGGATTTGAAATTTTCCCACACAAGTGTCAAAGATGACAATTGGCTTTCTAGCTATTCATTTCTCCTCCTTCCCTCCTCAAGACGTTCCTCACTATTTTTCATCATCTCCAATTGACTTTTCATAGAATTAAGAACCGACTCCTTTTTAGGCCCAATATCGTCACTAAGCTCAACCTGCCTAATTTGAGTTTCCAAAGTAGTAATAAGAGATTCAAAAGGTGTAGGAGATTGAGGCTCAACAAGAGAAGAAGAAGTACAACCAAGATTGGAAGAATCAACATTAAGATCACGAGCACATACATCACATTGGGGGGTGGGGGCCCAATCAAACATATGAGATTTGTTAACATGAGCATGCACTTCGTTATCATGAACAAAAGAGGAAATAGAATTGGAAGCATTTATTCTAAGTTCAACTATGGGATCATGTGACAAATCATGGGAAATCATGCTAGCATTGGAAGAATTAACACATTGCACATCAAAAATAGAAGCACGATTACCCTTATTATAGACTTCCCAAGAAAACCAAACATAAAATTCCCAAGCATCTTCAATAGAAAATCCTCTAAATCTACCATTATGCAGTCCTTCAACTATACCCCTAGTTTTCTCATTCAAACCAAAATAACAAATCTTACAAGCCTCCCAAAGACTACAACGATTATAGTCAAGAAATCCCTTAAGTCTATTGAAATATTCACAAAAAGGCTCATCATCACATTGAGAAAAAGATAGACATGTCATTTTTACAAAGCAAACAAAAATCAAATAAAATAAAAGTATATACAAAGACCTAGACTCAAGCAATCAAAAACACTCAAACATAGACACCGTTCCCCGGCAACGGCGCCATTTTGACGTGGGGTGAACTAGGTCGTTGGACTAATCCTCCCTAAGCCAAACAAAATTTATAAACACTCAACTAACCTAAATACAAGTATAGAGGTAAGTCAAGGGTCGAACCCAAAGGAACAGTAATGTCTAAGTGCTTTCAATTATGTGCCTAAGCTAGGTCAAAGCCTAAGGATAAAAGGTGACACTAACAACTACTTAAACGGAGAATTCGAACAAATAATGTGCTAGGGATTAGGATTCACAAATAATAGCAATGAACATAGCAAATTGGAATAGGAAATCGACTAAGTCAAGCAATGCGAGGGAAGATCAATCATGCAACCAAAAAAGCATACCAAGCTATTCTCCTACAGGTCTAACTAGTGTCAACTACGATAAACTCTAGCTAGGAAACGTCATAATACAGCTCAATCGTGTAAATGTAAGCCACAAATCAATGGTCCGTATCAATGTGAACTTACAATGCAATCTAGTGTGAATAACTAGGGTGATCAAGCCTAAATCAAACACACACATGCACATAATCAATTAACCAATTTAGTCACATCATCAATTTCCCCCAATCTACATCAATCCATCACATAATATAAGCTTCCATCACCCTAGCAAGGAAACTACTCTAACAACATCATCAAATCAACAAAAAAATAAAGGAATCAAGAATCAACAAAATATGAAGAACAATAACACTAATAAAAGATTAAACATCAAAATCCAATCCAATCAAATCAAACAAACATGAATAAACTAATCAAAACAATAAATGAGATAGAGTTAGAAATGCTCATTGATAATAGAGAAGATCTCCAATACAATTGTCACCCTTGCATCTTCAATCTCTCAAATCACCATTGAATTTCCTCACTTTCTCTCTCTAAAATCTACTCCTAAAACTAACCCTAAAACTAGAGAGAGAAGCTCTCCACTAAGCTAAGAATATGATCAAAATCTTCTTCTCAAACTTGCTACAAAACTCGGGTTTAAAAAGATATATATAGAGGCGCGAAATCACCAAAAACCGAGCATAAAATACCCAAGAAGGCGCGCCCGGGCAGCAGGGGAGGTGCGCCTGCGCACGGAAGGAGTGCGCCCGCGCCTAGCTTGGTTCCTTCGAGATTCTCGCGCCTTCGTGCGTTCGCTAAGGTCGCATGACTTATGATGGTGATGAACACTAGGAGTGGAAGTAGCTAATGCTCTTGATTAGTGGGTACACCACTTCTTAATGGTAGCACGGCATGCGAGCGCAAGAGCCAAGACTTGGAATTTCCACTTTAATTCCTTGCATCTTGAGCTTTTCAAATGCCATGAGCTTGTTCCAAAAGCTTCCTCCACCTTAGTGGATCACCAATATCAAGACCCGAACCTCGTACAATACCTACAACCACGGAAATAGAGAAAATAAAGGAGAAAAGGCTAGAAAACCAACGAAATACACAAAAACTACAAAATAAGAGAGGAAAGGTAAAACTAAGCAACAAAGCATAAAACTAAGCATTTATTGAGCAAGAAAGCTATGAAAAGAGGATGAAAACAACCTAAATACTCATCAAATGGGTGCCATTTATGACACCCATCAAATGATGCCTTTGTCATCCCTAGGTGGTTCGATCTCGTTCTTGGGAACCATAAGTAAAGATTCTAGATTTGGTCTGCAATAGTCAAGGATCTATGCCGCTCATGCAAGTAAATGTTGAAGGCTTGAAAAATAATGAACCTCACACGGATGTAGCCAAAAACTCACTATGGGTGTCAAATCGACTATAGGGAGCAACTACCAATCATGCCACAAACAAGTAGAATCCGACTTCATGATCCCCCTAGTTCTAGACAACTACCTTAGCATGCTTTATCCTAGAATCAACCAAGGCGTACTCTCAAACCGTGCACACCACTACCACTTAGGAAGAAAAGCATTCAAGTTTACAAGTCCAAATGTTATTATGTCCAAAGCAAGAACAAAACAAGACACATTGCAAATTTGCCTTGATGGAAACAAAAATCTTTTTGGAGTTTTCAAAATAAAAGAACGTGGAAAGGCATATACAAAGGTGCATGACATATATGAATCAACATCCCACCAAACATGATAGAATACCCTCCCACAAGCTTGAATGAGACAACATGCTCAAACATAATTCAAATAATCCATGGGAGGAGAAAACAAGGAGATTAATCCAATCAAACCAACATATATGTCCAATAAGTCCTCATCCATTTGAGAAAGAGTAAGGAAGGATATTACCAGATATTAGGTAGGTGTAAATACCCGCAAATGACCCAATTAAACCTTTCAAAACTAATTTCCTCAAGAATTGAACCTTGCCTTCCATATGCTAGCAAACATAGGAGTCAAACTTCCTTGATTCTTGATCCAAATCGAAGTACCAATGTATATCAAGTCATGTACCTAGCAAAAGGCACACAAACATTTCCATGAGAGAAAATATTTTATAAAAGTAAAAGAAAATGAAAGCAATAAAACATGGGTTACTTCCTGAGAAAGGCTTGCTTAAGGTCCAAGCGTGACCGCTTTAGAATATAATAATTCAACGCACGCAAGAGCTTATCAAATGCACTACTACACATTTCATATGATAAACGGTAGGCAAATGACGGGATAGGTGCAACAAGATTATTGCACGTAAGTGAGAAGGAAGATGCCAAAAGAAACAAGAAAGCGGATCAAAAATAAGAAGAAGAAAAAGAAGGGGGAACAAAAGAATGGAAAGAAAAAGAAAAAGGAAAATCCTCCTCACTAAAATATTTTTGGGTGGCAACATCACCCTTTTCCTCAATAGAAGACAAATGAGGGAAATTAAGATCATCATAGACAAGGGGGTCCCCAATAGGCTCATCAAAAAAGGAAGGGAGGGATATAGGAGTATAAGGGATGCGGTTGAAATTGCTTGAAAAAGGGACATGAGAGGAGGGAATAAGGGCTATGGACTCACAAATGAACTCTTTCTCACCACTATGCCTCAAATCACCAATGAGAGCATAAAAATTAATCATAGAATCCTCAAAAGAAGAACACTCATGATCATCATCTCCCTCAAACATCCAACTTCCAAGAGAAACTACATAATCCCCTTCACTACAACCATGAACAACAACTCCCTCAACTTCCTTAAAGCCTAAATTCTCAAAGCCATGCATGAATAGATGCAAATTCATTTCAAACTCAACTCTCTCCCATGAAGCATTCTTAATGAACTCACTCAAAAGGCTATGGGTTTTCATTTGACACTCAAAGAACACATTGGTCATAACCTCAATCGAGTCCAAATACTCATGGATAGAAGAATCACAATCATGGACTTGAGGCTCATCAAGATGGAAAGAAGGGTTAGGAGTTTCAAAATCAACAATCTCTTCATTCTCAACTCCTTCACCATCATTCAAATGCTCACCAATAGGATCCTCACACTCCCTTGGTTGCTCAAAATCATCATCATCATCCTCAACACACTCATTAAGTTGGGATTTTTCACAAACAAGAATCAAGGATGACAATTGGTTTTCTAACTCTTCTCCTCTTCTCTTTTCCTCCTTGTAGACACCCAAATGTGTCTCCCCAAAAACAAACCTAGTGATGAATACCTTTCATGTCATTTGATTAACGAATAAAGCGAAAGTGTGGAAAGTCTAGTGATGAGGATGATTTTATTAAAATATCTCTTCTTTCTGTTTTTGAAAATGTTTCTTTTCTTTTTTTTTTGAGGAAAAAAATGTTTCTTTTCTAACCCTATTTTTAAAAAACATTCATTCTAGTTTATTTTGGTCCATGATATGGATCCAATAATGGTGTAGTTGTATGGGGCTTGAAAAGAAATTTCCAACGATATATTATAATCCCAATTCCGCTGAATAATGAGGAAGTTATGGCCAAAATACTAAACTGTGCCCAAACCGGTTTTTACCTACGACCCAATGATCATGTGAAGGGTCCAAAGGTTTAATCCTATTCCTAAACTAATTAGGATTAATTAGAAGCTTATATAAGTTTTTAAAAGATCTTAATTATCCTTTTTGAAAAGATAAGATTAAAGAATTTGAGTTAAATAAAAACTTTCCTTTTTAAAAACTTTCCTTTTTCTTAAATCCTAATTCTATTCGAATTTAAAGATGTTCAAAGACAGTCAGATGTTATTTTCGTGCCTCATAATCTTTATCCAAATTTTATATGGTTGGATAGCTCTTGAAATTATCTTTCCAATGATATATTATAATATTAAATCCGAGCTATAACGAAAAAGATATGAATAAGATATAAAACTCTATCCAAAACTGAAACCGTCCTACTATTTCGGCCATATCTTTTTATCTATGCAATATTTTAATCCGATTTTAATTGGATTGGAAATAATACTTCAAGAGCTTTCCAACTAAATATTATATGCCTTATTTGGACTTCTGGATCAAAAGATATGATAAAAACAAATCCGCGAAAACTGTTGTCCATCGAGTTTTATTTCGATTCGAATTCGAATTCTTTTCTTCTTATTCTTCGACTATCTTTTTTCTCTATAAATAGAGGTCATATCTCCCCCTTTTCAATCATAAACTCTCATCAAGACATTCTTGATTATCTCTCTCTTTCTAAGCCTAGCTTTTTACAAACACAATTCCTCATACATTAGCACTAGACACACCTAGCCAAGTTCGAAGTTGCCTTTGCCCTAGACGTGAAAGGTTTTAATTTCTGAGGGTTTGGTCCCAAATATTTATTTCAATTATTTAATTTAATTGTTTGATTTATTATTTTCCTTGAAGTTACTAACGTGTGTATTTTGTTATTAGAAAGAGATACGAGGCATCCAAGTAAGTGCTTTAATTGATTTTAATTGATATTGTGATTTAGAAGTCATGTTAGGGCGTTTTGATCTTCCTAGTATCATGTTTAGGGTAACAACTATAATTTATAATATCAAATATGAAAATTGTGTTTCCTGCGGTGCTTCCTATTCTTTTCCTAATACTCATGTTAGTATCATGTTAGGGCTAAAGCTTTGATTTTTATTGTTTAGTGACATGCTAGGGTTTGTTATTAATTTTGTTAGTATCATGCCTAGAATCTTGCTATTATTATGCTTTACCGTGGATATGATTATGATTATTTTTATATTTATTATGATGATTATAATTTTGATTAATATTTATGATTATGATTATAATTGTTATAATTTATTATTATTATTATTATTATTATTATGTTGCTTGATATTTATTGTTATTGCTTGATCACGCCTTTCATGCATGTTTAAAGGGAATTAGTACTTGTAATCACACTTAATAAGATAATTAATAATCTTGTTTAGGGTTAATATGATTATAATTCAAGTGATTGCCAATAATAGTTTATTTGCGCATTAATATTCAACATATAGATTAAACAGGTTTAGGGTAAACCTATTGATTGCATGTCAGTCAGAAAGCGCACATGAATACGATCAGAATAAAGTAGAGGCCTATTATTAGGGCAGGTTCAATCTCTTTTAGGTTGGATTTGTACCTTCATCCCCGAACTACATTCATGGTTCTAGACCTATTGGAGTTGACGATCTCCTGGATCGTTAAGGGGTGTAACCTTCACCCTGTGAACGGTTTACAAGTTCCTAAAACTTGCTGGCGACTCTTTTCCTCTAGCTTCCTTCCCTTTGGACGCCACCATACTTTAGTGTATGATCACAGTGGGGTTCAAGCTAGGGGTAATTCTTGAAATATTCCCTACACTCCTCATTCTTTTTCATTTTCTCTAATTGACCTCTAATAGAATTAAGAATCATCTCCTTACTAGGCCTAAGCTCATTATCAAGCTCAATGCTCCTAATTTGAGAATCAAATATATCAACAAGAGGTTCAAAAGATGTAGAAGGTTGAGGCTCAAAAAGAGAAGAAGAAGTACAACCAAGATCGGAAGAATCAACCTTAAGGTCGTGAGCATATAAATCACATTTGGGAGTGGGGGCACAATCAAACACATGAGATTCATCATCAAGGTAATGAAGCACATCACAAGAAGGCATGGTAAATAATGAAGAATATCGAAATACACCATTAGCATCAAATTGAGCATGCACTTCATCATTATGAACTAAAGGAGAAATAAAGTTGAAATCATGTGTTCTAGGTTCACTTAAGGGATCATGTGACAAATCATGGGAATTCATGCTAATATTAGAAGAATCAACACATTGCATATCAATATTAGAATCATGATTACCCCTATCATAAACATCCCTAGCAAACCAAACATAAAAATCCCAAGCATCATCAATTGACAATGCTCTAAATTCACCATCATGCATGCATTCAACTTTATCCCTAGTTTTCTCACTCAAACCAAAATAAAAAATCTCACAAGCCTCCCAAAGACTACAACAATTATAGTCTAAAAATCCCTCTAGCCTATTGAAATATTCACAAAAAGGCTCATTTTCAAATTGAGGAAATGATAGACATGCCATTTTTTTCGCATAACAAACAAAAATCAAATAAAAGAAAAGTATACGCAAAGACCTAGACTCAAGCAATCAAAAACACTCAAACATAGACACCGTTCCCCGGCAACGGCTCCATTTTGACATGGGGAAAACTAGGTTTTTATCTAATCTTCCCTCGGTCAAACTAAATTTATAAACACTTAACAAACCCTAATACAAGTATAGAGGCAAGTCAAGGGTCGAACCCAAAGGAACGGTAATGTTCAAGCACTTTCAGTTATACGCCTAAGCTAGGTCGAAGACGAAGGTAAGAGAGAATACTAACAACTAACAAAACAAGTAACCAAGGAAATAAAACACTAGGAACGGGGATCAACAAGTAATCATGTCAATTGCAACAACTTGAGAAGAGCATGCCAATCAAAGGTTGTGAGGACTAATGATAAGAGCAATCAATTGGAATCAAAGAGATATCTCCTAATTAATAAGCTAGGGCTCACTATGAATAACAAACTAAGAGAATCACAATCAAAACCAATCGATAATTGCAATTCCTAAATCAATTGTTCGTGTCATTAGCAATTACAATGCAATCTAGCATAATTCTCAAGGCCTAATCGAATTACACACATGCAAACCTTCATTAATCACTTTAATCTCAACAATCAATCAACACAATTCCCAAATTAATACAAATTAATCAATCATACAAGTTTCACCCAATTCCTAGCCAACAACTACTCTAATATCATCATCTATCAACAATCAACTAAATGAATTAAGAATCAACAATACATCAAGAACAATTACACTAATCAAGCATCAAACATCAACATTAAACCAAACAAACATGAAATTAAAAAAAGCAATAAGGTGAGATAGAGTTAAAAATGCTCATTGATAATAGAGAAGATCTTCAACACAATTGTCACCCTTGTATCTTCAATCTCTCAATCACCATTAAAATCTTTCACTTTCTCTCTCTAAAACTACTCCTAATCTAGAGAGAGAACCTCCTAATCTAAGCTAATCTAGAGAGAGAGTATCCTAATCTAAAGTATTTCATGTATGATGAATAAAGAAGGTCGTACACTATATATACAAAATGAGAAAATAGAAGAAATCACGAGTAAAACGCAGAAAGCCGCTCCCGCGGGTGCTCGCGGCTAGACCTCTCCAAGTTCCTGGTCGAAAATTGGTAGAAATAGGTTGCTACAGCCCCGCGCCCGCGGGTATTGAAGCCCATGCCCGCGGCAGATTTGCAGGGCCAACTTTGGAAGGTTGTAACTTACAATCTAGGAATTGTATAAATGCGTGACACCTATCATTGAAAAGCTCTTCAAGTCTAGTTTCCACAACTTGAATCACCTCAATCCGATCTGAAGAACTTGAGATATGGCTGAAACAATGCACAAAGGTCCTTTTTGATACTTTGCAAGCCTTCATTTTCCTTTTTTTCTTGGATTGGCTTGACTTGCGTGTTTGGCTTCCCTAACTTGGCTCCGTTAAATTCCTTGAATGCACTTGAGCTCCCTCCTTGATGATTAAATCCCGGGAAGCTCGACACACCTACAAAACAAGTCAAACAAACGGAGAAGCGAGGGAAATAGCCGAGAAATGAATAAAATAATAAGAAAACCATTAAAAGCATGCATTTCTCTAAACTAACACACAAACACGCAAATCAAGAATTATTCCATAAAAACACGACATAAAATACTAAAAACGAACATAAAAATACGTAGAAAACCTATCGTAAGAGTGCCAAAAATGGCACGCATCATCTAGTGATGAAGATGTTTTTATTAAAATATCTTTTCTTTCTGTTTTTGAAATGTTTCTTTTCTTACTTTATTTATGAAAAACGGTGCATTCCAGTTTAGTTTGGTCCATTATAAGGGTCCAATAATGGTGTAGTTGGATAGGGCTTGAAAAGAGATTTCCAAGGTTATATTATAAGCCCAATTCAGATGAATAATGAGGAAGTTATGGCCAAAATACTAAAGTGGGCTCGAACCGGATCTTCCCTACGGCCCAATGATCATGTGGAGGGTCCAAAGGTCTAATCCTATTTCTAAACTAATTAGGATTAATTAAAATCTTCTATAAGTTTCTAAAAGATCTTAATTATCCTTTTTGAAAAGATAAGACTAAAGAATTTGAGTTAAATAAAAACTTTCCTTTTTTAAAACTTTCATTTTTCTTAAATCCTAATTCTATTCGAATTTAAAGATGTTCAAGGACAGTCAGATTTTATTTTCGTGCCTCATAATATTTATCCAAATTTTATATGGTTGGATAGATCTTGAATTTATCTTTCCAATGATAAATTATAATATTAAATCCGAGCTATAACGAAAAAGATATGAAACTCTATAAAAAAACTGATGCCCTTCCTCTATTTCGGCCATATCTATTTATATACAAAGTATTTTAATCTGATTCTAATTGGGTTGGAAAGTATACTTCAAGAGCTTTCCAACGATATATTATATGCCTTATTTGGACTTCTAGATCAAAAGATATGATAAAAACAAAATCCGCAAAAATTGCTGTCCATCGAGTTTTATTTCGATTTGAATTCGGATTCTTTTCTTATTCTTCGACCCTCTTTTTTTTCTATAAATAGAGGTCATATCTCCCCTTTTTAAAATCATCAATTCTCATTAATTCTTATTCTTTCTAATTCTTTCTTCTCACCAACTCTCACCAAGAATTTCTTGATTCTCTCTCTCTCTCTCTCTTTCTAAACCACCCTTTCACAAACACAATTCCTCAAACATTAGATCTAGACACTCCTAGCCAAGTTTGATATTGTCTTCGCCCTAGACATGAACGTTTTGGTATTTCTGAGGGTTTGGTCCCAAATCTAGTGTAAACTTTCTTTTAATTCTTAATTTTATTATTTTCCTTGAAGTTACTAACGTGTGTATTTTGTTATTAGAAAGAGATACGAGGCATCCAAGTAAGTGCTTTAATTGATTTATTGATATTATTATATAGAAATCATGTCTAGGTTGTTATTATGATTCCTAGTATCATGTTAGGATGCTTGATGTTTTGAATGACAACAATAATTCCTAGTATCATGTTTAGGGTAATAACTATAATTTCTAATATCAAATATGCTTATTGTGATTCCTGCAATGCTTCCTATTCTTTTCCTAATATTATTGTTAGTATCATGTTAGGACTAAAGCTTTGATTTTTATTGTTTAGTGACATGCTAGGGTTTGTTATTAATCTTGTTAGTATCATGCCTAGGATCTTGATATTATTATGCTTTAACCTGATTATTATGGTTATGATTATTTTTATAATTATTATGATTATGATTTATAATTATTATTATTGATCATGTTTCTTGATATATATATTTATTGTTATTGCTTGATCACGCCTTTTATGCATGTTTAAAGGGAATTTGTACTTGTAATCACGCTTAATAAGATAATTAATAATCTTGTTTAGGGTTAATTTGATTATAATTCAAGTAATCGCCAATAATAGATTTATTTGTACATTAATATTCAACCAACATAGATAAACAGGTTTAGGGTAAACCTATTGGTTGCATGTTAGTCAGAAAGCGCACATGAATACGATCAGAATAAAGTAGAGGCCTATTATTAGGGCAGGTTCAATCTCTTTTAGGTTGGATTTGTACCTTCATCCCCGAACTTCCATTCGTGGTTCCAGACCTATTGGAGATGACGATCTCCTGGATCGTTAAGGGGTGTAACCTTCACCCTGTGAACGTTTTACAAGTTCCTAAAACTTGTTGGCGACTCTTTTCCTCTAGCTTCCTTCCCTTTGGACGCCACCGTACTTTAGTGTATGATCACAGTGGGGTTCAAGTTTGAGATAACACATGAAATATTCCCTACAATAACTCAAAAGTTGTATTATTTAAAAAGAACCGACTAAAGGTTGTATCATTTTTGGCAATATATCCTTCTTTATAATATTTATTTTATATAAACTATTTATTTTATTTATAAATTAAAATGATTTATTTCATTTTAAAGAAATTATTTATTTAAATATAAAATAAGTGTATTTAATAATGTGAGTCATTAATTGGGGCAATAAAGTGTCTTTAATTGGGCAAACAACATTTGAACCATTGAACTAACTTGTTGGGAATTAAAGAGCTTTTAAGAGCCCAACAAGTTCGTTTCAAAGGAGAACTCAAGGAGGAGTAGGATTATTATTGGCTGGTTTGTAAATAAGTTATTTGTTTTTAAAAGGAGATATGAATACCCTTAAACCTCAAGAATTTCACACTTCAAAAATCAAATAAAATTTTAAGATTTTATAACATCCCAGACTTTTCCTCTTAGTTTTCTCTCTCCATTTTTTTCCTCTTTTTCTCCTTCTTTCTCACAACACACTCTCCTCGCCATCGACACCACCACTGACCACAGACGACCACCAACGGCCAGCAGCAGCATCGATGCACCACTAGCAGTCAGTCGTCCCTCCTTCTCATTCTCCTCTTTCAAGGTTTGGTATTAAAGAAAAATAAACTCTTTTCTCCTTATTTTATTTCTATCCTTGTTTTAATTAATTTAAAGCATGATTTTAATTGATTTTTATATTGTTTTTTCGAAAATTGATGTTTTAAATTTATAGTTATAATTTTCAGATTTTAATTAATAAAAAACCCCCAATTTACAAACCCTAGAATTTGAGAATTTAATGTTAATGATTAGGGTTTAATCCTTAGTTGTTGTGGTAGTTAAATTAATGATTAAAACATGTTTTTAATGAATTTTAATCCCTTAATTAATGCTAGAATTTAATTATACAAACTACTTTTAATTTTTATGTTAGGATTTGATTAGTATAAAAGGAAATAGTTTCTTGATTTTTTAAATACGATTTCTAGTCTATTAGTGATGTTTTGTATTAAATAAGTATGCTGGAACTTTATTTAAGTCATGGAAAATAAGTCTTTTTGAAAGGATTTAAAGTACCCACTTAAAGAAAAGGTTTTAAGGCTTTTAAACCATTAAACTGGGTTAATTAGTAAGGTTTTAAGTCTATTATAATCGTTGGAAATTTATGAGAATAGTGGATCAGTTATAGTTATGTATTTTTTATTTATAGGAAGCTTTGAGCTAGGTGATTTCAAGTGCCTTTGGCTGAGTTTGGGAAATATTCAAGGTACGTATGCTCATAAGAACATTAGTGTATGTGTAGTAGCATACTAGGTATGTAAAATATGTTTCAAGTGATGAATTAGTAACATGTTAGGTTGATTATATGCTTTGAATTAACGTTGGTTGTTCATGAATTATTATGCAAGTATGTGAACATGTTATTTGAGGCATGATACAATTTCAAATGCATGAATCATAGATGTATGCATGTTTTATTTTCAAGTATCAAGAAGACATGATCGAATTTAATTATCAAGGCTTATATATGTTTAAAGGAGCTAAGTTTGGAATGGAATTATTAAGCATGATACATAATTTTATTTCTCAGACAAATATTATTGGAGTTGAGTCAAGAAGTTAGTTTATTTATTTACTCACTCAAATAAGTTGAGATTGAGTCAAGGAAGTTTTTTAGTGCATTTTATGCACCAAGGTAGTAATAGTGCACTTTTGTGCACAAAAATAGGCAAGGAACCATGATTAAACTAAATAGTCGTATGTGCTCACTAATAATTAATTCAAGAATGAAAATGAAAGTTGTGTTAATTGTTGTTATGTTTGTTGTTGATTAATTGGTTGGAGTCATTACAAGTAAAATTGATTAATCATGTAAAGTATAAGAGGATACTAAAAGGAATGGTGTCCTTCAAACAAGTGTATTATTCAGATAGGGGGTTCGGAATTATTAGAAAGCTAATTATTCAATGAGGTCAAGTGATCGGAATGCCTAGGTGGAGGCCGCTTCCGACCAGTAATATTAATGTATAATTAATATTACAACTTAATCTTGACTGAACCCTTTGAGTCACACCCAAGCAACTAACGAGCCGAAGCGACGAATTAATTTGGAAGTAATTAATGAGTCGACCGAGTAATTAATATTTAGACGTCAAAAATTCGAGCTTGGAGCGTCGAAACCGAGCGTCGGAAGTCAAGTAGAAAATAGTAAAAGACGAGACGTGAAAATAGTAATAAATCAACAATGACCAAAATACCCCTAGAATCGGAATATCGAGTGCTAGGGGCATAGCCGAGCTAGCAGCCCACACCAAGTGCGGGGCTTGCTAGCAAGCCGTGACATGATAGCACGCTGCATCTAGCAGCTCGCACTAGGTGCACGACATGATAGCAGCCTGCACTAGGTGTGTGACATGTTAGCAGCAGACCTCGACAGCAGCAACCTGCACGTAAGTGTAAGGGCCTGCTGGCAGAGGAAGCTAGCAGCAGCCCACACTTTGGTACGAGGCCTACTAGGCTGAGGCATGGAAAGCAGCACGAGGCAGCCCACCTTGGGTGCCTTGGTGCCCAAGTGTGGGTGCCACGTGGCGCGAAATGATTGGGAGTTGGGGTATTTAGGTGGCCGGTTTTGGGAGAGGGAGTGGGGAGCAAGTTTGGTCCCTCCTTCTCCAAATGATCCTCACCTACTCCCTCATATGAGCTTGCCACTTGTAGATTTATTACTAGTTTAATTATTAATTTTATTTTAGCTTTAAAATAAATTAGGAAATCAAATTGTTCCACATTGATGGGAGAGCTTTTCACACCCTTACTCTTCCCTATAAATACCCAACTTGGGGTATTGGGAAAAGCACTTAACTAAGTGTTGAAAAAGGCATCACCATTGTGAAAACCTTTGAACACATTAATTACTCGGGGTTTGGTCGGGCCTTGCTAACTCCAAGGTATTAGACCCTTGTCGGTAGTCAAGTTGTGGGTGGACTTCCGTTGGAGGTTGTCGTACTTTCGAGACTTGCTTTCGATGTAAGAGCCCCTTGAGGTCGGGTGAAGCACGCGTCAAAGGTATATTTACTATCCTAACCTTGTCATTAAGTTAATTATGCTTTATAGTTTTATTTATTGTGAGTGCGGGCTTGGTTTGGGTTTCCTTCCGCGGCGAGTCGGACTCACCAAACCTCAACAACAGTATCGGAGCCTCGCTCGTTCATTTTAAAATCATATTTTTTTTTCAGGGTGTTTTTATGGCTTAATTTTTCTGGTTTTAAGTTGCTAATTAGATTAGTAGCTTGGTTTATTAATTTTAATCAAGTATTTTAGCCGACTTTAGCTCCCGAACCCAGATTTTCGCCCAAAAATAGTGAATTTTGGGTGGAAAAGGCATTTTGGAAATGATTTTACCCTTTTAAGACTTGTGTTTTTACCCAAAAAACGACCCGAAATGCACTTTTTGAGGGATTTTTCGTTTTAACGAAAAATTTTAAGTCTTTGTAACCTTGAAAATTCATTTCATATTTATGGTGGTTATGTAATAGGTTCAATCCTTTTTATATGCATTTTTAAACCTCTTTAGGCATGATTACTTGGTAGTATTTTGTGTTTGAAAGTTTGGTTTTATTTTTTACATAATTGCAAACTAATTGCATTAAAGTGTGAAATCTTTGTTTTTTGAGGATTTTAAGTACAAAAGATTCAATCTTTAATTATGTTAAGTGATTGAAACTTTAAGTTACTAAATTCCATGAATTTTTTGTTGAACTTTGTTGATTTATTCACTTTTAATTAAGTTGATTGGAATCATAAAGTTTGAAACTTGTGATAGAAATTTGTTTTATCTTCATATTGGAAGATATAATTTTTCAAGGATTAACTAGTATTAAAGTTGGAATTTTTATTGAACTTGTGTTCATTTTTTACAACTCCCTTTTATTTTGTCAAAATCTCAAGATTAATTTAAATTAATTAAATTAATAGTGAGTAATTGCCCTTTTAATTTTTGTTGCAACAAGTTAAACAAATTTTATTAAAGAATGGTTTTTGGAAATAATTTTGGTTTTATGCACTTGGATGAATTTATTTAAGTTGGACTTGTTATTAATTTCATTTTTCCTCAATAAATTAATTCTAAAACTAATTTAGAATTGGGTAAAAATGTCATACAAAAAAGTCGGGAATTTTTCCCGAGGCATGAGCACACAAATCGAGGCCTAAGAGCCCAAAGCAAGCTCTTGACCAGCTGGGCTGCTCATGCATCCCAAATGAGGATGTCAAGGCTGCTGGGCGCCTCAAGTGGTGTGTGCGTGCGAGGTGTGCGCATGGGGCAGCAGGCATGTGCGTGTATGTGTGTGCGAGGGAGGCTAGTGATTGCTGCTCGTAGGAATGGCAACGGATCAAATTCAGGTCGGATGGAGCTTCATCGGCATCCATCCGCTTACTCCATCCGCTCCACCCGATCCATCCGCCACCCGCAAAACCCATCACCCGCATCCGATCCATCCGTCATCCGCGGGTGAAACGGGTGGATCGGATGCTTAATGGGTGATTTTTATAATTTCTAATTTTGTTAAGATATCAAAATTATTGATGTTAATATATGAAAATTTGACATTATATGAGTAATAATTATATATTTTCAACACATATAATTACTAATCAAATTTACATAAATTTGTAATGTACAATACAAGTAATAGTAGTATCACTAGTAATAAACAAATGCCAAATAGCCAACAATTTACCAATTAACAGCAGAAAGATGAAGTAGTGACACTAGTGAAAGCAAGCGGAGCAACCAAAAATTAAATTATATGAAGGCAATGACGCTGACCCGAAAGTACTTAAAAGCATTCGCTTAAATCAGCATTGAATTCCAAATAATAAATAAATTAGAGAAATAAACAAGAAAATTAACTTAAATCAAACATAATTAGAGGGATGGTGAGAAGTGCCGCCGTTGAGAGAAGTTGTCGCCGGTGAGAGAAGTTGTCTACTGCCAGTAAGGAGTGTTGCTAGTAGAGCGCTGGAGAGAGAGAATGAGAGAGGCGTTCACAGTCTTCAATTAATTTGGGTTAGGGTTTCAGAATATAGAGGGATTTTTATATTTTTATGAAATAAATTTTCTTAGAAATATATATGTACTGTATACGAGTTTTATTTAAAAATTTATTATTTTTTAAATATTTCAGGTGGATAACGGATGATAAACGGATGAAGGATCGGGTGAAGGATGAAATGCACCTTCACCCGAATCCGACCCGATCCGTCACCTGCTTCATCCGTCACCCACCTTTCATCCATTTAATGCGAATTTTTGTCCATTTATTAATATCCGGTGGATCAGGTTTTCGGATATCCATTAATAATTGCCATCCCTGGCTGCTCGCTGCCAGCAGCATGGCGCGCCAGCTAGCAACAAGCAGCAGCAGCATGGTGTTGTGCGTGTTGTGCGTGCTGCTATGCTAGGCTCGCCGTGGCTGGTGCGAGCATGAGTAGTGTGTGTGCATGGTTGGTGTTGCGGCGAGTGCGTGTGGGTGTGCTATGAGCTTGCGGCACGATGCGTACAACCCCACACTTGGCACTTTAGTCCCGGGTTTTAAGGTGATGCAATTTTGCGGATTTTGTCGTTGTAATTATTTTGTTTTATTTAATTAAAATTTTTGAGGCCAGGCCTCAGTTTTGAGTAGGATTGGCAAAATTTAATTTTGGCAAACTTTGGGTTTTACCGGCTTTATTAATTGGATTAATTAAGATGGATGCGAAATTTAGTGGGAGCTTCAATTATTAATTACACTTATTTACATAATCGGTTAAAAAAACTTTGACTAGTTTTAATTAGGCGTGTTAATTGGATTAACTACCTAGATTAGTTACTAGTTATCGCGTGTTTATGCTTTTTTACTTGTTTTACTGTTGTAAAATGCATGGGTCATTCACAAATAGTGAATGGATGAATTGAATGTATATTCTTTCACATGTTATATAAAATAGCAACTAGTGGGGCCCGATTAGGATAGAAAATACGGACTGCGATCCGTGATGTATTTTTGTAAATCTAAATACGGTCTACGTACCGTTGAGTATTTTGTACTTTAATATTTAAATTATTCCTAATCGTAGATACTAGTAATTGCATAATTTTGGTCAAGTCTTGAAGACAGAGGTTCTTTGAAGACAAAGCCATGAAGTTGCAAAAGAAGACCTTTTAAAGACATGAAGAATTCAAGGGTTCATGCTAGTTGCCAATATGCATCAAAATGATTATGCTTTACATATTCATGATCATTTATATATGAATTATATGTTAGATGCATGTTTAGGATTTCAAATGTTGTGATGATTAATTAAGTTTACTTAAATCAACCAACAAAGAAACCCTAGTCCCTAAAATATTGAGTGAAATTGCCATTCCAAAACAACATTATCGACCTATTGAAATTAGTGATGGGCTACGCCAAATCGAGGCATCACTATTATTCCCACTCATAAGGCATACCGGTTATGCAAGTTGGTTTTGGTTATACTCAACGATATGAGTGATGGAGTCCTAACATGTCGTGGAAAAGTGAATAAATATATTGTTAAGAGAGCATTAGATGCGACGATGTATTGAACCAATAGTGGCTTGGACCATTAGAAAAGTGTTGCTTACCTTGGGAGATTGAGTGTTAAGACAAGCCAAAGCATGCTTAACCACTTTTTGTTTCTTTGTATCTTGGAATCGCCTTACTTTCACAAAATAGGGACAATCTTATGTGAAAATTTGGCGTTAAATAAGTTTGAAAAAATGCATGAATTAAATTCAATCTTATATAAGTATTATGAATGGTTTTTCATTTAAAATTATTTCAATTGTAGAATCATGTCTTCAAAAAACTCAAACAACCAGTTTTCATTGCGCTCAATTCTCGACAATGAGAAGTTGAGTGGGCCAAATTTTCTTGATTGGCAAAGGAACTTTTGCGATTTGTTCTCATGAAAGTGCAAAAGGAATATTTCCTTGATGAGGAAATGCCCGAGACTTCCAATCAGGAGGTGACTCAGGCTGCCCTAAACCAATGGAAAAGTGTCAATCGAGATTTCAAATGCATCATGTTGGCCACAATGTCTCCCAAGCTTCAAAAGACTTTCTTTGAGAAGGAGACAACTTCTGAGATAAAGTATGAGCTGCAGAATATGTTCCAAGAGCAGGGGTGAACTGAGAGGTTTGAAACCCATAGATAGATACTTGAGAGCAAGCTCGAGAAAGGAGAGTCAGTCAGCCCACATGTACTCAAAATGATAGGATAGAACATGGTAAGGCTTGATGCAGGGTATTCAACCGAGATGGAAATTGACATCATTCTCCACTCACTGCACAAAGGCTATGATTAGTTCAAGATGAACTATAATATGCACAGCATGGAGAAAACCCTGACTGAGCTTCATGGTATGTTGAAGCAAGCCGAGCAAACGCTCAAGGATGAGGGAAACATGATATGCTCAAGGTCTAAAAGGGAAAGTCGTTCAAGCGCACGGTCAAAAAGAAGAAAGGATTAAAGGGGAAAGGAAAGAAGAACTTTCTGCCTAAGCCGAAAGCTACCAAGGACAACAAGGAAAAGAAGGTAGCATCTTCTAAATCTGATTCTGAATGCTTGTACTGTAAGAAGAAGGGACATTAGAGGAGAGATTGTCTCAAATTCAAGGAAGATAAGAAGAACGGAACCGTTGCTTCTAAATCTGGTATATTCGTTATAAACTTAAACTTCACTAGCTAAACATCATGGGTATTAGATATCGGATGTGGCTCACACCTTTGTTCCAATTCTTAGGGTCTAAGGAACGTTAGGAAGCTAGCAAAGGGAGAGGTTAAACTCCGGGTTGGCAACGGAGCCAGAATTGCAGCCATATCCGCAGGAACTCTCAGTTTGTCTTTGCCCTATGAGCTTGTCTTGGAACTTGAAAGTTGCTACTATGTTCCCAACATTACCAAAAACATTATTATCAATTTCGGCGTTAGACGCCAAAGGTTTTGAATTTCGAGTAAAGGACAATCAATGTTCATTTCATCTCGATAATGTTTTATATGGTATTGCAAAATTCTGAAAATGGTCTTTATGTGCTTTCTTTAGACAAACAAGTTTATAATGTGAATTGGGATTGGAGATGACTAAGTAGAGTGTTGCGAGGGAAAATCAATTAAGCAATCAAGAGAGTAAGGTAGGCTAATTTCCTAGAGGTCAAGCTAGCGTCAACTACGAGAGACTCTAAATAGGAACCTTACAAACCTACTCAATCGACAAAAGCAAGCCACAAATCAATTTTCCGTATCAATGCGAGCTTATAATGCATTCTAGTGTAACAATCAAAGTTAGCTACTCTTCAATTAATCAGACACATGCACTTAATCAATCAACCAATTTAATCACAACATCAACTCCATCAATTTTCCCCAATTAGCATCAATCCATTACTCATAATGCTTGACCATTCCCCTAGCAAGAGAACTACTCACAATCCATAGAAATCAAGATCAAAACTAAGCTAATCAACAATTTAATCATCATCATATCAATAAAACTAATTCTATAACAAATTCAATTCAAACTTTAACAATCAACAAAACAATTGAAATGATAAGCTAAAGGTTGCATTAAAGTAACGAAATCCTTACAAACTTGCTTCAATTCAATGGAGAAAATGCTAGAATTACCAATCTTCAATCATCAATCAAGAATTTCTCTTTCTACAATCTAGAGTTTCTCTCTCTAAAATTCTCATTCTAATTCTTCTCTCCAATTTATTCTCGTCCTCCCCTAAAAATAGAATGAAAATCTATATATAGTAAAACTAACTAAGAGAAACTAGTTAGATCGTCCCCAAATAAACCCGTACAGGCGCGGCCAACTAAAAGGAAGAGCGCGGCCGCGCAAATCTGGGTATGGAACAGAGACCCAGAAAGGCGCGGCCGCGCCACTTGGCCGCGCGGCCGCGCCATAGTCACGCGCGCCCGCGCCTGGGAACAGGGCAGACCTCTTCACCATCATGTTGATGCTCCTCGTGCGTTCCACTCAATGCTCTTGATAAACACGAGCCCCTGCAGTTTCCAAACTCCATGTTTGTGGGTTCAACACGAGAAATCATGCCCCCACGGCTTGAATGCACAGCCTAAGGTCTTAAGGAACTTGCACTTCTCCATACTTGAGCTTCAAATGGAGAACATTAGGCATCCTAATCAATGCCAAACTTGGGAAGAGGCCTCGGGAATCTTTGATAACGACCTTAACCTGAAAAATGAAGGAAAATAAGTAAATAAAAGAGAAAATAACGAAATAAACCAAGAAATGCATAAAGAAAGAAATCCAACAAAGAAAATGCAAACTTACAGAAATAAAGAGTAAAATTAAGGAAAAGGGCTATAAAATATAGCTTGAAATTCACCCTAAAGAGAGCCAAATGAGTGCCATAAATGGCAGCGCATGTGGCAAGGGAGTCGTGGACTCGGGTGACGGGTCATGGATACGGGCCAAAAGAAAGTGGCCCAACCGAACCCAACTTGGGGCTTAAGGTTGGGTGACACATGGTTAGCTCACAATGCATGTGAGTTACCTTGGGGACCAAGTGAGAGTGGTCCTCACCTAACCATGTGACACCTGTTACTTGTTCCTTGGTTTATTTAACTAAGGGTTGAATTCATCAATATTTCCATGTGGGATATTTTTGTGAAATATACCACATTGAAAGATGAATGGAATTCACAAGGAAGCTTTCCTTATAAATAGCCAAGGCATGGCATGGGATTGTTTGCTTGAGTAAGAGTTGGAAAAGGGATCATTAGTAGTGAAAACCTTTGAACTCAAGAGTTGAAAAAGGTATCACCTTTGTGAAAGCCTTTGAACTCAATTACTCGGGTTTCGGCCGGGACTTGCTAACTCCAAAGCATTAGACCTAGTCGGTGTTCGAATTGTGGGTGGATCATCGTTGGAGGCCTTCGTAATTTCGAGACTAGCTTTCAAGTAAGAGCCTTAGTGGTCGGGCGAAGCACGCTTCAAAGGTAATTATATTATCTTAATCTTATCATTAAGTTAATTATGTTTATGGTTTTATTTATTGCGAGTGAGGTCTTGTTTTTGGGTTTGTTTTCGCGGTGAGTCAGACAAACCCCAACAGCGATATCGGAGCCTCGCTCGTTTATTTTTAAAATCATAATATTTTTCAAGGTATTTTTATGGCTTAATTTTTCTGGTTTTAGGTTGCTAATTAGATTAGTAGCTCGTTTTATCCATTTTAACCTCGTATTAGAGTTGACTTCAGCTCCCGAACCCAGATTTCGATCCAAAAATAGTGAATTTTGGGTGGAAAAGACGTTCTGGAAATGGTTTTACCCTTTCAGACTTGGTTTTAAGCCAAAAAACGACCAGAAATGCATTTTTCGAGGGATTTTTTATTTTGATGAAAATTTTTATGTCTTTCTAACCTTGAAAATTAATTGCATATTTGTGGTAGTTATGTAAATGGTTCTATCCTTATTTTATATGCAATTTTAAACCACTGTAGGCATGATTACTTGGTAGTAATTTGTGTTTGAAAACTTGGTTTTATTTTTCACATAATTGCAAATTAATTGCATTAACTGTGAAATTGTTGTTCTTTGAGGCTTCGAAGTACTAAAGATTCAATCTTTAATTATGTGAAGTGATTGAAATTTTGAGTTACTAAATTCCATGATTTTTTGTTGAACTTTGTTGATTTAATCATTTTTAAGTTGATTGGAATCATAAAGTTTGAAACTTGTGATAGAAAATTGTTTATCTTCATATTGGAAGATATAATTTTTCAAGGATTCATAAGTATTAAAGTTGGAATCTTTATTGAACTTATGTTCATTTTTCCAACTCCCTTTTATTTTGTCAAAATCTCAAAATTAATTTAAATTAATTTAATTAATAGTGAGTAATTGCCCTCTTATTTTTGTTGCACCAAGTTAAACCAATTTTATTAAAGAATGGTTCTTGGAATAATTTTTGGTTTTATGCACTTGGATGAATTTATTTAAGTTGGACTTGTTATATTTCATTTTTCCTCAAAATTAATTGATTCTAAAATTAATTTAGAACTGATTAAATATGTCACAGAAAATCAGGATTTTTCCCGAAGCGTGAGCACCAAATCGAGGCCTAAGAGCCCCAAGTATGCTCTCGGTCAGCCGGGTTGCTCAAGCAACCCGCATGAGGCTGCCGAGGCTGCTGGGTGGCTCGAAGTTGTGCGTGTGTGTGGGGGAGTTGTTGTGCAGCACCATGGCGCACCATGGCTACCGCCTTATGGCTGGCCGTGGGTAAGTCGTGCGTAGGGCTTGCATTGAGTGTGTATGTGTGCGTAACTTGGTACAAAATTGAGGGTAATATGCATAGACATTGCTTGTAAAGCAATGTGGTGCAATGAGATCGTGCAAGTTGTGTGCGAGTTGTGAGCACTCCAAGTCTTAGTGCTAGGCACTTGGATATTTTGGACTATGTAATTTTTTGCTTAATATGTCGTTTTAATATTTTAATTATTTTGTTTTATTTTAATTAAAATTTTGAGCGACATTTGCAAAAATTTTATTTTGGAAAATAATTGGGTTTCACCGGCTTAATTGATTGGATTAATTGAGTTGGATGCGGAATTTAGTGGGAGCTTCAAATATTAATTGCGTTTATTTACATAATCGGTTAAAAACAACTTTGACTAGTTTTAATTAGGCGTGTTAATTAAACTAACCACCTAGATTAGTTACTAGTTATAGCGTGTTTATGCATTGTTACTTGTTTTATCGTTGTAAAATGCATGGGCCATTCACAAATACTGAATGGATGAATGGAATGTATATTCTTTAACAGGTTTTATAAAATGGCAACTAGTGGGACCCTATTAAGATAGAAAATACGGACTGCGATCCGTGATGTATTTTTGTAAATCTAAATACGGTCTACGTACCGTTGAGTGTTTTTGTACCTTAATATTTAGATTAGTCCTAATCGTAGATACTAGTAGCTGCATAATTTTGATCAAGTCTTGAAGACATAGGTTCTTGGAAGACAAAGCCATGAAGTTGCAAAAGAAGACCTTTTAAAGACATGAAGAATTCAAGGGTTCATGCTAGTTGCCAATATGCATCAAAATGCTTATGCTTTACATATTCATGATCATTTATATATGAATTATATGTTAGATGTATGTTTAGGATTTCAAATGTTGTGATGATTAATTAAGTTCACTTAAATCAACCAACATAGAAACCCTAGTCCCTAAAATATTGAGTGAAATTGCCATTCCAAAACAACAATTATAGACCTATTGAAAGTAATGATGGGCTACGCCAAAGCGAGGCATCACTATTACTCCCTAGACTCATAAGGCATACCGGGTATGCAAGTTGGTTTTGGTTGTACTCAACGATATGAGTGATGGAGTCCTAACATGTCGTGGCAAAGTGAATAAAATGTTAAGAGAGCATTAGATGCAACGGTTTATTTAACCAATAGTGGCTTAGAGCCATTAGCAAAGCGTTGCTTACCTTAGGATATTGAGTGTTAAGACAAGTCAAAGCATGCTTAACCACTCTTTGTTTCTTTGGATCTTGGAATCGACTTATTCTAGCCAAATGGGGACAAATTTAATACGTGAATAAGACGTTTAATAAGATTGAAAATTTGCATGAATACCTTTTAATTTTCAAACTTATTATGTTATTTACTTGACAAATGGTTATACTTTGCACTTATATTTGTAGAATTCCAAATTAAAATGGGTAAAGGAAATCTTTAAGAATGGTTCTCATTGAAAAGTAAAGCATTTCAGAAATACAATTCTCATAAATGACTTTTATAACAAAGTCCGAAAGGACGGTTGGAAATCATGTATTCAAAATACTAGGTGGTTTTGATAATACATGAAGAATTGAGTTGCAAACTCAAATTGTCAATATTGACAACCAACATATCTTTTCGCTTAATACATATATGAGTAGGACTCATTGTTTTACGGCGCATTAGATGCTTAATTATGCCTAACAAAGTATAAAAGTAAAAGATTATGAGATAAAGTATGATAAGAAATATAGGAAACAAGGAACAAAGGAAAGGAATAAGATTCCATTTCTGCTAAAGAGTTCATGTTATTCTAATTAACTTAGAAAATTATTATCTTCACAAGTATCAGATCTAGTTGAGTGTTCCACTTTAGAAGTGACCTCAAACTATTGAAGATAAGATAAGTTATCCACTTACAAGCTTAGAATGAAGCTAGTGGTGCTACATCAGTTGTAAGGTCGTATGCTTTGTTTAAAGACCTTTAAGCTAAGGCTGGAACAAATAAATGGTTATTGTGTTCCATAATCAGCAATTTATCCGTTTACACACGGAAAGACTCACATTCAAAGCAATGAGCAATAGTTGCAAATTTATTTGAATGGCAGGGTTGTCAAAACCATGAGTCAATAATGCTTGATTATAAACAAACATTTTCTTAACATGGTAAAACGGAAAAAGCTCAAAGTCATGGGCATGATTTGCGTTTCAAACATCTTTAGCAATGTCACATCGATAAGAACGTACTCAAGGCTCTATTAGATAGGCTCTTGATAGTTGATCGATTCGGAATTGTTTAAGACAAGCAAGTCTTACTTAATGAAATCGACAAAGTAAAGAGCTATTGTTCTTTGTATAGACAATTGACTCCGAAAGCTAAAGAGGATTCATTTACTTCAAGGTTTCATAAAGAATTTGAAAGAATATGGCTATATTCATCAAATGTAAACAAACTTGACCTTGAATAGTTCAAGAGTTTAGTGAAGTACAGAATCGACTTGGCAAGATATCAAAACGTCTAAATTAGATCGAACGATGTTTTCTTGAGCCAAGCGTGGCCATCACAAAGTTATGAAATTGAAATTTTAATTAATAACTCCACAAAGAACATAGTGTGTCTTCACGAAGACCTCGATGCCATTTAAAAATGACTCGAACAATGATGGATCACATCCCTTCCTATAAAGTTCTTATGATTTGCACGAAGGACTAATGTTACACTAAACAAAATGTCAAACCTAAGAAAGGACGCCATATTCAGTTATGGATAGAATTAACTTCTAAATGTCTTTTCAAGTATATGTCTAAAACTCTTAGCCACAGTGGGAGTTCACTGGCTCAGTGGGAGCTAAATGACTCAGTGGGAGCTCACCGGCTTAGCAAGAGCTAGGTGGTTGAGTAGGAGCTTAATGGCTCATTAAAGGCTAAGATAGCTCAAGTGGGAGCTAACTGTTTATTTTACAACAAATTTTTACCCAAAGACAATATACATGTCTCTTTATTAGCATTCAAGTGAGACCACGAGCATTACCTCCACAACCTAATTGAGAACATAGTGTTTGTTGCTCTAAGTGGTGTCTTTCTAGAAAGTAACACATTTCCAAAACGATAAGTGGGAGGAAAATGAACTCGATGACAAACGAGCTTAGAAATAAACTAGAACTGAGAATCTCGGAAGACCTTAAAAGGGCTTCGTTAGAATACTTGATCAAGAATACTCAAAAGGACTATACAAGTGACTTAAAAGAGAATTCCTTTCTCACAAAACTTTTGAAAAGTTGGAGTAAGATCAAGAAAATCAAAGGGCTTTGGAAGCGCCTTGAAACTCAGTGTTTGATGCAGTAACCCCGTATAAGTATAGAATTCACCAAAGGCTTGGATTGAATCCTTTAAATTTTCTATTAAGTTAGAAATAAACCTAAGACTTACAAGCATACTATTTACTATTAGATAGTAAGGGAATAATGTCTTGTAAAATAGCTACGACAAATCCAAATTCCAAATAATGGTTAGAGACCATAAAAATCCGTAATAGACTCCATGTTTGAAAATCATGTTTTAAAACTTGATTAATTTGCATAAAGGGTGAAAGAACCATCAATTGCAAATAAGTTTTCAAGGAGAAAACTAACAAATGTGGAAATGTATATGTATACATAGCTAAATTGGTTGAAAAGGATACAATTAAATTCATGAAGTTGATTTTAATAAAAACATATTTACCAATCAGAATGCAAAAGTATTTTCGCGATTGTTCTAGCAAAATTGCACATATGAAATATGACAAAGTAGATACCAAAACAGTCTTCCTAAAATAGGGTTTTGGAAGTGACTATGAAAATAGTCTAAGGGTTTTGAAAATCTAAATAATGCTATATTTGAAAGTAAGCTCAAGGAATATGTCATGAGATTTAAGGAAGCATTGCATATAGGAATTGGAACATGCTTTCTCATGAAGTTAATAAGAGGATTGACTTATTGAGAAACATAGAAATTCTTATGAATAAGAATTTTAGTGGGAGCAAAAGTAAATTATATAAAGGTCCAATGAAAAGTTTACGAACTCTATTAACTATCAAATACTAAATTCTTAAATTTGAAAGTATTTTCGACAATGGACCAATCAAAAGATGATATTTAGTACGTATTGGGTATTAAGATCTATTGTATAGACTTAAAAAAAATGTTTGAATGTGTAAAGGAATTTACCGTGTTAAACATGAATTGAAGGACTTTGAAAGACTTTTAACCCGAATCTATAAAACTAAGAAACTGTTTTAACTAAGTGTGAGCTAGGATAAATTCTAAGTCAAACAAGAAAGACTCTAATAGAGACTTTCAACCGTATCACATAGCGAACAATTAAAGCAAGACTCAATGAAACTGAAAGAGCTAAAATGTCACATGAATGGAATAAGATTGAGAATTACTCTGCAACTTAATCCATCATGTACGCTATGATAAGGAATCGTCGCAAGACTTACTTGCTTAGAGCATGTGAAGTACGTATGTAGTACCAATCAACCTGAATCTATGTAATAGATCATTAGATTATGGCCAAGAACCTCCAAAGTACTTAGATAAGTAACAGGATGAGTTCTTGAGTTGTGCAAACAAATAAAATTTGAGAATTGATGTTTCAAGCACAAGCCTTAACAAGGATTAGATCCTTAACAAGGAAGTCGTTTATAAGCACGAGTAATAGGCTAAAGTCGTAATCACCCAATCAAAAATAATACCTAAATCCACTAACTATGTAGATAGGGAAGAAGGGTCGAACTTCAGGAAAACGAGTTAATTTATTCCTAATTAATCAAAATAATCTAAATTATCAAGTAACCAAATTGTTATTAATTATAATAGGGAACTAAACTACTAAGAGTAAAAGTGGGAAGGAATAAAAGTAGGAAGGAAATCAATGAAATAAAAGCCTAGGGCATAGGTTCACCAATAAACAATATTCCAGGGTAAAATATCACAATCAATCGTCAATGCATCAATTAATCAGATCATAAAGGGCTTTCGCTACGTATTACAATCACAAAACTAATTTACCGGTATTAAATCTCATCTCTCGAATCTTGACTTAACCATTTATAAATTAGTCCGCCTATTGAAACTAAGCCTAAACATCAATTCTCATCTCTCGAAACTCGAATCAATATTGCTAAACTCATACAATTAAATCAGGCCTAATCTAATTGCATAGCATTAAATCAATCAGCATGAAATTAATTAAGCTTGACAATTAACAATCATAAATTACCCCTTCATATTATTTATTGGATCCCCATAAACCCTAGAAATAAAACTACTCACACATAATTAAATATAAACTAAACAAAGCAATTAAAGGAGACATGATTAAGATCAAAGCAAAGAAAATAAGTGATAAAGGAGAGAAGAGATAGTACCAAAAGAAGGAAATATAAAATTGCATAAATTAAGAGTTTTGAGAGAAAAACAAGAGAGAGGAAAATCTAAGAGTTTAATTAAGGGAGAGATAGGAGAAAAAAAAATTAGAGAGAGAAAGAGAAAAGAAAAAACTGAAACTAATTAAAACTAATTAAAAGCTAACTAAAACTAAACTACAGCTAATCCCCCCCCCCCCCCAACCTACGTACTACTACTCCTTTTATAAGGAAAGTCCACTAAAACAAATTCCCACTAAAACAAGGAAACGACATCAGGAGGAGTCAGCGAGCCCAAATAATCCCAATAGCTCAAATAGTCTGATGCAGAAGCTATTTGCCTAATCGGGCCAGGCCTCGCCCGATCGGGCCCGATCAACAAGAGTTGCGGCTGCGCCTTGTGCCTTCTTTTGCTTTGGGCCATTTCTTCTTTCTTTCTTTCTTGGCCCGTGACACTTGTTTGGGTGTATATTGTGGACTCCTTCACTAAAATCGAGCCCTTATTCACCGAACCAAATCCCTTTAACTCGGTCTTGGGCTTTAAATATATGGTCATAAAATACGATCTGACTCCAATATCTTTGTGGTGGCTCAATAAGCTCCGGAATTATCATGATTCTGCAAATTCCTACAAAATAATACTAACTCTACAAAATCACTAGAAAACGTATATTAGTAATAAAAATAGCCCCGTAGAGCTCAAATAAGCACAAATATGACTGTGGGACGGGGAATAAAATATATATAAAATAGACTCATCAAACTCCCCCTAGCCAAACCTTTGCTTGTCCCTAAGCAAAGCAATGAATAAATAAATCAATACTTCACCCCAAAAACAATTTAAATCAATAAATATAATTCAAGGTAAATCTGACAAATATGTATCAAAGTCAATCAATCAAATCCATCCAATTACCAAGCTTTCCTAACAATTGTCAAATAGAGCAAACCACAAGAGCATATAGAATTCAATACTAGTGCTTACACACTCAACTCTCATTTATGTGGAGAGTAAAGAATGTACTTGATCGCTCTCCAACCACCCCTTTATTGTGAAAAATGCCCTCCCAAACTCACAATACTCGTGTGTTTAAAAGACATACACTCAACCTAGTAGTCAACTCGGGATATGTCAAATCATTCTTCGCATTGATAAACAACTAATTTCACATTCATACAACTCTATGTACAAAGGTCAGAAGGTTTTTAAAGCTTGTAATGTAAGGCTAGGGTAAAGAGTAGGAAATATTTGGGAAAATGTGAGAGCAAAGCTATGCTTAAGGGAGCCATATCCTAATGAAACCCAAGGTCAAAAACAAGTAATGACCAAATCATCTCCAATCACAACTTAACTCCACAAAAGTTCACCAAACAAACCAACCAATAATAACAATATTTTTCAACACTTACAATAAATCACTCATAAAAAATATAATATTATAGAACTTGAGTGAAAAGCAAACCTTGTACTATTTTCTTTTTCTTAAACTTGAATATTTTTTTTCTTTGAAACTAATAATTTTTTCCTTAAATAACCTTCAATTAGAATACTTGAATATTGAAACAATTTTTTTTCTTTTGCTCTTTTTTTTCTTCATATTTCACATTGGAATTTTTTTCAACTTTTGAATACTTTTTCAATTTTTTTCCAATTAACATATAAGAACAAATAACTCCTCATATCCACCCACATTGTGCAAATTACGTGCACACTACAACTCCCTCACCTCACTAACTATTAGCTCCCCCAAGCCAAGCTTGGGACTAGTAACCAATGGGGCTTAAATTGGCTTGTAATGTGGTTAAATAAACAATAAAAGGGCACAAGCAACAACATGGGTAGTAAGAAGGGAACAAATGTATCTAATTTCATCCGAAGGCCACCTAAAAGAATAAAAGCCTTCGTCCTCCTCAATGTTCATAATAATGAGTCATACAAACATTACTAAAAGTTAAAAATCAACATTCAACTTCATTGACATACCAGGAACTAACACACAATTCCTCACCAAATCAACTAGTCAAGCACTATATTCACATGTAGTTGGGAAAAATTGGCTCGTGTTAAGATTTCAAACAATCAAATATCAAATCATGATCAACTTATCCTCAATATTTATCATCAATAACCAAGAATCAAAACAATTTCGAAAAAATTTTCATCAAGGGGCACAGGGAAGCATGATTTATAATTCATTGGAACGTATTTTTGGATTTTTTTTATTTTTGAAAGCAATAAAACTAACCTAAGAAAGCAATAAAATCTATACTAAGCACACCAAAAGGAAAAATAAATAAATAAAATAAAATAAAAAGAGAGAGGGTAAAAGATATACCAAGTGCACACGAAATCCTCCCCCCAAGCTAAATTAGACATTGTCCTCACTGTCTTAAAGGGAAGCTAGTATCAAGGTGACTAATCCTCATCATGACCACATCAATGTCACCAAATCCTTAAGTATTGCAATGCATCTCTTTGGAACAAATATGGGCAACAATGAAATAAAGCGTTAGTGGGAAAAAATCCAAATTTGAGTCAGGTGTAATCTTTCGATCATAACTTTTGATATAAAAGTGATAATGTAGTGATTCTAATTGCATTGGAAAGTAGACTTAAAGATCTTACCAACGATAGGTCACATGCAAAAATCCAATAAGAAATGCAAAAGTTATGGCCTGTCAAAGTTGACAAATTTTGCTGTCGCTACGCGCGCCCGATCGGGCGAGCTCTGCTCGATCGAATACGAGTGCAGTTCCAACGTGAATGAAGCCTTCTCTAGCTCAAAATCTTCACAAAAAAAAACTCCCACAAGCATAAGTTACACTCTCCTTACCTCTCTATAAGAAAAAATAAAATAAAAAAAAAACACACACACACACAAAAATAAGAATATCTAAACTAAAAAGCAAAGTAAAGTACGGGTTGCCTCCCACAAAGCGCTAGTTTATCAAGGTCCCGCTTGACCATACTCATTCTCTCAATCGGAAGAATTCAACGCCTTGAGTAACTTATCAAACTCTCCTGCAAACATTTCATTAAACACTATATAGGGCTTAATTGCAAGCACATTAATCCCTACAAAGAAAAGGTTAGGAGCACATATAGAGAACTCAAGGTAGAAGGAAAAGTCAAAAGAAAGAGATGAAAATACACCACAACCTTCTACTTCCTCCGTTAAAAATTTAGAATTAATAGAACGAACATGGAGGTAGTCATTGTCTTTATCATCCAATAATGACTTGAAAATTTCACCCTTACAAATAATCTCATCATCATCAAAGAAAATTTCAACCACCGTTTCTATAACTAATGATTTTTCAATCACTGATTCGTCAACCAATGATTTTTCAACCACAAATTCTACAATCGATGGTTCTTCATCCTCAATAACATTCGTATTATTATTGTGTCCATAGACTTTTTCATCAAGAGCCTTCCAATAACTTTCATTAGCAACTAATCGTTTCTGAATATGATCATATGCATATGGAAAGACTCTAAAATCATCCGGAGCACGCATAAAAAACTCACTATAAGGGCATTCGGGATTTTCATGACAAAGACGTTGACAACTACAGTAGTTAGGTGCTGCATAAAAATTATATAATTCTTGTAGTGGCGTAAGCATGGATATTTTCAACTTATAAAAAAATAATAAATAAAAAAAATAATCTAGACTCTAATAATAATTAGAAATAAAAATAAAACCGTTTCCCGGCAACGGCGCCAAATTTTGACAGGCTGAAGTCGTAATCACCAAATCAAAAATGATACCTAAATCCACTAACTATGTAGATAGGGAAGAAGGGTCGAACCACAGGGAAACGAGTTAATTTATTCCTAATTAATCAAAATAATCTAAATTATCAAGTAACCAAATTGTTAATATAATAGGGAACTAAACTACTAAGAGTAAAAGTGGGAAAGAATAAAAGTAGGAAGGAAATCAATGAAATAAAAGCCTAGGGCGTAGGTTCACCAATAAACAATATTCCAGGGTAAAACATAACAATCAATCGTCAATGCATCAATTAATCAAATCATAAAGGGCTTTCGCTATGTATTACAATCACAGAGTTAATTTACCGGTATTAAATCTCATCTCTCGAATCTCGACTTAACCATTTATAAATTAGTCCGCCTATTGAAACTAAGCCTAAACATCAATTCTCATCTCTCGAATCTCGAATCAATATAGCTAAACTCATACAATTAAATCAGGCCTAATCTAATTGCATAACATTAAATCAATCAACATGAAATTAATTAAGCATTGACAATTAACAATTATAAATTATCCCTTCATATTATTTATTGGATCCCCATAAACCCTAGAAATAAAACTACTCACACATAATTAAATATAAACTAAACAAAGCAATTAAAGGAGACATGATTAAGATCAAAGCAAAGAAAATAAGTGATAAAGGAGAGAAGAGATAGTACCAAAAGAAGGAAATATAAAATTGCATAAATTAAGAGTTTTGAGAGAAAAACAAGAGAGAGGAAAATCTAAGAGTTTAATTAAGGGAGAGATAGGAGAAAGAAAAGTTAGAGAGAGAAAGAGAAAAGAAAAAAACTAAAATTAATTAAAACTAATTAAAAGCTAACTAAAACTAAACTACAGCTAGGGGTGTACACCGGTCCAAAAACGGACCGGACCTGTTTGGACCGGGGACCTGAATTGGGTAATTATGAGGACCGGGGACCGGACCTGAATTAACAGGTCCGGTTCCGGGCCAGACCTGAAAAATCAGGTCCGGTCCGGGTTTGGACCTGAATGGACCTGTTTTGTGTCTTTTTCGTTTTTTTTTTTTAATACAAAACCTGTTGGACCTGCATATGGACCTGTTTTTTGATTTTTAGACTTGTTGCATAATTTAATAATTACATACAAACCAAAATTATCAATTACAAAACTACATAAAGTCTATAAAGTCCCGATTCTCAAACACCAAAAATACAAATGAGTCCACCGAAAATACAAATAAGTCCACGAAAACTCAGTTTCAATTTTTCAGAGTTTGGTTTTCTTTTTTTTTTTTTTTTAATTACGATTTTCCCGGGTTTCAGGTCCGGACCTGAAAACCCCGGGTTTGGACCGGGTCCGGACCGGGACCGGGAACCTGGATTTTTAAGAACCGGGACCGGATCTGAATCAACAGGTCCGGGTCAGGTCCGGTCCGGTTCAGGTCGGTTCAGGTCCGGTTTCAGGTCCGGGCCAATTTTTGTACACCCCTAACTACAGCTAATCCCCCCCCCCCCCAACCTATGTACTACTACTCCTTTTATAAGGAAAGTCCACTAAAACAAATTCCCACTAAAACAAGGAAACGACATCAGGAGGAGTCAGCGAGCCCAAATAATCCCAATAGCTCAAATAGTCTGATGCAGAAGCTATTTGACTAATCGGGCCAGGCCTCGCCCGGTCAACTAGAGTTGCGGCTGGGCCTTGCGCCTTCTTTTGCTTTGGGCCATTTCTTATTTCTTTCCTTCTTGGTCCGTGACACTTGTTTGGTTGTATATTGTGGACTCCTTCACTAAAACCGAGCCCTTATTCACCGAACCAAATCTCTTTAACTCAGTCTTGGGCTTTAAATATATGGTCATAAAATACGATCCGACTCCAATATCTTTGTGGTGGCTCAATAAGCTCGGGAATTATCATGATTCTGCAAATTCCTACAAAATAATACCAACTCTACAAAATCACTAGAAAACCTATTAGTAATAAAAAATAGCTCTGTAGAGCTCAAATAAGTACAAATATGACCGTGGGACGGGGAATAAAATATATATAATAGAATCATCAACGAGCTAACAATAAGTCGTGGCTTGAGAATGGTAACATGGACGTGCATCCATGTATAATGTGCTGGAATTTAAGGAAAATTTCCATGATCACAAGTGATTAGGGTATCCCAAATCATTGTGAGCCGTTTGGAGTGAAACCCAAGCAAAGCATCATCAGGAAGTCTACTAAAATATATGTTGAGGATATTGTTGCCTTAAAGACAATAATAAAGAAGATGTTCTATGGAAAGTTCGTTATTGAACGTTAATGATTGTAGGTTGTCAAGTTGAAGACCTCAATCACGAAAATGAGTGGGAGCCATCACGTGGACAATAAATCCTAAATCACATATAATCCATGGCACTCTCAAATTTTATCATGGTTATTATGAAAGTGATCAGTAATGAAGATGCTAAGATTAACAAAGTAATTATAACTAAACCTATGCAATAAGCAAACGACAACATTCACAATTCCACGAAAGAAATCAAGAATAGTAGATATGGGTGTGATTTCTATAAATGTTTTATAAAGAGTATTACTCTTAAACATTCGGAAAAACCATTTATCATAAGATGAACCATTCAGGTTTTGGAGTAATTTAAAATTTTATGCAATTTTAGCACTCCATTTTCTATTTAATTGTGGTTTAAAATTAAATAATGAGTCCATTCGATTCTTAGAATATTCAAAATAGGGTATCAAGACCAGTCTTGGTAAGGAAATACCTATACAGTGAACATTGAATATTATAATCAAAAATTATCCCTAATCGAGGTCATTTAAACAATGGACGATTAATGACCAATTGAGATTAGTGTGTAGTTTGATTTATAGCACTGTTTCTTGTGCTACAAGGACATGATTGTCATAAATCATTTGTACAAGTATTGGTTTAGAACCATGATGGATTGACCTATGACAATACTTTAAGAGATTAAAAATCGTCATAAGTATACTTCTCATTATTGCTATCGGAACTTTTTTCCTTGACCATGAGTATTGTGAGCTTTCTTATTTGAGTACTAGTCTGCTTTGATGATTGTCAAACGTCTGCCGTAATAGGGGATTATAATGTCATCACTCGGGCGGCTAGGTCCTCTCAGTAAGAGAAGCTACATTACAAGACCGGAAAAGTATATGTCCCCCCTACTAAAATAGGGAAGATGTCTTTGTTGTTTACAAGGCCTCTCATAGAGCGGGACTGTAAAATGCATGGTCGAGCTCGGATGGATTTTAGAAATCATCTGTTTATTGACAGTCGGACTTGGAATAGAGAAACACTTCTAGACGTAATAAGGATGACAATTAAATCTTACCTTATAGTTCATGAAGAGGCATTAAGCGACATAGGAAAAGGGTTATACACTAAAAGCACACTTGTCCGGAAGGACAAGTGGGTGATTGAAAGGAATAGTGTCCTTCGAACAAGTGCATTACTATGATAGTGGATTCAGAATTATTAGAAAGCTAATATATTCAGTAAGGTCAAGCGATCGGAATGCCTGGGTGAAGGCCACTTCCGATCAGTAATATTAATGCATAAATTAATATTACAACTTAATCTTAACTGAACCCTTGAGGTAACACCCAAGCAACTAACGAGCCGAAGCGACAAATTAATTAAGAAGGAATTAATGAGTCGACCGAGTAATTTATATTTAGACTTCGTAAATTCGAGCTTAGAGCGTCGAAACCGAGCGTCGGAGAATCTCAAATGTCGAGCCAAAATTCAGGAATTAGCGAGACGGAAAATGCTTCAAGTAACAAGCAAAAACCTAGCAACGCAAAAAGGGGAAACGCGCCAAATAGGAGCATGCTACGTGGCAGCACACGTGGTAGCCACGTTGGCAGCCACCAAGTGGCAATGTGCCACGTGGCAGCGCATGTGGCAAGGGGGTCGTGGACCCGATTGACGGGTCATGGACACGGGCCAAAAGAAAGTGGCCCAACTGAAACCAACTTGGGGCTCAAGGTTGGGTGACACATGGTTAGCTCACAATGCATGTGAGTTGCCTTGGGGACCAAGGGAGAAAGTGGTCCTCACCTAACTATGTAACACTTGTTACTTGTTCCTTGGTTTATTTAACTAAGGGTTGAATTCATCAATCTTTCCATGTGGGATATTTTTGTGAAAAAGCCGCACATTGAAAGATGGGTGGAATTCTGATGAGTCTATTTTATATTTATATTATTCTCTGTCCCACGGTCATATTTGTGCTTATTTGAGCTCTGCGGAGCTATTTTTATTACTAATATACGTAATCTAGTTTTTTTGTAGAGTTGATATTATTTTGTAGGAATTTGCAGAATTGTGACAATTTAAGAGCTTATTAGACCACTACGAAGACATTGGAGTTTGATCGTATTTTATGACCGTATATTTAACGTCCAAGGTCGAGCTAATTAAATTTGGTTCGGTGATTAAGGACTCGATACAAGAGGAAGTCCAAGATTTATCAAGTTATTATTACGGACCAACCAAGGAAAAAAGTTGGGCCAAAAGCTTGAAGGGCCCCGAGCTTGCAAATTAAAGCAAAGAAGAAAATAGGCTGATGGGCGTGAAGTTTACTGGGCCCTGCACGGTAGTGTACTCCAATTGGGCCTACTGCGATAAGTTGTTGCTAATTTGGGTCTTGTTCAATCGGTGTTCATTGTTTAGGAAAGTAGTACTTTTAGTGGGATTAGAAGTAGTTTAGGAGTCAAAACTCCTTTTTCCTACCTTATTTAAGGAGGTAGTACGTAGGGTAAAGGGAGGTTAGTTTTTAGTTTTTTAGTTTTTTGTTCTTTTATTAGTTTTAGTTATCTTTTCCCTTAGTTTCACTTAGTTTTCTTTTCTCTTTCCCTCTCTAACTTCTCTCTCTCTCTCTCTCTCTCTCTCCTCTTAATTAAACTCTTAGTATTACTTTTTCTCTTATTTCTCTCTCTAAACTCTTAATTTATGCAATTTAATATATCTTTCTTTTAGTATTATTTCATCCCTCCTTATTTACTTATTTTCTTTGCTTTGATCTTAATCATGTCTCCTTTAATTGCTTTGTTTAGTTTATAATTAGTTATGTCTGAGAAGTTTTCTTTCTAGGGTTTATGGGGATCCATAAATAATATGAAGGGGTAATTTATTGTTGTTTATTGTCAATTCTAGATTAATTTCTTATTGATTGATTTAATGCTTTGTGACTAGAAGGTATGATCTTTTATGCATGAGTTTGACAATATTGATTCGAGATTCGAGAGATGAGAATTGATGTTTAGGTCTAGTTTCAATAGGCAGGTTAATTTATAAATGGTTAAGTCGAGATTCGAGAGATGAGATTTAATACCGGTAGATTAATTCTGTGATTGTAATACGTAGCGAAAGCCCTTTATGATCTGGTTAATTATGCATTGATGATTGATTATTATGTTTTACCCTGGAATGTTATTTATTGGTGAACCTATGCCCTAGGCCTTTTATTCATTGTTTTCTCTTTACTTTTAATCTCCGTAGTTTAGTTTCCTTTGATTATAATATATTGGTTACCTTATAATTTAGATTGCTTGAATTAATTAGGAATAGAAAGACTCGTTTCCCTGTGGATTCGACCCTACTTCTCAATCTATTTTAGTTAGTGGTTTTAGGAATTACTTTTGATTAGGTGATACGACTTTAGCCTGTCAAATTCACAAGGAAACTTTCCTTATAAATAGCTAAGGCAGGGCATAGGATTGTTTGCTTGAGTAAGAGTTGGAAAAGGGTTCACTAGTAGTGAAAACCTTTGAACTCAAGAGTTGAAAAAGGTATCATCTTTGTGAAATCCTTTGAACTCAATTACTCGGGTTTCGGTCGGGCCTTGCTAACTCCAAGGCGTTGGACCTAGTCGGTGTTTGACTTGTGGGTGGATCATCGTTGGAGGCCTTCGTAATTTCGAGGCTAGCTTTCAAGTAAGAGCCCTAGTGGTTGAGCGAAGCACGCTTCAAAGATAATCTTATTATCTTAATCTTGTCATTAATTTAATTATGTTTATGGTTTTATTTATTGCGAGTGCTATCTTGTTTTTAGGTTTGTTTTCGCGGTGAGTCGGACTCACCAAACCCCAACAATCCTTTCTTAGCTTCGACATTTTATTTAGTGTTACATTAGTCATTTGGGCAAATATTTAAGAACTTTATAGGAAGGGATATGATCCATCATCGTTCGAGTCATTTCAAATGACATCAAGGTCTCCGTGAAGACATACTATGATTTCTGAGGAGTTATTTATGAAAATTTTCATTCATAACTTTGAGATGGTCACGCTTGGCTCAAGCAAACATCTCTAGATCGAATCTAGATGTTTTGATTCTGTACTTCACTGAACTCTTGAGCTACTTAAGTCAAGTTTGTTCACATTTGATGAACATAGCCATATTCTTTCAAATTCTTAGTGAAACATTGAAGTAACTGAATCCTCTTTAGCTTTCAAAGTCAATTGTCTGTTCCAAGAACAATAGCTCTTTACTTTGTCGGTTTTTTACAAGTAAGACTTGCTTGTTTTAGAACAAAATTGAATCGATCAACTGTCAAGAGCCTATATAGCCTTGAGTACGTTTTTGATAATGTGAGATTGCTAAAGATGTTCGAAACACAAATTGTGCCCATGATTTAAACTTTGTGAGTTTTCATGTTAAGAAAATATTTGTTTATAATCAAGCATTCTTGACTGATGGTTTAAGACAACCATTCCATTCAAATAAATTCGCAACTATGCTCTTTACTTTGAATGTGAGTCTTTCCGTGTGTTAAACGGATTGTTTGCTGATTATAGAACATAATAATCATTTATTTGTTCTAGCCTTAGCTTAAAAGGCCTTTAAACAAAGCATACAACCTTACAACCGATGTAGCTCTTTTTGCTTCATTCTAATCTTGTAAGTCAATAACTTAGCTTAAATTCAATAGTTTGAGGTCACTTTCAAAGTGAAGATAATGACTTGCTAACTTAACTACAATAACATAAACTCTTTAGTAGAAATGGAATTTTATTCCGTTTCTTTGTTCCTTGTTTCCTATATTTCTTATTTATACATCATCTCACAGCCTTTAAGAATTGTTTCTTTAAGTATTTTAACTTTTATACTTTATTAGGCATAATTAAGCATCTAGTGCGTCGTATAACAAAGTTCCATCTTTTCCTTTAATTTGTACTTGAATTAATACTTCAATGAGTTGTAATCACTAGTGTATAAAGCAAAAAGATATGTTGGTTGTCAAGCATTGAAAATTTGAATTTGCAACTCAATACTTCATGTTTATCAAAACTACCTATTATTTTGAATACATGATGTCCAACCGTCCTTACGGACTTAGTTTATAAAAGTCATTTATGAGAATTGTAATTTAGAAATGCCTCTCCTTTCTTTGAGAACTATTCTCCAAGATTTCCTTTACCAATCATTGAAAACAGTATAATTTTATTTAGGATTCTAAAAGTATAAGTGCAAAGTATAACCATTTATCAAGAAAATAACATAATAAGTTTGAAATTTAAAAGCATTCATGCAAACTTTCAATCTTATTAAGCGTCTTATCCACGCATTAAATTTGTCCCCATTTGGCGAGAATAAGGCGATTCCAAGATCTAAATAATCAATGAGTGATTAAGCATGCTTTTGCTTGCCTTAACACTTATTACTCTAAGGTAAGTAACTCTTTGCTAATGGCTCCAAGCCACTCTTTGTTAGATAAATCGTCGCATCTAATACTCTCTCAACAATTTATCCTCTTTGCCACGACATGTTAGGATTCCATCACTCATGTCGTTGAGTATAACCAAAACCAACATGTATGCGATGTCTTGCTTTGGCAAACCCATCAACATACCTTAAATTCCTAGGAGTAATAGTTATGTCTCGCTTTGGCGTAGACCACAACTACTCTCATTAGGTCGATAAGTGTTTTTTTGGAATGGCAAGATTTACTCAATATTTTAGGGACCTAGGGTTTCTATGTTGGTTGATTTAAGTGAACTTTATTAATCATCACAACATTCGAAATCCTAGACATGCATCTATATTTCATGTATATATATATGAAATAAAAAACAAAACAAAAAACCCAACGCCCCTAATACCCAGCTGCTGCCACCAACGACCAGGCCAACCCAACCCCTCCCCCGGAGCGTCGTCTGCCTCCTTCCTCTCCCCCGGTGCTGGCGCTTCCCCGACCACCTCTCCTTTCCCCTACAATCACCACGAAATCCAACAAAAATCCCTCAAATCCCAACCCCCAAATCACAAACCCTAACATACGTAACCTTCAACTCCGGCAGCAGAAAGCTAGGGCGGAGAGAGAGAGAGAGAGAAGGAAAAGGAGCGCGCGCGGGAGAGTGAAAAAGAAAAGGAGTGGCGCCACGACAGTGAGGGTGATGCTATTGGATGTATTGGTGGTCGGGGATTAATATGGTTGTCAGAGGGGAGGAGGAGGGGTTGCGAGAGTTTTTAAAGGGAAAGGGGACGGTGGTGGGGTGTCGCCGACACTAAGAGAGGGGGAGGATGACCGGGCGGCTATCGGCGCTCGAGGGGAAGGGTGTTGGGCTAGCCGTGGGTTGCTGCGGGGTGGTCGTTGGTGGCAGCGGGCTACTATGGGTGGCTGGGTTGGTTTTAGGATTTTTTTTTCTTTTTTTTTTATTTTCTCTATTTGTTTTTCAACCAATTATATATTGACATGTGTGCAAAAAAAAAAAAACTAATTCACAAATGTTTACCTGATTAACCGGTTGCAAGTCATTTGAGTGCAATAGAAATTAATACCCCCTAAAGTTGGGAGTGATGGGGAATAATCCAAAGTAGGGATTATTTTTAACGGACGAGGCAAAGTTCAGATTAATGAGAGCAATTTTTCCTAAAAAAAATGTTAAATTCAACCACTTGAGTAATCATGAAAAATAACATGTTCTTTAATGTATTTTTGTAAAACTTTTATTTTGAACTGGTCTTGTGATGTCTGAAATTTTATTTTTTTGGGACAAGTTTGGAAATGTGGTTTTATGCTTTAGTTGATTTTTTTACCGGCCCTAAAAGCCCGCATGACGCGACCATTTGGAGAGGGTTTGGGCACATTGCATAAATTCTAGCTCGAAACTTTGCCCGACCTGGCCCGAGAAGTGGGCAAATTTTTTGCTTTTGGCTCACCCAATAATCACCTCTAAGACTTTATGATCTTTGTATTGTCATGTTATTTGTCAAACACAAAAATGTTCTGTTATTAAATATAGGATTGTTTTTCAAACACATTCAACTACTTAAATAATCATAACCATGAAATTAAATGAACATGTTTATTTTGTAAAGACTTTTTGTTCTTTGAGGTATTTTTTTTCAAACAATAATATACTACTATTTATTTTGCCCATGTTATTTAAAATATGTCTGACCTGCAATTGTGCATTGTTCTATTTTCATTTAATTACCCTAGATAAAAAGGGTTTTTCCAAGTTATGTCCCCAAACTTCTTCGTTTTCTAAGTTGTGCCCATGCTTTTTCAAACGCCTAAATTGTGCCCTCAACCTCACTAATTTTTATTAACAATAACCTTTTACGTTAACAATTGTTATGAAATATCGTGTGGATGACCATTATGCTCCTTATATCATTCCGGAATATTCTAGATATATGGTTTATTCTTATCTAAACATATTTGTGGATGTCCATCTTGTATCACTCTAGAACTTTCTAGAGTTTAGGGTTTATTATTTTCCAAGAAAACTCTATCAATTGTATTGTGTGTGTGTGTGTATATATATATACCTCCATCATATAAAGATAAGTAGAATACACATTTCAATTCCCTCTCAATCTTTTATATTTCTCCTTATTTTACAACACGTTATCAGCACCAAAACTCTAATCAATATGTAAATTTTATTGTTGATTTCTTAGGTTGATGATTAATTCGTTGTATACTGAATGTGCTAAATTATACTCATTATTATTTTGTTGTGTCGCATCTTGGGAAGAAATTAGAAGTTGATTAATCTTGATCATGTGTTTTGATCTTTTAATAATGAAATCACACATTTCAAGAATGTCATATCATTCCCAATCCTCATTAGTTAATTTTGGACTAGTACAAGGAGTCTCTCGGTATTAATAATTTGGTTACAAAGAACTACTCGTATTATTTTTCGGTTGCATTGGTTTGTTTATCTTGAATTATCTTTCTCGTATATCCATAATATAATAGATTAGCCTTAATCAAGGGCTATACTTTATTTTCTTTTCATTGACATTTTCATGAGTTACAGGTTAGCAGATGACGTTGACAACATGAAGTTGACGATAAGGCTGGTTTTTATAGTGGGAAAGGTTTTGATATCAGGAAAGTTCATTCTCAACTATCCTGTTATTGTTAATTTTAAACCTTTACATAATATGTTTATATTGTTTCCCAAATTTTTGTATTTTTATTATTCTTGGAGTTCAATGAGCAATTTGGGAATAGTTGGATTTGATGCAGAAAATAACTAATTAGTAGTTTTGTTTTGACTATGAGTTTTGTTTAGTTTGAATCTAAAGGGGTATTTAGAATTATTATTGGGGTTAATTTTATGAACGTATGGTTTTCATGAACTTGTAGTACATATATTTGCTAGATTTTGGTATTACTTTTCCTATCCGTAAATGAATTTGGTTATTTCTCTATGCTTGATAGCAAATATGAATGGTTTGATTTAGCAATTATTTACTCATATAATTTGTTTGTGAAATCCTATGTCTAATGCCTTGAATGTTTGTAAATTATACGAAGTAAGCCTAAGGCACATGTGAAACTATTTATAATTTATGTATTGAATTATGTTTTTATATTTCAAGTATGATATGAACCATGTGGTTTTCCACTAACGTGAACGTGTTAATTTTGATTATTAATGTGCTTGTTTCTATTTTCTAATTAAGCTTTATCAGGCAATATATTGATATAATTGATCCGACGGTATAGTTGATTCAATCGATTCAGTTATTTTTTTATTAAAGTGTAAAGTAGTAGGTTCTCATATTGTTTTTACCTCCTCATTCTAATTAAAAGGTGTAGATAAATTGACTAATTAATTTGAATTAAGCATGAAAGATTAAGTTTATTTATTTGAAGAGGTGAAGCATATTTGTAAATATATATGTTTATTAATACTATGATCAATTCAGTTTAAGATGAATGTACGAAAGATTAAGTTTATTTATTATGCCCATAAATATAAGAGGTTTCGTTTTTTTAAGATGAATGTAATTGGGCATGAGGAACATGATAAGTGTTCTATAAGTATAATTTTATATAAGCATGTTTTTGCTAAAAGGAACACGTTACTTGATACATGACATTGCCAAAAGAATTTATGGCTTAAAAGCTGCAAGGATTTTAAAGGTTGTTGGACTGATTCATTCCATACCCCTATATGCAAGGATTAGGGGGAGATTGTATGTAATCCTTGCATATAAATAATAGAATATATTGATGGTCAATTTGATACATACAAATGATTTATTTAATAGAAGTCGCCACATGCATATTATTTAAATATTTTTAAATGATATCATCTTGAAGTTGGATATAAATGATTGATCTAATTATAAACGCTCCAATTAAATTATTGTCCCAGAAGGACAATATCGGTTACTAATGAACCTAAAGCACGTCTGAAGCGTTGCAGTCCAATAGAGTTAAAATATAAGAACTTTTGGAAAAGGAATGGAGTATATATTGAAAATGATGACAAATTTGAGGAAATGATAAATCTCATTACATTTCTAGAATAAAATCACTTTTAGTAAGATTCATATGTTCAATGATTATGTAAAAGACTCCAGAAGAGTATGAAATGTCCAACAGATTAACATGTATCAAGATTATAGTCAACACTCCAGCAGAGTAAGTTTAATTTTCATAAAAATTAAAAATATAAGTAATTATTAGATAAAATATTCATTAGTTGATTGTCTTGCCAATTGTATAAAGAAACACATGTTGGTGTTTTAATATCACATCACATTCATAGCCATGCATATAGTAAGTTTAATAAAGTGATTACTAGTGTTGAAAACTGATCAGAGTTCAAATTTAGAGAAGTGAATTGGATGTGATAATTAAATTAGGCTATCCGGGTTTAATAATAATTACCCATAATGGAAACCTGAAGTTTCATTTGATAATGTGTTGACGCTTTCTCAATGTCAAATATATAAAATGAATTGAATGGCAAGACGTAACATTGAGATTGAGTTATATTTGGATTGTGAGTTATAATAATTTGTATTGATGAAAATTTCAAGATTTAATATGTTTTGAGTTTTTTATATATAAAGGAGTAATGGCTGACCAGAAGTTCACCAAAATAACTTATATATTATAATCAACTATTAAGTGATCAGAAGCTCACCAAATATACTATTTAAGTCTTTAAAGATCCCGAAAATCATCACCTACTAGAATTACGAGCAAGTGATTTATGCTTGTATAACAATTTTTTTGATTGGGGCTATTATATGTCAGCACATATGAAATAGGAGAAGAAAGAAAAACGTACAACTGCACAACATATGTCTCCCCATTGACATTGATTTCCAGAAGAGAAAATATTATTGAAAATTTAATAATAAATACACATAAAATAAGATAATGAATAAATGATTCTTCATTGAAATTGTTCTCTAGAAGAGATAAATAATTTTGATTGTGATCCTCCCAATAAACCTTTTAAACCCAACTAAATTATATATATATATATATATATATATATATATATATATATATATATATATATATATATATATATATATATATATATATATATATATATATATATATATATATAGGGGAGGGATCCGGTGAGAATAGATTCATATGTGAGAATTCATACTTATATGAGAATTGATTTTAAATTTAGAACATGTGAGTAAAAGTTTAGAACATACGAATAAAAATTTAGAAGATGTGTCTGAAATTAAAATTTAGAACATCTGAGTAATAATTTAGAACATCTATGTGAGTAATATGTTTAGAACATTTGATTTAGGAATTAGAACAAGTGATTAAAAATTTATAAAATATGCTTTATGAAATTTTAAACATATGAGTAAAATTTAGAAAATCTGATTTAAGATTATGAACATGTGAATAAAAATTTAGAACAAACTGATATAGAATATAGAAAGTGTGAGTAAAAAATTTAGAACATATGAGTAAAAAATAGAACATACGCTTTAAAATCTGGAACATATAATTAAAAATCTTAGAACACACATTTTAAAATTTAGAACATATAAGTTAAAATTTTGGAACAAGTTATTTAAAATTTATGATATTAAATTTAACTAATTTATGGTTTAGAACATGTGAGTACTAAATTAAAACATTTGATTTAATTTAGAACACCTAAGGAAACGTTTAGAACATTAGATTTAAAATTTAGAACATACGAGTAAAAATTTAGAACAAAAAGAGTGTTCTCACATAAGAAAAATTCTCACGAGAGCCTCCTCCTATATATATATATATATATATATATATATATATATAAGTAGAATACACATTTCAATTCCCTCTCGATCTTTTATATTTCTCGTTATTTTATAACAACAATAACTTTATTTTTTTTTATTTTCTGATTTTTAAATTTCTTTTAAAAGTATTAAACCAATTAAAACCGGACACATATCAAATTAATTAACAGGACACCATTGTTGAGAAAAAAATTTAACTTTCGTTAACGGATATTACTAAGTATTTGTAAAATATTGTGAGGTGAAGGGTATAGTTTTTAATTTTGAAAAAGCATCAGGGATAGCTTAGAAACACCAAAACTCAAACATCTTCAAAGATTTAAAGTAAACGAAGCAGACGACGAGACTCTGTTCTTCCAATTTCTTGCGAAGAAGAAAAAAGATGGAGAAACGAACAATATACCTTTGGGTGATTGCAGTTCTAACCTTCGTTGTGTTGATGATCGTTACTCCTACGATTCCTCAATCTCAAGAGTACCACAACTTTGCTGATCAGCGTCAATTTTTGGGTCAGTCTTAATTACTTTGATTTTGTATGAATTTTAATTTAAATCATCTAATCAAACTTGCTTCATCCTAGGTTTTGAATTTATTTTAGGGGTGAACTTAAAATTGCATAATTTATGCTATTATTATGTCTATTTAAGAATTTAATTTGTCTATTACTGTGATTCTGTAGTGTTAAATTGTGATTATTTTCCTGAACTATTAAATTTCTTGGTTTAATCAATTGCTCTAATTAGAGCGAAATCTAATAACTGACATCACCTATTTCAGTTTAGTTAATTGGGTTGTGTAGAGCTGTTGGAATCAAGAAGAGGGTAATGAACATTTTAGTGGGTCAGTTGGTTTTAATTTGCATGTATCTTCCAATAATTGCATCTACTTAATTGTCAGTTTGGTCATTAGAATGGTTCTATCGTGTAATACTCCGTATTATGGTTTTTGTTGTCGAATGAATACTGATGAATATCTCGATTTAGTCAGTCAGGGAGGTTGAAGTAGGTTCAATGACTGGTGTTGATAATAACAGTATAGTGAAATGGATAGTGTAAAGATGTGGGGACATGAACCCGTGAAGGCAGAGGAATTTAGGCTGAATTGCTTTGATTTTGTGTTTTTGGGGTATATGTTTAGAAGTTTAAGAATGTGTATGGATGTTATGTCGGCAAAAATTAGATTATAAGGTATATGTATTTTTCCTTTCGTTGAATTTTTTGTTATGGTACAGAGAGACAGGCCAACTTATGAGGAATTGAAGATGACAAAATTTCAATTTCTCTGTTTTTAGTAGTCACATTTACGGATTGCACTATTAACATGATCATTGATTTTTGATAGAAGAAATACAAAATGAGCAAGTTGCGTTAGCTGGAGAATTGCTCGTACAATCTTAGAAACCCTTTTTGTATTACACAAATGAGCATATAAGCCAAGTTGTCCTGTTAGAATCATTGTTTATCTTATAGTTCTCAAGCCCTTGGAAATGTATCTTTGTGGGACTTGAGATAAATATGGATTTAGAAGGAGTAATTAATTAAATAGAAAGTTTTTAAGATGTAAGGATTTGCCAGTTGATACATTCCTTCTTTCTCATCAATAGTTCGGTTTGGTACGTGGTAATTGGGTTATTGTTGTTGGTATGTTATTAATGATGTAATCTATATCTTTGCTTCTCTCAACCTTAACATGCTTGTGTGTGCGTGCTTGTTAATTTGTGTTCTTGAGACCCAAAAGATACCTGCACTCGGATCATTACAACTTTCATGAAATTACATGACACTGACTTCTTTTACCTGTTTCAAGGTTTAACTAAGTCAAGCTAAAAGATATATATCTGTTGTATATTAGGCACAACCTGCAATAAAACAAACAAGTGTAATAGAACACTTCTTGGCAATAACTAAATTAATGATCTTATTATTAGGATTTATATACTAGCCAAGTTTGCTTTAATGTTGTTAAAAAATGCAATTTTGGTTAAACGATTGTAAGGATCATCTTTCTCCTTTGCTTGTCGAAAATTCATGATCTTATTATTAGGATTTATGTACTAGCCAAGTTTGCTTCATTGTTGTTAAAAAATGCAATATTGGTTAAACGATTATAAGGATCATCTTTCTCCTTTTCTTGTTGTCATTTTTACTTTTTCACATTTTGTGATGATGTTTATGTTTTTCATCTCAGATTCAGGGCTTCTATTATTACTTTATTATGAAATTAAACTTTTTCGGAGTACTTTCAGGAATCCCCAATATGCTCAATGTCATTTCCAATGTCCCTTTTCCTGTTACTGGCATTATAGGGCTGATACTTTGTCACTGTGGAAATTATTTTAAATTGAGGTACTTGAATGTGGCTTCTATCATGTACTTTTATTTTCTTTTATCTTGTGCTTTAAAGCTGTATTGCTACCAGATGTGTATGAAGTCTTTTTTTTTTTTTTTTTTTTTTTTTTAAAGCTTGCAAGGTGAAGTTTGGGGTTGGACCTTTTTCTACATTGGTGTTGCAGCTGTTGGTTTTGGTTCATCTTACTATCATCTCCAACCAGATGATGCTCGACTGGTGTGGGATCGCTTGCCGGTGAGTTTTTTGTTTGATAATCTAGCATGCTATTATCTATCCATATGGTACTTTTGAGATTACTAGTATGCTCGGCCACGCACAATGCGCTCCGTGTTAGTTTTCCCTTCGGTGTGTGGATGCGTATTGGTTGATTGTTTGGTATGAAACTGCAGTTGTAATTGTACATATTTGTGTGGAAAATGTGTTTTGCAATTTGTAATGTGAATTCTGGAAAATTAATGAAACTGGTGTTAAAACAGGATAAAATGAGCCAATAGTTAATGTTATGGTCCAAATGGCTATCTAAGTCCAATTTACATCTACAAAGACAATGGATAAGTTTAATTAAATACAATCGGTCCAAATCTGTGAAACCCGAGTTAAGAGAAATAAACCCTTTCTGTGTATAGAATAAGAAAACATAACTACATGCATAATTGAGAGTTATTAAAAATCTAACTGCAAAACAGATTCATTTTAACAACATATAACTTCATTTATATAGTGTTCTGTTCTAGTGAGACCTCATTAGAGACTTGGGAGTACTTATTAAACTAATTGAGCTATTTTTCTCATCATTTTTTTACTGTTAGTTGATTTAATCACTCAGACTCCAATCAGTTTGGAGAGGGAATATAATCTAACATGTTTAGACACGGGTTAAGAAGATAAGAAGAGCTACCCACATTCAATTTTCCCCTAAAATAAATTTTAATACATTTAGATAAGTTTAATTCAATTCAAACAAGTCGTGATAATTTTATGTAAATACTAATTATGAGTAAATATTAAACTTTTGGTTTAGTTAAGTTCAAACAATATCATCTTCCAAGTAATTTGAATCAAAGCATTATCTATCGCCATCAATTGTGAGCTTCAGACTACTCCAACTAGGGCCTTCATCTACTGTTGGTGCTTTTGCTACTCAATTTCCTAATTTCCTCACTTCAGTAAGGGGCTATTTGGTTCGCCCAAGGGAATCAGAATGGAATAAAGAAAGGTAATCAAAGAGAATGGAATGAAACCCATTCTTTTTAACATGTTGTTTGTTTTCATAAAAAACACCCAAGAATCACACCACCACAGCACCACCACAATACAACCGCAACACCTCCAATTTCAACAGTTATAGCTACCTACAGCCTAGCCGCCGCCCCTCTCACTGTCACCGCCCCTCCCGTCCTCGAAAAACCACCCCTCCCAATTTCCCATCACGCAAAAACCCTAAAAAATCCTCCTTCTCCCCTCAAAACCGTCGGTCGCCATTACCCCCACCCTCGAAACCCTAGCTACTTGGGTTAGGGTTGCGAGGGTGGGGGCAACGGAGGTCGACGGTTTTGAGGGGAGAGGGAGGGTTTTTGCGTGATGGGAGATTGGGAGGGGGTGGTTTTTCGAGAACGGGAAGGGCGGCGAGGGTCAAGGCAAGGGAGGGGTGGAGAAGGACCGACGATTTATGGCGACCATGGGGTGGAGGAATGACGATCTACGTGCGACCAAAGGCAGCGACTGATGAGGAAGGAGCAAGGTGGTCGAGGGAGATCGGTCATTGGGCGGTGACTAATGAGGAGGGGCGACGGCGACGTCGGAGCAGCGATGACTGGGGAGAGGCAGCAAAGTGGCTGGATGGTGGGGTAGGGCAGCAAGGTGGTGGTTGGTGTGAGGTTGGTGGTGTAGTGGGGATGAGGGGAATGGGAATGGAAAGGGGGGGGGTGGGGAATGAGTGTAGAGGGAAAATGGGTGAACCCAAAAATAAAAAGGGGTAAAGGGAATGGGAAAATGTGGCAAACAAACAATAACAAAGGGAATGAAACCCTCTCATTTCCATTCCCTTTGTTTATTACCCCCAACCAAACGCCCCCTAAATGAAAATCTTTATCACCAATTTACCATTTTACAAAATTCCCTGCACAAGTCAATAAAAATAGCTTAAATCATTTTTGTAAAATGTTTGGTAAGACCATGAGAATAATTGTCATAGTTCACTTACTGCCACGGATCATTCTCTAAGCATCATATCACCTTCACCATTGGTGAATATTTTTGGTTATAATTAAACTTTCACTAAAGATTAAGAATACTATACCCATTTTCTCAAGAGAATATGTATGCCAAGAATTTAAAGCTAAAATCAGACCAACGCTAAAAAAAGAAGGCAATGAAAAGAAATTTAGAAGTAAATTGATTTTTTAATCAATAAAATAATAAAATTAAAAAAAAAAAGGAAAATGGTGGGTACCTGGGATAATTCAATGGGCTACTTGTTGGCAAAAATAGGGATTTGATCGCCCACAATGTAGTAGTGATTGAGGGAAGAAACAAGAGGAAAAACCCAGTAAATAATTACTACCTCCATTTCTTATTACTTGCAACAAAGGAATATTTGTATATCACAAATAATACCTCTCTTTGTTGCAAATAATAAGAAACCAAGGTAGTAATATAAATAGCAACAAATTTGAAATCTTTGACATGGCTAATTTGCTGCTTCGATCTTACTGATTTGGGGGTAATAGTAGAATGATGTTCATAGAAATAAATTTTAGCTGATTGTAGCTCAAATGTGTCAAGATTTCACACTATTGAAAATCCTACTCTCTTTTTCAAATTAATCTGATTTACCATTGAAAAAAGAGAAAGCATCTATAAAAAATTTAAAGATGACTTACTAAGCAATGATGATGGAAAAGGAATATAAATATAAGAGATCAATAGAGTTATACCTTTTGACAATTTTATTAATGTTCTCGATTTCAGTATGCTTGATCTCTGTCCTCTGTATTCCCATTTCACTTGATCTGGTGATTCCACTATCTCTCTCTCTCTCTCCTTCCAGTTTGACTCAGAAGCTCTAGTTCCTGCCTATCATTGTGTTACGTTTGATTCCACGACGACGATGGTGAATCTGAAGTTCAAAACCCCCAGATAATCGCTCCACTATAAATTTCTATCAGTTAGAGTAACTACCCCTAATAGCTGAATAATCCACCATATTAGAACCCTAAATTGTCCATGCTACCAATTAATTTAACAGTAGTGTGAAATCGAACTCCCAAATGAAATTCATGTTCGATAATAAAACCCCCCAAAAAAAAAAAGCTCAACAGCAGGCTTCAATGGAGGAGAAAGAGCAAAACATGGAGAGTTCAAATTTTCAATGATGGTGATGAAATAGGAGGAAAGAGAAGAAAGAGGGAGGGTTAGGCAGATAATCTCACTGAAAAGAAAGGGGTAAGAGGAGGAGTGGAGGAGATGAAATTGTGGTTGTGGTGAGTACTCAGCAAACAAAAGTAGATGATGGAAGGAAGAGGCAAAAATGTATTTGTATTTTTTTAGGCGTATTTTCGTCCGAACACCGTAGATAAGGAATTTTGGGCAAAGTTGTGGTTTTTTAAGATTCATAAATTATTGATTGTGCTCCATTTATCCTTTCTGACTTATTCATTACCTGAATCTTAAATTCTGATGCAACTAGAGGATGCTTACATATTACGTTGAAATTAATAATACTGAGCATATGTTTCATGTTTGCATACAGATGACTATTGCATTCACGTCACTTGTTGCAATTTTTATTATGGAGAGGATTGATGAGCAGAAGGGTACTGCATCTATTATACCTTTGCTTCTAGCAGGCATTATAAGCATACTGTATTGGCGGTGAGACCTCTTTTATTTTATTTTTTTCCTTCTGTTTTTCCAAATTAATTGATTCTGTTTTTGTGTTTTTAAGTTTTTCAACGTCAATGTTGAAATGAAGGTTAAGAGACACATTAATGGTTTGTGTACGCAAGTCAACTAGGAAACAACTCTGGCAAAAAAAGGAGGGATTCCCCCCCCCCCCCAACAACACCTTTTTCCATCTTCATTGATAATTGTAACTGAACCTTAAAAAAAAAAAAAAAAAAAATTCTAGCTTCGCCCAAGGAGAAAATGGTTATGTTAAGTAGTATTATAGAGTTTTATAATGATTCTTTTTAAGCCTTAAATGTTGGATAGAGCTAACTGATCCATCATTCCTTCATTGTTTTGATGAAAAAGAATCTTTTTTTTTATCTGCTGTAGATGTGGCTTCAGTTAATATGGTAGAAGTTTGCAAATGTCTAATCCTACTTTACTCACACCTCCTGTACAGGTTTTTTGATGATCTTCGTCCTTATGCAGTTGTGCAGTTTGTGCCTTGCATAGCCTTGCCCTTGATGGCCATTCTATTGCCTCCCATGTACACACATTCCACTTACTGGCTTTGGGCTGCAGGTTTGTGGTATTGATCACGATGCTTTTAATTTTGTAGAGATTATATCAAGATCTATATCCTGCTTTACTTTTGCTTTTCTTTTCTATGTGCAGCTTTCTATCTACTTGCAAAGATATTAGAAGCTGAAGATAAACCTGTTTATGAGTTGACTCATCATGTTGTCAGTGGACACAGTCTGAAGCATTTATCTGCAGCTGTTGTTCCAGTGTTCCTGACACTCATGCTTGCAAAAAGAACCATTGAAACAGAGAGGTATTTTTGCGTTCTTTCAGCTGATACAAGCAGCTATCCTCTATTATCCTTTTCTTTATCATTATTTGAAGGGGGACAAACTAGTGTTGGCCAGTTCATTTTATCGATTTATACAAGCTATATTGCTTGTGAATACACCTTTAAAACTGTACAAGTCTATGGAGGAGGGAAATGCAATACAAAGTTGTTTGGTCTCCTGCTTGGTATACTAGCAGTTTTAGTAGCCGGTAGCTGTTAAATTAACCATTAGTTTTCAGATGAATTTTGTAGCTGTTGAAATGTGGAATGATAAATGTGTGAATGCTAGCTTTAAGCTGTGAAAATTTCCTTTGTTGGGCATGTTCAACAATATTAGTTGCTGTAGTAGCTTGTAGCTTTGTGAGTAAATATTAGCTTTGAGAGTAGATGTCAGCAATAAACTAGTAGTTATTAGATATTTCTAAACATTATTATTTGGATTAAGTAGTGTTTAGACATGTTGCTGAACACATACTACTTACTATGACTACTAGGTCTACAACTACTTGTGTGACTAAGCTCTGTTCAAAGAGTATTAATTAATAAGTACATTAATTTTTTATTGTGAGCTCTAATTTATTTTTATATTTTTTTCACATTTTAGCTATGATATTTAGATACATAATGTTAAACCATTCCCTTCCCTTGAAAAGTTGGAAAACAGAAAATTAAATCAGGTTATAACCTATTATTGATGAATTGAGATAGCCTTGGACCTCACCATAGTTGTCCGTCACTCCGTCAATGCACTCTATAGTTCCCTTAGCTAAATGTTCTCTTGCCTTAGCTTTTATAGTAGAATAAAAGTCAATTAGACATAAACTCTAATCCCTGATTGATAATCAGGAAAAGGTGCACAATCTATACTACCATAAGAAAAATAAACAATAAAATAAAAATTTAACAACCATGGGAAAACTTTATGAGCATCAGCTAGACAATTATACTTCCTGCTGGTTTATTTTTTGCACTACTGTTGTAACCATATAATTTGTAAAACATGAAGAGATTATTAAAATTCTTGAATGAAAAAGGCAATGAACAAACAGATCAAGGATGAAAACTACATGAACATTGCTTTCTTGATGTTATCCCCCAATTCAGATTACCCCATTACAAGAGTCTGCAAGGCCATTCACTTCTATGCTTGTGTTCTAGTGCTCTTCTCGTACATGTCAACACTATGGATTTTAAGTGAATTTTCTGCCCACAGAAGATGAGAGCAGGTTTTTCTTATTTTATTTTATTTTATTTTTTATTTATAATAATCTGATTATCTTTAACCATTGAAACATTTAATGCGTCAAAAAAAAAAAAAAAAAAAAAACATTGAAACATATATATGAGACATTTTTTTTATGGGCAATCAGTTGCCTGTGAACAGGTTAGCTCATGGGTTCTTTGATAGATCCTCTTCTCTGATACTCATGAGTCATGACTGCCCATCACATGCTTTCATAAAAATCCCCTTTGCCCGTCTCCCTACCCCTCATTCTCCAACATTCTTGAGACGTGGCACTGCAGTCGTGCAACACGGAAGCCTTTTAGGTTGTTGTTGGGTAGAGATTGTTGTTTGAGGTATTTTTCCTGAAATTGAGGTTGAGCAACACTTGTCCCCTGTCCCCAATAATTAGTGTTCTTTAAGCCATCTGTGAAGAAGCTGTGCAAAATTGCAACTTCACTCTTATCAGGAGAGTTTTTATCTGTCTACATTGATAATTCTACTAGCTGTTTGTTTCAGTAGCATCTGCTTTCTTATGTGAATTTGTTGTAATTTTACAATGTAGGGTGAGTTTGTTCATGGTATGGAGAAGTTCATGGACTAAAGTAAGTAAAGACGAGATCAGAGTACAGAGTTCTGAATACCATGTAGTTTCAAATCAAGAATGATACTGGATTTGTTCATTATTGGATATCAGCATCTGAATGCAAAGTGATGCAGAACAGGTCAACAGGTACTGCTTAATTCTATGGTGAATAAGGCTAATTGGTGATGTCTCTTCTTTTCATCCATTCTATGTAATCTCTGTCTTGTTTCTTTGCTCTTGGCCTGTAAAACTGTACTGTAAAATGTAAACAGAAGTCTTTCATATAAAATGTAAACAGAAGTGCTATTGTGCTTGTCGAATGTCCTATGATTATGCCAAAGATCGAAGATGATTGAACTTTTTATTAAGCCCGTTCCAATGTATTATTTTAGATGTTAATGGGATAGAAAAACATAAGGTCGTAGATAAAGGACACATAATTAGCACATAAAGATAGTACTGAGCAGTGAGCAGCATCCTCAACACAGCCAGCATCTTTCAGGGCATTACAAAAATATGGAATTCAAGAACAATCATATAGGACAAAGGAAAAAAAAAAAAAAAGGTAACACAGCAACAATGAAAACCGATCGTGACACCAGGTTCGAGAATGAGCAACACGACTACACAGGAATGCAATGGCAGTAGCAGGCAAAGGATGAGTAGGATAAGGCATTCCCCTGAATAAAACTTTATAGTCCACCAGAAAGCAGCACCAGGTTCAGGATATAAACAATAACGTTTGATTGATCAGTTGAGCCACAACAGGATAATATCATAATCAACAAAGTTAATTCTTCCAAATTAATCAATCACACTTGCCAAAATCAAGCACTAACTTAGCATATGATAGACTTATAGCCCTACTACTCCATCTATCATTATGCTACATCATCACTATTCAATTAACTTGCATCTGAGATTCGAACACCCAACCTCTTATTAAAAAGATGGTTATTTTACCATCTAATCAAACTATCAACTATGTTATAAATATGAAAATAAATATATACAATTGATAATTACAAGGTCGGGCTACGCACTAATTATTGCAATAAATTATTGCTGAACTTTTCTCCTATTACTCAATGCTTTGCCAAATATTGTTTATAGTATTGAATAAAAACTTCAATGACAGCGCTCATTAGGTTCAAAATTCAGAGTACCAAGCCCCAACTATTCTGTTATGCGTTTGCCTAGCTAATAGACTTTGAATTGGTGCGAGGGAAGTTTTTGCATTGACGTCTCCATCTAATAGCTTTTTGCTGACGGAAACTCCCTTATTGATTATGAATTTCAATGTGATCCTGCCTTTTCAGCTTCTCAATAGTGGCTAAGTAAGGCATCTCCATGGTGTTGATATACAGCTTTATGTGCAGCAAGCACACCATGCAAAACCTTATTGCTAACCCTACTAAGTTGGAATTTGATTTTGTGAGTTAGTAATAATATGATTACAAAAAGCACAAGAATACTGTCGATTCAAAAACTCATGCTCATTAATTACAAAAGATACTAGCTTTGACTCCATTACTATAGGCCTATGCAAAGATTTACACTCTATAATCATGACTGCTTTCCGATACAGTTGGTTTACTCCTTAACCCACCAATAGCTAGAGTTATGAATAAGTGGATATCTCAGTTATATGAATAAATCTTTTATCAAAGTAGCTCTTTTATTACCCGTTTTTTTTTTGTTTTGTTTTTTTTTTTAAATGGTTGTTATGAAATATTTGTTGATATCCATTATCAACCTTGTATCATTCCGAAATATTATAGATGTAGGGTTTATATTCTTATATAACCAAACCCTAATTTTATTGTAGGTAAATATGTATATATCATCTTATGGAATGAAGATAGACACATTAATTCTCTATCCATCTCTCAAAATTTTCCTATTTTCATAATACGTTATCAACAACAATCTAGCCAATTGAGCAAGCTGACTATGCAAACAAACAAAAGAAATCAATAGCACGTTACGTTTGTTTTGCTAAAATTGTACAATTACATAGTACAAAGATCTATCATTAAAACGTAATTTCTGAAATAATTACAGGTTAGGTTCTTTTATTTTATTGTTTTTGAATAAATTCCTAATGTAACTTTCTGTTTGATTTTAAATTTTTTCGATTAAATAAGCTATGTTTGTGTCGAATTGGATGAATTTATGCTTTCATTAAGCTACTGGTTAATCTATATTAAGCAAATTATTTATATGAAATAGTAGTAAACAAATTAAAGAAAATAGAATATTAGTATTCGATTGTTGATGAATGTTTAAGCATCGAGGGATTCTTGCATCAACAATAATCCATTAGATGCTATAAACTTGAATAATGAATTATCTGCAAGTTTCGTAATAAATGTTTGAAGCAATTCAAGAAAGGTCATGAAGTTCTTTATAATTCTGATAGAATTTATGGATTGTGCTATCTGAATGTTTCGTCAAGCTAAGATCCCATTATTTAGCTATTATTGTGTGATGTGTCAGTACTAATTTGTATAGTTAATATTTTTAACACAAACTTTTAAATAAAAGGGATGTTTAGTAAATTACTGAACATCCGTTATGAAGTGACAATAAAATGTGCAAAAGTTACACTAAAACGCACAAAAGTTACCGTGACATATATAAGAGTTATTTATGCTTTATTGATAAATTTGACAAAAGTGACACTAAATTTGACAAAAGTGACACTAAATCTGACAAAAGTGTACCCGACGTACAGTAAATTACTGAAAACCAGGTGTATACAAAAGTTTTCCTATTTTTAATTTGTTTGAATTGCTTTGATTTAATTCATATGCTTACATGGCTAATGGTTTGCATAATTGTCATATATGGGGAAGTATTGATCTGATTCTGTATGGTGATGCAGCATATTATTGAATTCATTGTCTTTGATCAAATGATTATATTATGTATGATTTCTGAGATTAGTGATTTACTCATCAGATTGCATATGTATTTAATTGATACACTTATTTTGTTAGTTCTTAGCTGTGAGGTCACACTAGTAATACCTATGGGAATTTTACTCCTAATAAGTCTAAGAGCTACAATATATTATTATGTGCAATAATTGTATTCCGTACTACTTATAAATCTTTCTATTTGGCCTGACTTATTATATCAAAATATAAAATATATTTGTTTGATTTGATTGATGAATAGAATATACTGATATTATAAACAGATACAAAGCTTTTTTGGTGCACAGGCCTGTTGCCAAGTCAGTAAAAATAATGGATTCTGACGCGCGCATAACGGGGTTACTGTTCATGCGCATAACGGGGTTACTGGTTTTGTCAGGGTTATTTGTATTTTTCAGGGGTTACTTGTTTTTTTTTTTCAAGAGTTACTTGTAATTTTTTTTTTTCAGGAGTTACTTGTATTTTTTTTTCAAGAGTTACTTGTATTTTTTTTTCAGGAGTTACTTGTATTTTTTTTCAGGAGTTACTTGTATTTTTTTTCAGGAGTTACTTGTATTTTTTTTTTCAGGGATTAATTGTATGGATTAGTTATTCAAGGGTTACTTGTATTTTTTTTTTTTCAGGAGTTACTTATATTTTTTTTTCAAGGGTACTTTTTTTTTTTTTTATAATTTTTTTAGGGGTTACTTTTATGGGTTAATTCAAGGGTTACTTGTATGAGTTACTTATTCAAGGGTTACTTATTCAAGGGTTACTTATATGAGTTATTTCAAAGGTTACTTGTATGAATTACTTATTCAATGGTTGATTGTAGGTTGGTTTCAAAAAAAAAAAAAAAGGTTGTTTGTAGGCCCCATACCAAACCAGTAACACCCTACAAGTAACCCCCGACCAAAACCAGTAACACCCTACAAGTAACCCCCGACCAAAACAAGTAACACCCTATAAGTAACCCCTGACCAAACCAGTAACACCCTACAAGTAACCCTTGATCAAAACCAGTAACACCCTACAAGTAACCCCTGACCATACCAGTAACATCCTACAAGTAACCTAACCCCTGACCAAAACCAGTAACACCCTACAAGTATCCCCTGACCAAAATCAGTAACACCCTACAAGTAACCCCTGACCAAACCAGTAACACCCTACATGTAACCCCTGACCAAACCAGTAACACCCTATAAGTAACCCCTGACCAAACTAGTAACACCCTACAATTTTTGACGTAGAATGTTCGATTTGAGATTCCACAAAGAAAGAGCTCAAATTTCTTTGGTTCTCATCGATTTCACTACTTTAAATATTGTTCATGAATAATTTGACACCCAATTTCTACAATTTCGGGCTTTAATTGTAGCAATTTAGCAAAGAGGAGAGAGAAAATAAGTAGAGTAGAGATATGGTTGTTAGTGATGTGTGGTTTGGCTTGAAGAAGAAGCTAAGAAAAGAGGAGAGAGAAAATGGGTGGAGTAGAGATATGGTTGTTGGTGATGTGTGATTTGGCTTGGAGGAGAAGCTAAGAAAAAAAAAGAGAGAGAAGAGTTGTAGTATTTTTATAAAAAAGTAAAAAATAAAAATTGTGGCCAGCCACATACAAAAATTTGTGAAACAAATAATATTTTCATATATTCTCGTATATTTGATGAACTATCGTTTTGGTAGGATATCTATTATTAGGTATATCTTTTATTAAGAAACGAACAACCTTGGTGAGCAAGGCTTTTGTTTTCTTCCGATCCTTGTATAAATATTGTGTCTGTACATAAAAAAACTCAGAACATTGTGCGTATTAATGTGCTCGTGTTTTATTTGACTCCAATAATTTCATCTATACTTCATGACTTCATAGCATAAATTTATATTTTAGCAATTGTTTCGTAGGATAAATTACTTTGTAGCACAAATTCCTATTTTGAATTAATGGATAGTAAAACTTCTCTATTTTTATTGTTTTATAGTAATGATTAATTGAATCAAACCAAAAAGGCTTGTTAAACAACGACAACTTTCATTGATTTATAACTATAAGATCATAATTTAGGATATATGAGTTACTATTGCAGGACTAGTTGTTACTTCGTATTATTTCTAACTATTCTTCCATAGGAGTTTTTTTTTTTTGTATAGCATTATACCTTAAGTGAATGAAGATGTAAATGAGGAATGATTACTTCCATACTAGTTAACATATGCTTTTGTTACATAATTATGACATGTGCCAAGTTGTATTATTATGTTATATTGCCTTATTAGGAAAAATGGAAACTAAAAATCCAACCTTTGCACGATCTGAATCCAACCTTTAATTAATCTCATAAAAATCCAACCTTTATACCCCACCTTCTCCCACAGATCCATTTGACCTTGAACCTGTTAAACAGGTTAATTTTTTTTCCCCCTTCCTTCTTCCTCCTTCCTCCATCCTTCCTTTCTCTTTCCTTCTCCTCCATATTTTCCGGTCACCGACCACAACCACCCAACCACGACTACCCAAATCACGACCACCCAGTACCCACACCCTAACCCATCCCCCCCCCCTAAATTCGAGCCACCCTAACCCCTCTCCATGAAAACCGACCAGCCCAACCCCCTCTCCCATGAAAACTGACCACCCTAATCCCCAAATCGACCATCCTAACCCCCTCCCCTACAAAATCCGACCACCCTGACCCCCTCCCTTACAAAATCCTCCTCCACTCTATCTCCTCCCAAACAAACGCAGCCTCCTCTTACCTCCCCATCCCTCTTCTATGCCCACCATAACCACCACCCCAACATCTCCCTCACCCATAATCTCTGCCACCACCACTTACCCCACCCAACCCATATCCAGTACCGAAACCACCAACCCCACCTTGCGTTTTTAGGGCTACAATTTCAAGGCTTGCGTTTGGGGTCGATTTAGGGTCGCCGTCGATTGGGGTTTGATAGGGGCTAGGTTTCGCGTAGGGGGGGAAGGGGAGAGGGAGGGGGAGTGGGGGAGGTTGCGCTACGCAGGGAGAGAGGGAGTGGTGGCAGGGGAAGGTGGTAGTGGTGGCAGGGGAATTGGGTGGTTAGGTACGGTGGGGATAGGTGGTGAGATGGGGGTGGTCAGGACTCGGGAGGTGGGGTTGGGCTTTTCTGTTTTTTTTTTAATAACTTTTTTTTAATTTTTTTTGTTTTTTAATGATTAAAAAAATAGTTGACCAATTAATGACTGACACGTGGCACATAACTTACAAAAATCGGTCATCAACAGGTAATGGATCTGTCAAAGAAGGTGGGGTATAAAGGTTAGATTTTTATGAGATTAATGAAATGTTGGATTTTTTTTGTCAGACTGCCAAAAGGTTGGATTTTTAGTTTCCATTTTTCCTTATTTTTAAGGCATGATTTATGATTATCATTGCCACCTTATTATTAAAAGTATTATTGTGAGATGTTTGATTTTATTGTTTGATTGCATATGGAGTATTTATATTTGGTGGTCATTGCCTCACATAATATCTAATCTTAATTATAATTCTAAGTTATTTTATTTATCCAGATATCTATATATACCGATATTTCCTATTAATTAATACTCGTATGTTACAAGTTCTAACAAACTAATAAAGATAAGATTGACTTTATCAATTCGTAGCCCTATTAACCAAATATCTATATTTATTATGTTCATATATAGTTTTAATTTATCTTTATTTGTTTTGTCGTGGAATTGCTTGATACTTGATAACTTGATACTAGTTAGATGCATGTCTGTACAATTGTATTTTAAACTATAAAATCAATGATTAGTTGCAAGCTATTAATACTCTTATTGCATACTCCTTTTCAATTTAAGACTTGAAATTCCAAATTTTGTTCTTTTAATATATACTTAAAAATATCTCATATACATGTATTAAAATTGACATTAACATTTTTTTTGGAAATCAAATTGACATTAACTTAGTAACCTTATAAGAGGGTACTATTATGAAACATGCACTATTGATTAGCCAATTTTGGTGTCAACTCGGTTGAGAAGATGGTGATTTTTAAGGCGGTTCCGGTGGACCTTCGTGCTATTTTATTGGAGGATTTGAATGGTGTGGCTAGGGCTAGACTTGTTCTGTTGGACAAGGACTAGGGTAGTGTCATTTTTTTGTGTTTTGGTTTTTTGTTTTTGTTTGTTTTCCTTTTTCTTTCGTTAGTTTGTTTGTTCTCTTTTTGCTTCGTTTGGGTTGTTCCCTCTTTTTTCACCAAAAAAAATGAAACATACACGATGGTATAAGTATTGTTTGATGTGTAATTGAATTTGATTATATACCTATATACATGATGTTGAATTATAGGAATGATGAATAAATTGAAAGTGAAGTATTCATATATAGCGACTTGAAGTTCCTTAAATTAAGTGGAAAGCTAAACGTCACCCTCGAATATCTAACTAACGCCCGCAAAATAAACTAAAATTACAAATTTACCCTTTTTTAATAAAAAAATTACTCCCTCAATTTACCCCCCTTTTTATACTACCCACCACTACCACCTCTTCATACTAACCACCACTACCACCACCACCACCACCACCTCCTCCTCCTCCTCTTTTAACCACCAAGTACTTACCTCCGGTTTCACGATCTACACAGCAGCGGTAATGACGAGTAATTAAGGACAAAAGGGAAGTCATTCACCGGCGGAGAAAATGTTTTTTATTATTATTTTCTGAATTCACGACAAACGCCTAGATTTTTCGCACTTCCTAGGCTCAAACGCATAGTTCATGAAACAACCGTGTGGTTGTATGAAAAATCTGGGCGTTTGAGGTGAAACGCCCAGTTTTTAAGAATACCCTATGCTGAAACGCCTAGTTTTTTTTAGTATACCCTAGGCTGAAACGCCTAGTTTTTTTTCGAGTAGCCTAGGATGTTTTGAAAAAACTAGGCGTTTCTGCCTAGGGTATTCGAAAATTCTAGGCGTTTCTTGGGTTTCGAATTTTTTTTAAATAAATTATCACGAATACCGATTCCGTACGGTTTGACGAGCCTTTGGCGAGCGTCTAAGGTTGTGTTTTTGGTATTTCGTCGTTGTAGATCTAACGAATTTGATTTTGCAAAATTTAAAAATTTTGTTTGATTTTGAAACTTACGGTGGTTGGGGTGGTTGTTCGATGAGCGTTAGTGGCCATTGACCACTAGAGAGAACGGTAAAAAGATTTGTGTACAGTAAAAGTGTGAAATTGAGGTAAAATTAATTATTTTTATAATCTTTATTATAAGGATAAATACGTAATTTTATTTTATTTTGCGGGCATTAGTTAGATATTCAAGGGCGATATTTGATTAAACAACAAGATTAAAAATTTTGTTTGATTTTGAAAGTTACGGTGTTTGGGTGGTTGTTCGATGAGCGTTAGTGGCATTGACCACTAGAGAGAACGGTAAAAAGTTTTGTTTACAATAAAAGTGTGAAATTGAGGTAAAATTAATTATTTTTATAATCGTTATTATAAGGATAAATTCATAATTTTATTTTATTTTGCGGGTGTTAGTTAGATATTCAAGGGCGATATTTAACAACCCCCTAAATTAATGAATTGAAGGGTCAGATATATTGTATATGTTTCTTGAATATTTCACCAGTCACAGGACTAAAGTGATTTTATAAGCACAATGTCACAAGAGAATATACAAAAGATTTTGTATAATATTCTATCTGCATATCGAACTCAAGGTGAGAATTGATAATTCATATATTACTTGATTTACTTACCCCTAGAAGTGAATAGCAATTTGTGGGATTAATAAGATAACAAGTATGTTTGCATGATAATTTCTTGATTATATGAAAAGTTTATAAAAATATCTATTTGAGCAAGAAATAGTGTTAATTATGAGTTAAAGAAATTAAGCATGACATTGTGAGTTTCTTAGTTGAAAACTGTATTCATTATGCCCATAATTTAATTTTGAAAATTTTCAATATAAAGATTCATATAATTGGGCAAGAGGAAATAAATAATTTTGCTTTGTTTGATACATGCATTGCTAAAAGAATTCATAGCTTAAAAGGACCAAGAGATATAAGATTTTCGGACTATTTTTATACCCCTATATGCAAGGATTAGGGGGAGATAGTGTTTATTCCATTGTTTTTATGTAATCCTTGCACATGATTAATTAAATATGTTGATGGTAATTTTGGTACATACACTAGCCTAAATATCAATGATTTATTTCTTAATAGAGGTGACCACATGATAATCAAATATTTAGAATGATACCATCCTGAAGATAGATATGAATAAATGTCATTACCCATATACTAGCTATAAATGTATATATAAGTTGATGTCCTAAAAGGACAACATCAATTGCTATTGAAACTAGCACACCTGAAGTGTGGTATCCAAAGGGTTACCACAATAAGAAACCTTGGAAGAGGAAAGGAGTAATAATTGACAATGAAAAATTTGAGAAAATGACACATTTTGATGGATCTCTTGAAGAGATCATTTCTAGTACATTAAAATGTGTTGTGATTATATAAAGTACTCCAGAAGAGTATAAAATGGTGTCCAACAATATTAGCATGTATCAATATTACTATCAATGCTCCAGCGGAGTTTGAGTATTAGTTAACTGCCTTGCCAATTGTAGAAAGAAACACATTAGTGTATTTATATTACATCATACTCATGACCATGCATAAAGTATCTCTAATAAGGTGATCACTAATATTATAAAACTTACAATAATTCATATACTTACTAAAGGAAAAGTGATTTGATGTGATAAATAAAAAATGAGGCCATCCGGGGTTAATTAAATTCCCGTTATAGAACCTGAAGTTTCATTTGATAATGTGCTGACACTCTCTCCATGTTAGGAATATGAAACGAATTGAATGGCAAGACATAACATTGAGATTGAGATATAATAATTTGTATTGATGAACATTTCAAGCGTTGGTTTTGATTTCTAATATTACCTCCGGATCGTATTATATGCAACTTTTGAATTTTTTCATTTCTCTCAAATAATACCCCAAAGTTGCATATAATACGATCCGAACGTAGTATATAAGAGTAATGGGTGACCAGAAGCTCACAAAATACACTATTTAAGTCTTTAAAGATCCAAAAGATCACCACCTAGTAGAATTACAAGTAAGTGATTCATGCTTGTATAACAATTCTTTTGATTGGGGCTATTATATGTGAGCACATAAGAAATTGGAAAAGAAGGGAAAAACATACGACTGCTCAACATATATCTCCCCATTAATATTGTTTTCCGGAAGATATTATAAAAGGGTTAATAAATACACATGCAATGTAAAGTTAATGAAGAAATAATTCTTCATTGAAGTTGTTCTCCAGAAGAGATGAAACTTGTTTAATATAAATCTTCCGAGAAATAAACTTTGCTTGTGATCCTCCTAATGAATTGAATTTGTCTACTAAGTTGGTATATACACTCCTATAAATGAGATATTTTACCAACTTAGGGGGAGAATAACGAATTAGCAAAAGTTGGAAAAATTAAATAAATAAATAATAATTATGATCCCTATAAATGGTAGTTTGAAAAGTTATATTCCAACTTTTGTATATATATTATCAAGATATTTTGCACATTTATGATTTGATTTGTATTCAGTTATGACTCACGTTGTAAGGTTGCATATCATTGAAGATACATTTTGGTCACATTAATTATGTGTATACATTGAGATAAATTCTTACCAATTATAATTGAATCATTACACCTAAAGTGTAGGTTATATGATTGGTTCCAAAATAATCTAATTAAATTCGATTAACAACTTCTGTACTTATCTTTGAAAATCAGATTTAATCTCTTTAAAACACTTGTTTTAATCCAAATAGAATTCTTTATTTTCATAAAAAATATAATTATTATTCCTAATCTCATTAGAACTCAAAACAACTTTCTTAATTATTCTAGAAGATTAAAAATAACCTAATAACTTTAGGAATATTAATGGGCCCTCCACTAGATCATTGGGCCATAAAACCATTTCAGGCCCAATTTAGTAGTTTGGCCATAATTTCCTCATTATTCATCGAAATTGGGCTTATCATATATATCATTAGAAAGCTCTTTTCGAGCCCAATCCAACTACACTATCATTGGACCCTTATCATAGACCAAACTAAATTTGTAACACTCCCAAATCTCCCTCTGCGAAAATACCAGTATAATACGTAAAATTATATCGTGGAGATAGACTTGGGCGTATAACCGCCGCGTGATTACGCAAGGCTACTCAAAATACTTAACTCAACAACAAAACTTGCAGCGGAAACTCAACTTTCTTTTATTAATACTTATAAAAATAGTAACATTGTTATGAGTGATAAAAAATAAAGACAAGACCAACATTCTTAAACTAGGTGAAGCAAATCCCTGGACTCCCATATGCTCATTCATGAATCCACCTGAAAATAGTCAACACTGCTTACCAATACGGTAAACAGGGAAAACCAAAACAAATAAGAAATACGGATTAGCAAAATATGCTAATTACGATAAGTGCAAGATAGTGTAAACTCAATTTATTTGCAAACATGCTTTTAAAACCAATTCCAATAATTAATCCAATAGATTCAAAACTCATTATTCCAAAATCGATTCCAATGATTCAATATTCAAAATAATAGTTAATAAAACCAATTCCTTTATTAAGAACCAAATCCTTTTAATCCAGCCCTCACCCAAGTGTCCACACCCCTCAAGCTAGTCTCCATGTATTACAAGGCTATTCTTAAAGAAAGACCCGGTCATACAATGTGCAAGGCCTTATCAATAAACCAAATCCGCATAGTGGGATTACTAACATGCTTATAAAGCATTAATAATAATAATTTAATGGTTCAATAAATCTTTTAAATATTCAATAGTTCCCAATATTATTTAAACACGATAAGTAATTCAAACCATTCAAAACATGATTTAAAAATCAATCATTCAAATACTTTTATTAAAATAAATACCTTCAAACATAATTTATTTCAAAATCAATTTAATTCAATCACCAATCAAATCATGTAAAACATGTTACTCAAACCAATTACTTTCACAGGTATCTAGCCACCTAAACATACCTTGATCTTTGCTAGAAAAACCACAAAAAGAACCTCAAGAATCTTGATTGAACACACCCTACAAATAAAGATAACCTTAATCAATATAAGGTTCACAAATAATTAAATTAAAATCTCCCAACTATATGTACATGAACCTTTCAACATAAATATTATTAAAAATATTATTTTATATAATTAAAACTACTCATAATAATTATTTATAAATCCCCCATATTAATAATAATAATAGTTGAATAAGAGAAGAGAATAAGAAAAGATAAGAAACCAAGGAAAAGAGAAGAATTGAATTTGCATTGGAAAGAATAGGCAGAACTTGCAGAGACTATAACGCCTTCAATATAACTCCAAATTGGGTGATTCTTGAGCCTAACCTCAAGGATATTTTGAGAGAAACAATGTTCTGTGAAATGGCAACACCACAAAACTGACCAGAAATGCCTGAAAATTGGCTTCAAAAATAATCGGGATGATTTGTGTAAAAAGAGGAGAAGAAAAGTAGAGAATTGGTGTGAATAAGTGCGAAGAATTAAGGGTCTATTTATAGTGTTGAGGGTGTATAAAGGATAGAGATTAAGGTGGAATGAGATTAGAATAAGAACATGGTAAGTTTAAGTTTGTTGAATGAATTTGAGTAACATTTGGTCTAGATCAGTAGGTTGGTTAAAAGATAAGAAAAATTAAATGGATACACATATGGTTGGGAGAAGGAAGATAGGAACAAAATGATATAGAGAATTAGAGGTTAAGTTAAATAATTATTAACAAACTAAGGTGATAAAATCACTCTTAAAAACATGATAACTCACGTTCACAATTTTTTTTTAAAAATAAAAACGAAAATCATAATAAAATAATTGAATAAATAAGTATTTTAGATAATATCAAAATTTGTTAAATACATAATGTATATTAGATATTTCTCTTGAAATAGTTAGTATAATAAAGTATGGATCGACCTAAAAAAAAGATAATTAAACCTATACTATTAATTTAGAAATCCGAAAATAATTAATTACTCAAATGATTAAATACTTATATTTGACGCCAAAATTCAAATATTATTTTGGCTCCAAATATTGATTTTACTAAAATACCCTTTTTATAAAATAAATCTTAATTAATTAATTAGAAAATACGTATGAAAATATGGGGTATTACATTCTACCCCCCTTAAAATAAGTTTCGACCCGAAACTTAGCCAGAAGAAACGAAAATCATTTTGAAATTATTGGTTTATGCACAATCCTAACTTGACTCAAGACTCCAACCAAACTCAAGTAAGACTCGAAATCACTCATAAATGACTCGAAAAGCAAAAGCGTGAAACTCTATCGCCCTTTACCCCCCTTAAAAGGAGTTACGCCCCCGTAACTCGATCAACACTGCAACTCACTAAATAAATCAACTATATTAACAATTTATCAACAATCATCAAGCAAAATAAGGAAAACTAGAAAGTTTCAAACATCAAAATAGCTTAGGTTAAAATGATTTGAATACGAATAAAAGTAGTGAGTAAACTCGAAAAATATTTTTGTAAGTCATTCAAAAAATAATTTAAATTACTTACATTAGGAGAAATTGTTGCAAAATTCTCGTATATATATAATTACAAAGTATGAACTGAAATAAAAAATATTTAATAAAAGATTTTAAAAGATCTATGAAAATTTTCAATCCAAACAACTATTTAGAAACAAAGAATACAAAACTTTATTTTGAAAATTGTGTATTTGAAAATTCATTTTGCATACTTGTAATAAAATACTTGTTTCAATAAAAGTCTTACTTTTTCATAAAGAAACTCAATAATCACATATTCAACTTCGTAGCAAACACTGTCATGGGTACTAAGCATAATAGGAACACATCTTATCTTGACCCTCTTATCGCTCGTAGATTAGCAAATTGTCTCAAGGTATCCTCCAAAAGTATTAACAACTTCCCAAACACATTCATAAATCCTGGTACTACATCCTTAAATCGTAGTCATTAACTCTTGATTACTTCATAATACTTCGTTTTTAACATTTAAAAACTCGATCATCTTTTCTCATAACTTCAAATTCCGTAATTTGGTTGCTATAATCCATAACTCATCTTTAAGGAATTCATTAATATTTTAATGCAATAATTGATTATTCCATCATTAATAACTTCTCTATATCAATAACTTTGTCGTCAATCCCTTAGAGTAAAATCCTTTGAGTAACCATCCAAACAATAATTCTTTTAACTAACTTCATTAAATCCCTTCACAAGATATTATTTCTTCAAAATAAACTTCGATTTAAAACAAATACGTTTTATCTCAAATAAATCCTTTTACTTGAATTGACTCAAAATCCTCTAACTTTTGTATAAAGTTTTTTCAAAGATTCAACCATCATCCATTTTTCTTTGAATAATAACCACAATACTCATCCTCACACCATATGGATACTTTCCACCATTAGATACAAACTATCATAAATTAATGCTAATATCCAATTTGTATATCCCAAAAAATACATACCTTACTCCAACACTTATTCATGACTAGTTCAACTCATCAATACCACAAATAATATTTCCTTTGATCAACATAAATCATATTCCAAAAATTAGGAAAGACTTGGTAACACAAATTCTCCAAATATTCATGATAACAATCCAAAATAACTCCTTATTTATCCCATATAAGTCATCAAATCCTTTAATCTCAAAATAACAAATCAACCATATTGACCACATGTAACATTAGTATGATCCAAATACTTGCCACATATCACATATCCGATTTATACTTCTCATAAAGGGCTTCTCATAAAGGGTTAAGGCCAGAGTGACAATTCCACTTATGAACTCACTAACTGTGACTCCATTATCTTTCAAGTAATGCAGGTTAAAATAATTTTGTCTCATTTTATCAATTCTTTCCATTTGTTTCACACACACATGCAAAACAATTAATTCAATGCTAAATCACATAAACAATTCAATTCTAAATCCATTTTCAATAAGCAATTCATTTCTTAATAAACCAAGCATAACTCAAGATCACCCAACCATGGGTAATACTCCAAAATTTCGGACCTCTTGACCATTCCCTAAGGTGTTTTAATACCAACTTTAATGCACACATAATCGCATACTCTAGTTTCAAATAATTTCAATTCTTTTAATTTTCGAAAATAATAGATATGTACTTGATTCATGATTATAGGGCGGTCGAGCCCGCGTCTCCCAGGAAATTTACCTACGACGTTGAGGCAAGCCTTTGCTTGACAGAGAGTCGTACCCATTATAGGCCTCCGTAGAGAACTCGAGCATACCTTTCTCATTCATCTTTCCACAAATAGGAAAATAGTTTTATATAAAAATAATGCTTTTGACTCTCACACAAATGCGAAATTCTATCTATCCTATATGCCCTTCTTAAGTGTACCCACAATTTTTATTATTACTCCAATTTTAATCTTTTTAGGACCATTGAAACTGATACCACTTTGTAACACCCCTAAATCTCCCTCTACAAAAATACCAGTATACTATGTATAATTATATCGTAGAGATAGACTTGGACGTATTACCGCCGCGTGATTACGCAAGGCTACTGAAAATACTTAACTCAACAACAAAACTTGCAGCGGAAACTCAACTTTCTTTTATTAATACTTATAAAAATAGTAACATTGTTATGAGTGATAAAAAATAAAGACAAGACCAATATTCCTAAACTAGGTGAAGGAAATCCCTGGACTCCCATATGCTCATTCATGACTCCACCTGAAAATAGTCAACACTGCTTACCATTACGGTAAACAGGAAAAACCAAAACAAATAAAAAATACGGATTAGCAAAATATGCTAAATACGATAAGTGCAAGATAGTGTAAACTCAATTTATTTGCAAACATGCTTTTAAAACCAATTCCAATAATTAATCCAATAGATTCAAAACTCATTATTCCAAAATCGATTCCAATGATTCAATATTCAAAATAATAGTTAATAAAACCAATTCCTTTATTAAGAACCAAATCCTTTTAATCCAGCCCTCACCCAAGTGTCCACACCCCTCAAGCTAGTCTCCATGTATTACAAGGCTATTCTTAAAGAAAGACCCGGTCATACAATGTGCAAGGCCTTATCAATAAACCAAATCCGCATAGTGGGATTACTAACATGCTTATAAAGCATTAATAATAATAATAATTCAATGGTTCAATAAATCTTTTTTATATTCAATAGTTCCCAATATTATTTAAACACGATAAGTAATCCAAACTATTCAAAACATAATTTAAAAATCAATCATTCAAATACTTTTATTAAAATAAATACCTTCAAACATAATTTATTTCAAAATCAATTTAATTTAATCACCAATCAAATCATGTAAAACATGTTACTCAAACCAATTACTTTCACAGGTATCTAGCCACCTAAACATACCTTGATCTTTGCTAGAAAAACCACAAAAAGAACCTCAAGAATCTTGATTGAACACACCCTACAAATAAAGATAACCTTAATCAATATAAGGTTCACAAATAATTAAATTAAAATCTCCCAACTATATGTACATGAACCTTTCAACATAAATATTATTAAAAATATTATTTTATATAATTAAAACTACTCATAATAATTATTTATAAATCCCCCATATTAATAATAATAATAGTTGAATAAGAGAAGAGAATAAGAAAAGATAAGAAACCAAGGAAAAGAGAAGAATTGAATTTGCATTGGAAAGAATAGGCAGAACTTGCAGAGACTATAACGCCTTCAATATAACTCCAAATTGGGTGATTCTTGAGCCTAACCTCAAGGATATTTTGAGAGAAACAATGTTCTGTGAAATGGCAACACCACAAAACTGACCAGAAATGCCCGAAAATTGGCTTCAAAAATAATCGGGATGATTTGTGTAAAAAGAGGAGAAGAAAAGTAGAGAATTGGTGTGAATAAGTGCGAAGAATTAAGGGTCTATTTATAGTGTTGAGGGTGTAGAAAGGATAGAGCTTAAGGTGGAATGAGATTAGAATAAGAACATGATAAGTTTAAGTTTGTTGAATGAATTTGAGTAACATTTGATCTAGATTAGTAGGTTGGTTAAAAGATAAGAAAAATTAAATGGATACACATATGGTTGGGAAAAGGAAGATAGGAACAAAATAATATAGAGAATTAGAGGTTAAGTTAAATAATTATTAACAAACTAAGGTGATAAAATCACTCTTAAAAACATGATAACTCACGTTCACAATTTTTTTTTAAAAATAAAAACGAAAATCATAATAAAATAATTGAATAAATAAGTATTTTAGATAATATCAAAATTTGTTAAATACATAATGTATATTAGATATTTCTCTTGAAATAGTTAGTATAATAAAGTATGGATCGACCTAAAAAAAAAGATAATTAAACCTATACTATTAATTTAGAAATCCGAAAATAATTAATTATTCAAATGATTAAATACTTATATTTGACACCAAAATTCAAATATTATTTTGGCTCCAAATAATGATTTTACTAAAATACCCTTTTTATAAAATAATTCTTAATTAATTAATTAGAAAATACGTATGAAAATATGGGGTATTACAAAATTGGACTGACATTTTGAATAAATAGTGTACATTTTGAAAACAAAAAGAAGAGAATATTTTTATTAAAACAACCGCATCACAAGACTTTTCACACTTTCAATTTGTTCGATAAACAAGCGACGTGAAAGGTACTCATCACTAGGTTTGGTTTTGGGGGAGACACAATTAGGTGTCTATAGAAGCCCCCACTTTGACAGAGTTTGGAGAAACGCATGTTTCAATAAAAAAAGTCAAAGTAACGATTGGGACAGAGAATAATTCAGAACGTTCTGCGATCCTAAATCATTCTTACAATGCCGATACCTGCTGTAAACATCCAAATGTGTCTTCCCAAAACCAAACCCACTGATGAATACCTTTCACGTCATTTGATTATTGAACAAAGAGAAAATGTGAAAAGTCTAGTGATGAAGATGTTTTTATTAAAATATCTCTTCTTTCTGTTTTTGAAAGTATTTCTTTTCTTACCCTATTTATGAAAAACGTGCATTCCAGTTTAGTTTGATCCATGATATGGGTCCAATAATGGTGTAGTTGGACGGGGTTTGAAAAGACCTTTCCAACGATATATTATAAGCCCAATTCCGATGAATAATGAGGAAGTTATGGCCAAAATACTAAACTGGGCCCAAACCGAATTTTACCTACGACCCAATGATCATGTGGAGGGTCCAAAGGTTTAATCCTAATCCTAAACTAATTAGGATTTATTATAAGCTTCTATAAGTTTCTAAAAGAACTTAATTATCCTTTTTGAAAAGATAAAATCAAAGAGTTTGAAATTGAATAAAACTTTCCTTTAACTAGGGTGGCCTCGCGCGCGCGTTGCGCGCGAGGTAGTGTGGTGTTGCTAGTGAGCATGGCCGGAAGTGTGGTTTTTTAAGGCTAATTAAGTGTAATAATGAATAAATGTATATTTATGATTGAATGTATATGTATTTTCATGGAGTTAAATGTATAATGTATATGTGAAAGTATTAACAAAGTTGATTAACTTAAGTATTTATATCTAGATAATAAAACACTCTTTAAAATTGGGTTAAAGGCCTAGAATTTTAATGTGGTTTACAAATGGTTTAATTATGATCATGTTATGTTGATTAATGGAATTGTATCCATAAATAGAATTATTTTTATAAATCTAAAGGTAGGAACTTGAACAATTCCCTTAAATAACATGAAGCTTAATTTAAAGGAAATTCTAATAATAGCTTAATTTAAAGGAAATTCTAATAAGCTTTAGGGTAGCATATAGGCTCGGAGCACTAATATTTTTGTAGAACAAAAAACATAAGAGTTTGAGCCTTTATAATTGTATTTCTCAAGCAACCATTTGATGGGTATATTTTTACTAAATTGCCTCCTTAGGTGATTAGCAAATTATCAACATTAAATCAAAATTCTTAATTAAATTTAAAATTAAGTATAAGTTTTTAATCAAACTTTACCACATTATCAATGTCTTAAAAAAAGTCAGAAGATCAAGGTAAAAAAAAACAAAATCAACACAATCCAGATCAACATTAGCACAATTAAACAACCAAGGAAAAAAAACATAATTTTAGAGATATTTGATTCAATAATTGCATTAGGCTCTGACGAGTGGAAAACTAGGTCGTTATCTAATCTTCCTTCGGTCAAACTAAATTTATAAACACTTAACAAACCTAAATACGAGTATAGAGGCAAGTCAAGGGTCGAACCCAAAGGAACGGTAATGTTCAAGCACTTTCAATTATGCGCCTAAGCTAGGTCGAAGACGAAGGTAAGAGAGAATACTAACAACTAACAAAACAAGTAACCAAGTAAATAAAACACTAGGAATGGAGATCAACAAGTAATCATGTCAATTACAACAACTTGGGAAGAGCATGCCAATCAAAGGTTGTGAGGACTAAATGATAAGAGCAATCAATAAGAATCAAAGAGCTATCTCCTAATTGTTAAGCTAGGGTTCACTATGAATAACAAACTAAGAGAATCACAATCAAAACCAATCGATAATTGCAATTCCTAAATCAATTGTTCATGTCATTAGCAATTACAATGCAATCTAGCATAATTCTCAAGGCCTAATTGAATTACACACATGCAAACCTTCACTAATCACTTTAATCTCAACAATCAATCAACACAATTCCCAAATTAATCACAATTAATCAATCATACAAGTTTCACCCAATTCCTAGCCAAACAACTATTCAAGAATCATCATCTATCAACTAACAACTATGGAAATTAAGAATCAACAAAATACCAAGAACAATTACACTAATCAAGCACCAAACATCAAAATTAAACCAAACAAACATGAAATTAAACAAAGAAATAAGGTGAGATAGAGTTAAGAATGCTCATTGATAATAGAGAAAATCTTGAACACAATTGTCACACTTGCATCTTCAATCTCTCAATCACCATTGAAATTCCTCACTTTCTCTCTCTAAAACTACTCCTAATCTAGCCTAATCTAGAGAGAGAAGCTCTCAACCTAAGAGAGAGAAAACTATTCTAAAACTAAAGAATTATATGAATGAAGAATAAAGGAAACCAAAAACTATATAAACAAAAGGAGAAAAGAAGCTTAAAATCGTAAAAGACCTAGAAACCCGCGCCCGCGGAGAAATCGGCCGCGCCGCGGAGGGGAACGGACACCCCGATAGCCGCGCCCGCGGCCCAAGCCCGCGCCCTCGGGGAGCCATCGGGACAACCGCGGGTGCTTACTGCCCAAATACGGCAGTTTTGGAGCTGCAGCAACCCCGCGCCCGCGGGTACTGTAGCCCGCGCCCGCGCCCGCGACAGTTTTCCAGGGCCAACTTCAGAAGGCTGTAACTTCCGATCTAAGAATCGTATGAAGGCGTGCGACCTATCATTGAAAAGCTCTTCAAGTCTAGTTTCCAACCCAACTTGAATCACCGTAATCCGATCTGTATAACTTGATATATGACTAAAAAAATGCACAAAGGTCCTATTTGATACTTTGCAATCCTTCGTTTTCCTTTGTTTCAAACTCAAATTCAATTCCGAAAAGTGCATATTGATCCTAGTGGGTGCTATTTTCAATTCCCATGGATATAGACCGCGACGTACCTACAAAACAAGACAAAGAAACGGAGAAGTAAGAGAAATAGCCGAGAAATGAATAAAATGATAAGAAAGCCATTAAAAGCATGCATTTCTCTAAACAAACACAAAAACACGCGAATCGAGCATTATTCTCTAAAAACACGACATAAACGACTATAAAGGAGCATATAAATATAAAGAAAACATAGCCTAAAGGTGCCATAAATGGCACGGATCAGGCTCTTAATTTTTGTTATGATGTTCCATAATACTAAAAATAAACTGGTTAAGTAATAAGGGCAGTTACTGTTACCTAGCAAAATTACTTGGTTATCTCAAGATAAATACTAAACACTGTAGGATATACGCAGCAGGTTTATCATGATGGTCTATCCACCTATTTCCTTATGTTTCCCCTAATCTCTCTAAATTTCAAGCATGGCTATAAAGCCAATAATGTTTTAAGGAGAAATCTAATTAATGACAATATATGAGCATACATAACCAGACATAACTAATCAAGACTTGCTTATTACTCTTAAGTAGTTAAGTAATATCAGAATTTAACACAGTAAATTATAGAATTAATATAGTAGATTATATAAAATTAATAGAGTAACACCATACATTCATACAATATATTACTAAATGATAGACAATACGCTAAAATTAGTTCTAGTGCCATATATTGACACAATACATTCTACTGCTAGACATTACATTAAAAGTAGCTATAATTTTGCTTCACTTCATTTAATAATTTGTCTTGGCTGCTTCATCTCTAGTAGTAAGAGTCACCACTGTTTGAACCATTGCTGCTCTTTGAGTAGCCTTGTTCTTGTTCAGATGTTGCGTTGGAGGTGTCCTGGTTGGAAGATGCACTATCATCATCAGCATTGTAGTCTGGGTCATTGCTGTAGTTGGTACCCTTGGAGTTAGAACTGAGCTGTTGGAAGTCATTGTTGTCGGAATAGCTTAATGTTTGTTCTTTGTCCGAGTCTGAACCGAGCATAAAGCGACGCTTCTTTGGTGGCATCTGTTTTTTCTCTGGCTCAGCAATCTCTTTTGAGGTGGTTTCTTGAAGGTGCTGCAATTTGTGTTCTAGCTCTTCTACTTGTCTTGCAAGTGCATCAATTCTTTCTTCCATTAATTTCAATGTTAGCTTTCCTGATGAGCGTGATTTTGGCTCAACAAGAAGTTTTCCCTTACCCTTTGCTGCCATTTTTGTATTTGTAATTTGTTATGTGAATTGAGATTGGTATATGAGGATTTAGTAGTGAATTGATGGTCTTATAGCAGCAACATCTAAGTCACCTATGGTCGTGATGGGGCTTGTTTAATCAGTTTGGAAGAGAGGTATTTGTTGCTTTCTTTACTTTGGATGGTTGTAGATGCTACTTTTATATATCATAGTTTCTGCTTTTAAGCCATGCTTCTTGAATATTGTTTTATTCAATTAATATTGAAAAATGGAAAAGGCTATACATCTAGTAAGGCTATTCATAGGGTCAAAAGTGCAATAATCACATCTTCAAACTAAGCAAAAAAATGGTAATTCTCGAGTACATCAGCAATTTTCATTTTGTTGGTTTGAAGTGCAGTAAAACTTGTCCCTTTGATTAATGAAAGATTAGAATCAGTAATTGTTGGTGAAAGGTTTGATTTGCTAAGTTCTTGGAATCAAAGCCTATTTGTAGCAAACAAATATAGCTCAAGTATAGAGATTCCTTAGTAAAATTTGTATTGTATTTGACTCAAAATTTTGATTTCAATTAAAATAAAACTTATCTCTATTATAATTCATTTTATCACTATTACTACGTAGAAATAATAACACAGATAAAGTATATATGATTTCAACTTGAGAAAAACCCAATACACGTACTTAATTGTAAGGTTTTTAATCGAATCAAATTAAGACACATGAAATGTAGACCATAAATTTTAACAATGAATATGATTTGCAAATGTAGCAATGATTGTGAAAGTATGTAATAATCCTTAGCTTGCAAGTGCCCTTTATACACTAATATAATAAACTTCCATAAAATATTGTTTTATATCTTGGTTTATGATTCATTAATTAATAAAAATAAAATATTGAAAAAATCTACTGTTTTGAAACTAATAATTATTGCAAAGAAATAGAGTATAGTTGTTATAGCTTAGTAAAAGATGGAAAAGGCTATACATCCCTTTCTTTGGGTAAAGATAGTATTCATTTCTACTTTTGATAACTGGTTTTATTGCTTAATATGATTATAGAGTTGTTACTACTGGTCTGCCTTTGGATTAGCTTATGTTTCAGAGTTTAGTTTTATCAACATACATATTAAGGTTAAGTAAACTAAGTTAAGCAAAAGCTTGGAATATTTCTTTATCATTTTGCTCTTTTTGTTTAGTACCAATTCCTTACTAATTAGTCAGATTAATCTTATAAATCGAGAATAATGATGTAAAAATGATGTTACAATATAGTTTTTCAATACTTTTTTTTTTATTTTCCTTAACTTAATTAAAAATATAGGATTATTTTTATGTAGTATTAAAGTGAAATTTTTAAACTTTTTTTTTTTAAAAAAAGGAAAAAAAAAAGAAATATTTTACGATCATTCTATAAATGGCATGTACATTGAAAATACAATGGAATAAAAATTTGTCTGAACTATAGAAAGGTTGGTTTCGAAAAAGGACCTTTTATAGTATATTATTGTTATAAGTACTTTTTCTGATAAAATGAACCTTGAAAAGTGTATATTTCTCTAATAGAGCTAGAATAGGTCTTTACATCTTCTTACAATTAATGCCTAGGCTATAAGAGACAACATATCTCTTTCTTGTCTTTTCATTTCTGAAAGATTCTTCTGCTTCTTCTCCCTTTTATTTTTTCTTCTGAATATTTTCTTCTCTTTTATAATGGCAAACAATGGCGCCTCTTCATCTTCTTCACAAGCATCAAACTATCAACCTTTTGCTGGCAATTCTCATAGCCAAGAGTTGGCTGCTTTGAGTGATAGGCTTAGGAATTTACAGCAACGTAGGGATGAACTGGAGGGGGTTTTATATAGGATGCGAATTACGATGCAACAAGTGGAAGCTCGAATAACAAACACAAGGAGAATAATTGAAGAAGAAGCAGCAGCAGCTGCTGGTGCTGCTATGGTTGGAGAGGTAGAACAGGGCGAGGAAGTTGTTGGAATGGAGGCTGACCAGGCTATGGAAGAAGTGAAGGTACAGGCCGCGGTGGAGGTGGAAGAAGAACATGTTGTTGTAGAGGAGGAGGAGGGAGATTCAAAAGAAGAAGATTCAGAAAATGTGGCTCGTTTTTAATGAAGTTGTTTGATCTGTTTGAAAGTATAGGTTATGTAGTTGCTGGATTTTGATGGTTTAATAAGTTGTTATCTTTGCTTAGTAGTAGTTTCTTCTTTTGATGGTTTGATGACTTAAGTTGTAATTTTGATGGTTTCTATTTGCTTGGTAGAAATCAGTATGAATTTTATAGTATGTTAAGCTATGTTTACTTAATCATAATCTCCAAATGGCAATCTCTGTTACTTAGCAATATTTGAGTCATATTTTATACAAATCATATTTATAATGTATTAAATTCTTCTCTACATCACTTTTGGCTAGTTCACCAATAAATCATGATCACCCTAATAATCTCTTATATTATCAAGAAAATTAAACAATAATATCGAAATTAAAAATTACAAGATTGGAGAATAGTGCAATATATGGTAGAAGATTTATAGCAATATGAAATAAAATGTCATTGAACGTTCCTTTAGTAAACAAAATATGTATTTATATAATTAAAATGAGCACCACTTTGGGTAATTGAAAAAGATAGTTAACTAAAAAGCAAATTAAGGTGATAACAGAAATAATTTGTATGAGTGTTTAAATAAAATAGAGGAACTATACATAAGATGTCATTCATCCTAACCCCTCCACTCCCAATCCTATTTATTTGTAGTTTTATGTGCTAACCAAGAGACGCCCTCCTTCAAATTCTTATAAATACTCTTTCCTCTTAATCTTGTTTTGTGTATCCTTTCAAACTTTTCTTGCTTGATTAGTATTAAGGTAATTGTTGTAAATGCTCTTGCTTTAATTAGTTTAATTTTATACTTGTTTCGTCTTCTAATGTTTAGTCTTTTTGGACGGTAATTGTCACAAGATGTATAAAAAAGTCAATACAGGAAGAACTTTTTAAGAAAGAATGCTTCTTTTACTTTTTTTTTTTTTTTTTAAATTCACGTTTTTTATTATTTTGGTGTATTTATATGTGGTAGATTTATTGCTATCTACCCTCCAAATTAAAGAAAATGGATGCTGTTGTGAGCTACAATGGGGCTAAGTATGATTGCCTACTTTTTGGTAATGTGGTGTTGCTAGTTAGTGAGACCGGAAGTGTGATTTCTATTGGCTAATTTGTAGGTTTTTTTTAGGTAATAATGAATAAATTTAGATTAATTAGTGAACGTTCATGTTGATAAAGTGAATGGCATTTAAAATTAGTGATAACCTAGGGTAGCTTCATGTTGATAGCCCTAGTAATAACATAGAGTAGCTTCACTATTTGTAAAATCTTTATAAAAAATGTGATGGTGTAGTAACGTTTGGGGTTAGTGTATAAATCACACGCAATAGTGCAAGAGTGTGTCTTCGTGTTGAGATTTGATAGCCTTTACATAATGCCCTTGATAGAATGTCTTGATACTTTATCGCCTACAACTCAAGTACTCAAGATTGATAGTATTAAAAAGGGGAAAAAAAGGAATAGGTTAATTATTAAGGAATTAAGGAATAGAGTACAAATCATTTTACTCTGAGGTTGTAGAGATTGTTACTTTGTTGTTAATATATCAATATTTATTTAAAAAAAAACAAAATTAATAGGTTAATTATTAAGGAATTAAGGTATAGAGTACAAATCATTGTACTTTGAATTAATTTGAACTTAACAATGTATGGCTTATCCGAAATTGGTACGACTAATTAATGATCCTTGGTGGACATTGTTAAATGGTAACATTGTATAATATTTTACCTTATAAAATTCAATAAGAAAAGAACTTTAGTTGTAGCCAATTGTAAATTACAAAATATTTGATGTACATATTAAAAATAACATACAAGTAAAAATTGGAATAGAAAAAAAATTTTGTTAGGAGTATAAAAGGGCTCTTTTAGAAAAAGGATCCTTTTGTAAGAATGACACTTTTGTACACATTATAAAATCAGACTTTGCACCAAAATTTACAGAATAAAAATTTTGGGTGCATATTTCCATCTAAAGCTAAAACTATATGCAATTACATTAAACTGAAGATGCTATTATAGCATACTATAGCTTATAAAGAGTCAGAACTTAGAAGCTATTAATCTTCCTTCATTAGATTATCACTCAACTTTCTCTTTATCTCTCATCTTTATATTTCTCTTTACCCTAGATAATTTTCATTTTCTGTAAATTGATCTAAGCTTAAAATGGCTAACAATGATGGTGCCTCTTCATCTTTATCAAGAGCTTCTACAAGTGCCCCTCATGGTCGTCCTAGGTGGCTTCAATTGAGTATGCTGCGTTCACGACTTAGGGCTTTACAAGCTCGTAGGGAGGAGCTTTAGAGAGAAGCAGAGCAGGTTGAGGCAGAGCTTGAAAATGAAAGGAGGAGGATGGAGGAAGAGGAAGCTGCTGCTGCGTTGGCTAGGAGTGGTATGGTGGAGCAGGGATATGGGGTGACTCCAATGGAGATTGAGCAGGTTCAGGGAGGAAGCTGAGGGGGAGGAGGATGGTCAAGAAGTTGAGGAAGAGGTGGAGGATGTAGAAGGGGAAGAGGAGGAAGATGGTGAGGGTATTGAAGAAGAAGAAGAGGAAGGTGAAGAGAATTATGGGGAGGAAGACAGTGATGCTTTAGAAGAGGAAGAGCAGAGGGATGTAGAGGCGGCCCCAGAGGACGATGATGAGGCTAGCTCAGAGGAGGATGATCAAGATGACTCCGATGATGGAGGCAATGAAGATGATGACTTTGTTGAAGGCTATAAGTCTGCTGATTCTACAGAAGACTCTGCTATGTATGGCCTTAACTTGTCTCATTATGAACAAATTGAATGAAAGTCTAGTTGTTGCTAGTTTTTGTTGAATGAAATTGCATTGAAGTGTAGGTTTTTTTTGCTTAGCAAGCTTAGCAATGTAGGTAGCTGGTGGTTTTTGGTGGGTTAAATTGTATAATAGTATATAGGCTGATAAGTTCTAAGCTTGGTAGAAATTAGCATGAATTTTATAGAATGTGATGTAATTGCTAATTTGAATGACAATGAAATATATATATTTCTATATCTATTTTAGCTATAAGTTATGGTATCTGTTGTTAAGCTTCTAATGCTGTCTTCTTTTTTTTCCCAAGTTTAAATCAAATATATTTCTGAATTGTGTATCATTATAGTATTATCATTCTTATACTTTGTTGAAAGTTTAAATGTATCAAATATATAATTATAGTTTCTAAATATACTTATAATAGCTATCTCAATATAAATGAGTCAATACATCACAAATTCAATCATTGAAAACTCAGATAAAGATCCTAATTTCACTGATCTTTCTTCCCTAATAAAATAACACTATCTTTGAAAGAACTTGAAATTAAAATGCACATCATTTAGAAGATTTTTATCACAGCTAAATTATTAGCATGATAAATAGAAAGCTATAATCTATATTATTAGCTATATTAATCTAGCATGCTTAATTTCATAGGAATACATAATTAGCATTCTGAGATGATAGCTTTCAGTAAACAAGTAAGTGGGAGGGAAATGCATAGTATCATTAGGCAGTTAAAAAGCTTAGATTAATGTGGTAATGGATGACTTAGGTTTGTAAATTTGTCCAAAAGATTACAACCTAACGACTTGCATTAAGACACCATAGAGATGAATATACCATTCAGTCTAGGCTAAGATAGTTTAGAAGAACCACTTATTATCTAAGCAGTGCAATATCAAAAGGATCAGTAGAGGAATATGAGATAAGAATCACACTGCTTGCTAAGCAAACCTCCATCTAGTTATTCCATTGAGACAGATTTGAGAGCCCACCTCAGAGCCCCCACCCTGCTCAAAATGTTTGTTGGTCCAACACAAAAGTAAGCCTCCTTAGTGGACAGTCTAGCTGCTGCTTCATCAAAGTCATCCTAGTATTCCTAGCAAGGTAGTAAATTATAGTAAGTTCATAGCTTGTTGTGTATTAGGCTTTTAAGTCTTGGGTGTGTGAGTTACTTACAGCAATTACTTTGCTGTATATGTCAGCAAGTTTCATGCAAAAAGCTTCTCACACTCTGCTCCAAAAGCTGTGAGCTTCAGTTCCCCTGTTCCATCAGTAATGGTGAAGGTGTAGTTCACCCTGCATGAAACAATATGATGGTTAGCTTTTAATTAAGACATGTGCTTGTTATTGTCATGATAAGAATACAGCTACCTAGCAGTGGCTGTGCAAACTTTGTTTGGGTAGCTGGAACACTTAAAGGTCTCACCAGCCAGTTCTTCACAACGGCGGCCACAGTTGTCGCAGCCTATGTAGGCAATGATTTTTCTCACATCAGGTTCAGGGATTTTTGCTTCGAGCCATATGCGCTCTTCTTGCATTGTATCAGTAAGCTGCAGTGATAAAATATCAAATTTAATGATGCGCATGCTATAGATTGGAATAGAAAATACATGTCACAAGTGTAATGCCTGTGTATCAAAACCTTTTTCAGTTCAAGTTCACCAATAGTAGTTATTATCCTGTCAACAGATGGTTCACGGATTAGCAGAACCTTAGCCATCAGGTCACTTATGTAAGATTTTTTGTCCCTACTCCTGTTGAGAACAGATACCAAGTAAGTATAATAGCCAAATGAGTGCTATAAATGCTTGTTATATATACAGTGGCTTACCATTTCTTGAGATGTCTGCTGTCTCTCCTAAAGGCCCAAGTATGACTGATGTAGACATAGAGGATGCTAGCGAGAGGCATGTGGTTTCAGAATTTTTTTGAAGTGTTATCATAGGTGCTTACTTAGTGTCACCAAAGAAAATAGGAGTGCAGTAGTACCTCTTACCTTTGTGACCTGTTGGGCGCATGTAGGTAAAACCAGCAATGAGTGGGATTGATGCCCAAGCAGCTAATTTTTCGCAGCCTTCAGTAGCAAGCCCTCCCCAAAGAGAGAGTATTAGAGGTTGGTATATACTGCATTTTAATCAAATTAGGGGCTTATGATGCAAAAAAGTGTGAGTATGAATTAAATCTAATGGTTTGACAGTCATAATGAAAGCCATATTTGCATGAGGTTCTTGTAAATTTATTTTGATTTCTAAATCCACACTTTTAATAATATTTACATGTATGAATTATAGAAGCGGATATACTTGCGTTTTTAAAATTTGAACTGAAAATTTTAGGAAAGTTAACGGAAGAATTTAAGATTTAGATCCAAATGGAGCAAAATAAGTATGTTCAAAACAACAAGCTATTCAATTATTATATTATATGCTACCATTTCAATTGAATCAACTAATGAGGAATGTATGTTAGTAATTAGGTAACTATGTGTAAGAATATACCTGTCATCAGTGATCACAACCTCACGAACATCAATTGAAGCCCCTGATGCAGTTTTGACCTGCCTGACCTGCTCCATGTATAGAATTACTCCAATGACATCTGGAAGAAGCCAAAATAAAGTAAGTTTATGGGTAGCAGGGCAGTATTAGAAAAAATTACTTAAGCAATACTTCTTAAGCAGAAGCATTTAAGTAGATACCAAAGCGTTCACTCTTAGAGATGGTGCTTGGAATAGAGGCAATTGGAATGTACTTAGGAAGCACAGGTCCTGCTTCAGCTTGAAGGGGCTGGATAGTTGTGTTCCCTCCAAAGGTCATCTGACAGTCATCTTCCCTTGTTTTCCATTTCTCATTAACAGCTCTTAGTGGAGCATTTGCAATTTCATACTCCCTGCTTAGCTCAAGAATTCCCTTGAAGCTTTCAACTTCATTTTCAAACAATGTTCCACGAATGCGATTTCCCTTAAGCAATAAGAAAAACAAAAATAATTAAATCCAGTTTGGGTTGTTTAATAAACAACTTGTACAGAATTCTAACACAAAACAAAATAACAATATTTGCAACAAACCTCACCGTCCTCTAGTTTCAGCCATTGGTACAGAGTTTTGTTAGGATATAGCTTTGGTTCTGCTTTCTCAATTACCCTTGCACGAACTTTGTACGCCTTAGTTTGTGGAGTCAAATTGCTAATAGAGGTATACTCAGGCTTCATCTACGCATTTGGTGGATATGTTATAAGCTTATAAGAAATTATAAGGAGTTTGTATTAGTCATTCTTAGTAATCTATTTGTTGTTTTGATTATTTAGATTGTATTGAACTTTCTTTTACAGTTTTCTTTTATAATGAAATACCTCTCTTTAAAATACCCCACAAAAATTAAGGCATAACAAATAACAATTGTATAAATACTAAGCATAAAGAAAGATTTGTAGGGTAGATACTATTTGATTCCTATATAAATACTAAAGAAAGCATGCATGAGTGAGTAAAACAAAGACAACTCTCAGAGTTCATTAATTAACTATACAAACAAACAATGCAGCATCTAAGTGCTGTTAGGGGAATAACAAAGGACAGAAGAATATGTCCAAAAAATTTAGCTGATAAACATAGATGGTTTTATAGTTAAGTAATTCATGAGCAATTACTAAAAGAACAAAGCTACCCAGGTAGTCAACAGTAAATTATAATGTATTAAAAAGAAGCTGCCACACCTAAATAGGGTATGTAATATGAGCAGCAGTGCATAAGTGCAAACCAAAAAAATAAAAATAAAAATTATGTTAAGCAGTACATTTAAGTAATACCAAACAATGATAATTATAAAAAGTAGACAGTTCTTTTTAAGTCTCAACAAAACTAAGCATAAAGAAAGATTCAAATTGCTTCTCTAATTAGGATGCAACATCAGTTCACATAATGATTGGGTATTTACTTCTTTTACTAAAATAGTCAATTGTTTCTATCCATATGTATGCTTATTTATTTATTGTTGTGGTAGATATAATCTTAAATACTTTATAATTGTATATGCATACCATAAAAAATGCAACAATATATAACAAAAGATACATAAATACAATTATGAAAGCATGTCAAGGGATTACTATGTGATAGCAGACTAATTCTGTCATAATAATGATAAAAAATCTATGTAAGCATTTAATTGAAAACAAAATATAAAAGCTAGATGTGAAGAAATACCTTCAATGGAGTTCCTTAATTATTCTCTTCTATTTTTGAAAGAATACTGATGAGATTGCTGAGAGAGTGCTTTAAAAACTCATATATGTAGCCTTAGTAATGGCTATTATTCAGCAGGTAAATACACTGATCCTAGCTTTTGTAGGATTAGAGTAGTGACAAGTAGGCTAAACAAAGAAGTAGGACGATTTGACTTTACTTTTCTATTTAACAGTTATAAGTACATCTATTATAGTGATCTAAGCTAATGTGCATTGAAATGGGGAATTACTTTTTCATTGTCAGCTGCTTACCTCTTATTACAGTTTCAATAAAGTAGTTTGTTATTACATGTGCTTTTCTGGTAAAAGTTGTAAGCAGAGCTATTTTTGTGATTTAAACACTTAATGAATTTCATTTTGCTAATGAACATTGAGAACTAGAATATTTCCTTTTTGTTGAAAGGTGTTTATTATCTAATTTTATATATACAATAATGTGCTTCATCTTTGCAATATTGTGTGTTGTCTGTGTATGTAGGCCCTTTTTTTTTTAGGGGGGGGGGATTCAAAAGGAGGATTTTTTAACCCATCACCCAAAAAAAGTGTGGGTTGTTTCAATGGGCTTATAATGCTTTGATTAAGCTGGACTTTATTTACCCTGGGAACTAAAAAAGAGCTGTGCTTATAGTAGGCTTCTTTGTTTAATGCTATCTGAGTTTTTCTGAAGTGTTAATTTCATATGTTCATGTTTTATAAAGTGTAACACAAAACAACTAATATTTTTAGGCTTAAAAGTGAAAATATAATTATATAAAGGCATATAAAATGGACTTTATAAATAGATCTGGATAAGCAATTGCAGCTGATACAATTGTATATTATAAAATTTTCAATGTGAAGGTCTAAATTTGCCAGTATACCTTCCAATAATTCTTCCCAGAGAAGTAATTTGACACTTTACACCTATTGTCAATGACACTGTACAAATTACATGGATCTCAGAGAAGAAATGTATCCAGGCTGCTCATTTGTTACAAAAACCTGCATTAGAAGTTTAATGATATTTCGGAACCATAAGCAAATGCACATTGAAGCTGTTTATTGAGTGACCCTTTATTACTCACCTTAGTGAGTCGTTGCTCCTATATTGCTGTAATGCTGCACCATCAACTTATAACTTAAATGTTAAAGCCTGCATTAGAGTAGACAAGTGTGGTTAAATATCTATAAGGAGACTATTTATTTGGCTATAACTCAGCTTTATGTGGCTTCTAAGTATAACTGCATTTTAATCATGGATGGTTAAATATCTTCCTGGAAAACTGACCTACGGAGGTCTTTCAGATATGATTCCAACTTTATATAGTATATCAAAAGATACAACATTCCTCACACCATCTGTGTCTTGGTTTTCCTTAATAAGCTTGTTTAACACTCTTACTTGACTTGATTTCCGCGCTCTAGATAGCCCAACATAAAGCTGGCCGTGTGAAAAGTAAGGATGGCGTAAATAAATCCCAACTTGATTTAGAGTTTGGCCTTGAGCTTTGTTTATGGTCATAGCAAAGCTCAGCTTAATTGGGAATTGTATCCGTTCAAACTTGAATGGAAAATGGCTGGAAGAGGAAGGTCTTAGGTTAGCACGTGGCAGAAAGACCATCTCGCCTGAATGATGGCCTGTTGTAATCATACAAAGGATAACATTTGGGTAGAAAGCTTTGCAGATTAGTCGAGTTCCATTCCATAGGCCTGAAGCTGGGGCTATGTTCCGAAGCAAAATCACAGGGCAATTCTGTTTCAGCACCAAAGAGTGTGGGCTCATTCCTCCAAGACACAAGGTATTTAAAAATCCAGTTGTGTAGATGTTGCAATTATCATCAAGTAAAGAATCAAAGCTTTTATAGACTACTGCTTCACCAGGATGATTGTCTATAAGGAGACTATTTATTTCATCGACGTCATCATTAAGAGGTGCTAATATAGCACGATCAGTGAAGATTTCTGGGCTAAAGTGACCTGCTGACAGTTTTGAAAAAACCTCTTTAATAAGCTGTGACAAGGAAACACCTTCTTCTTCAAATGGGATGAGGAGCTCATGAGGAAGTTGAATATTACCTATTTCTGTTTCTTGTAGTTGGCCATTCCCAAGAGCAAGTAAGAACTCAGAGAACAGTGGGTCTGTTCGCGCTCGCATGTTCTCATGTAGTCTAATACGTGCAAAGCTGCTCCACAGATGAGAGGAAACTAAACTTGCTGCTACGGCTTCCTTTTGAGATTTTTTAGGTACAACAGGCAAAACTTGTAGGAAATCTCCTCCAAAGACGACGACTTTACCACCAAATGGTTGGTCTTCCTCACATAGATCTCTAAGCAACAGGTCAAGGGATTCAATGTTTTCTTTCAGAGCCATTGAAGCCTCATCCCAAATGATCAGAGTGCTCGCTCTTAATAAGGTTGCAAGTCCACTTTGCTTAGAAACATTGCAAGCCATTGACACAGAGTGATCTAAAGGTAGCTTAAATTGTGAATGAGCTGTTCGACCTGTGACCATGTTTGATGCAGCTATTTCTGATGTTGCTGTAGGAAGCACAATCTTGCCCATCTGCCTAACATCGGCATAAAGAGCACAGTAAAGGTAGGTTTTACCTGTGCCCCCAGGGCCATCAATAAAAAAGACTCCTGGTTCTCCACTGTTGATCTTGCTCATAATTGCAGTGAAAGCTTCATGTTGCATGCTGTTTAATGTAGAAATTGCTTCAATATACTCACCAGGAATGGGTGCGTCTAATGCATTTGCAATATCTTTAGTTCTTGTAAGCCCTTCATCAAAAGAGACAACTAAAGACTCCAACCCAAATTCTTGTAATGTCTTTCCCATCTCTTCTAAATACCGCTCCACATCACGAATTGTTATTGCTTTCACCTTTAATTTTTCACCTTTAAATGAGTGGTTGTAGTCTTCAGAAAGAGCATCGTAATATTTATGCCACAATGCTAAAGGGTCACGCGGGTTACCAAAAATAAGTAGTGTTGCAAATAACCTTCGTAATGCCCGTGACATCTGTGCAGTAGGAGCTTCATCCATACACTTTTCCACTGCATCATCTTCACTAAGCAGACCCAACTTTACAGCCGCTTCTTGAAATGTAGCGCAGAGAACCCCATTAACAGTACGCAGGTTTCAAATGATGTAGGACCTCTTACATGTGTTAAGAGAAGACGGAGAAAATACCTCTCCCCTTCAGAAGGGGAAACAAAGGCTAATCTTCTTACGACCCCACCAAGAGAACGTTCTTTCCATGTCTTAGAAGCAGGCTGCCACACAAAATGCTCAGAAAATTCAGAATACAATAATTTTGGTTTGTTTGGAAATGCAACATTCATTTTGAAAAATTCTGTTAACGACGTTCTGGCCTTTCTACTGTCAGCAATTACATCCTCTAGCTGATTAGAAGCATTAAACCTAACGGAGTGTTGGTTTGGCAAGTGCACCTGCAGCAATAGTACAGGCGGGATCATTTCGTAAAGATCAAATGAAAAGATCCGCCAAGCAGCTTCACAAGGAGACACCCAACGGCCTGATTGAAATTGTTCAATTTCATTAACAGGTAGCCTTACACCTGTTTCTGTTATATTGAATGAACATATGTCATTCCCTTTATAGACATATTTATACAAATACTTTACAGCTTGAATTGTGGAGAAAATCTCCACATTTAGATGGCAATCAAAGAGCGATGATAAATACGGATTGTAGGGGATCACCCATTGGTTGTCCAGCATTCTTCCCCTAATCCGAATAGACTCACCCGTATTAAGCCTACGGTAAGCAGGGTAGCCACTATCATTTTTCGTGGTTGTGTCGTTAAATGCCTTTGGGTAGCCATATTTACATTTTCCTTCCCACCCCTTCTTGTTCATGCAGGAGCAGCTAGGATTGTCCTTGCCACAAGGGCCATGCATCATATGGCGAAGAACAATCTTACGCAAATAAGGGTTGTCATTGCTAGGAATTTCAGCACAAGTGAACTTGTCGTACAACACTGGTTCCTTAATTTTGTATCCTGGTTTTAGAATGATCAACATATGAACATGTGGAAGGCCTCGTTTCTGAAACTCCACAACATAAATGAAAGCTACCACTTCACCAAAGACATTATCATCCATAATTTTCTTTTTCAACGCAATAAGTTTTGCCCTGAAAACACTCGCAATTAAATCAGGACGGTCTTGAGCTTTTTCGCCAGGAGCAAGTTCTGCTTTTATTTCTGGCCAATTGGGATTGCAAGTCATAGTGACAAAGAGGTCAGGCTTGCCGAACCTTTGAACAAGAGTAATTGCATTAAGGTACCTCTTGCTCAAATCTCGAGGGCATCCAAGGAACTTGGGGGGCAATATAACTGATTGACCAACATTAGAAGCATCTGTTTCCCCAACATCAAATGTATCAACAATACCTTGATACAATTCAGCTCTTATTTTTTTTCTAGTTTTTACGAAAAAAATCCAAGCGCGTATTTTCAATCTTCACACACATATCCACAATGAACTGCAAAAACAGTCGTCCAGCTCTTAACAGATAATTGCCAATCCGTATTTGAAAACGATAAGCATAATACTCCCTAGGAGAAATAAACCTACCCCGTTTTCCATTAGCAACATCTGAGACAATAACATGCATATAAACATTAGCTATAACAACCACTCAAATTGTGTAAAGAATGTATTAGCAATGCATGTATGTTAACTATGCAATAGAGTATAATAAATCTTACATGGATCATCTTCTTGTAGTAAGGAAGCAGCCGCAACATCATCATCCCCATCTGCAGTGGCATTGACTACAAAGCTTTGATTATGAGGCTGCCCACAGGAAGACATCTTTAGAAGGCCAGGGTGCCAACCACAATCCCCATGAGGGAATAATAAAGGGTACTGCAGAGGGTCATAGCAGCCATAGTAATGCATTATACGATGTCCCTTATCAGACTTTCCATACACTGTGATATGAGGGCTATTTTGTTGATGAGATGCACTGGCATCAGTCCATATAGCAGCCACCTCATCAGACGTAGGAACGTTGTACACCCGCTGATCCAAAGTAGGGTCTTTGTTTAAAGTAATCACAGTTTCAGCTGAGACTGGAATATCTCTCAGAGATTTAAAAAATTTAGCATATGGATTATGTGACATAATTTCCATCAGAATTGCAATAACATCTGCTTGGAGCTCTGGAAACAAGTCAAGCCGATTCTTAGCCTCATGCTGAGAATCATAGATAAAGAAACTGTGGCTGGTTCCCATCAGGTAACAAGTTAGGGACAAAATGGTATAGTTGCTCATGTAATTTGAAAGCATATATGCCTTTTTTTTATTGTGATTCTAATGCACCCCCAGAGAGCTGAAAGCGAATAGGTTGTTATACAAACGTGCATATGTTTGAAAGTGTTCAGCAATATCATCTTTTGAAGTGAATAGTCTAATAATCCCAAGAGGAAGCTGACTATAAACAATTACACATTCCCCACCACTACAGAAAAATTAGGAGATTCATAAGCAAATTTTTTTGCGAAGCATTTGTCACAGAAATAAGGAGCTGCCAATTCTAAAGGAGCTGTTGGCATTTGCTGACCAACATCCCAGGCTTCTCCAACTACATATTATTAGCAAGTCTTAGTTTATAATTTGTTCAACATATATAACAAAGCAATCAAAAATATGAAACTAAGTAATATACAACCTGGACCTACAGGTTTAGGCTTCCTCGGTCTCTTTTTCTTGGGCTCCCCAGTGATTGCCCGTACGCGTTTGCTTGTTCGAGTTTTAGTATTAGAAGACGAAGGGTAATCAGGGAAGTCTATAGCATGGAAAGATAGCATATGATATATAAGGTGAAAATGCTAGCACACACAATCTACAACAGTATAATAGGTTAGAAGGATGAAAGACAATACCCATAGTTGGAGAGCACTAATAAAATTAAGGAGAAAGTTAACTCCTGCCATATGGAATCAGTAACCACATAAGCATATAATGAATTGCCAAATTCCATTGTTGATACTACAAATAATAAAGCTAACAACATATAAATGAAAGTAGCTACTATAATGATGAAATTGGATGAATAATTATAAACTAATAAATTTCATTGCTCATAAAAAGGCAACATCATAAGAAGCAGTTACATAGATAAAGCCTAAAATAAAGAAAAATACATGGCAACAGGGTTTACAATACAGCAAGCACATCATCACAAATTCTACTGAGCATTATAGCTCTTAGGTTTACAAAAGGACAGTATTAAATATGCTAGCCTTCTACACAGACTATAAAATTTAACCCCCTCCCCATGTCTATGGAATTGCCTTATAACTATGTGGCTTTGGCACGCTTAAACACAACCTCCAAATCAGATGGAACCTTAACAAAGTTAATTGCAGCTGGCTGATTAGCAACACCTGCCCTCTTGAAAGTAGGACGAGCTCTACGCTTACGAGGAGTATTAGGTGGAAGGCTTGCACTTGGGATTTTGTTACACAGGGATCTAGGTGTGCTGCAATCACGATCGTCTAAGAAAGGTGCCAAGTGAAGTGTTCCCTGCACACCAAGAACACGTTCTTGAGCAGACATGTAGCTCTCCCGTGCTAAAGAACACTTAATCCCAGCATATTTTTGTTGCCCATAGTTAAGGTAAATTATATCTAGCTTGTATTTGCACTGAAGGAAAGTCACAGCTTTCATAGCCGCATTTTGCTTAGTAGCTGCATCACCAATGCATACATCACTGATTATACATTCCATGTTAACAGTGTCTCCAGGACAATACACCGTTAGCTAGGCCACATATCCCTGCAAAGCAAGCTCAGAGGACTCAATAGTTGAGACTCGCGCACGCGTCTGTACAATTAGCACATGCAGCACATCCAAGTAGTTAATAAAGACATCCTTAGCACCTGCCTTCTCAGGGAAAGCACTAAGCCAGTTAACAGGTGGTTTATGCAGCACCCGTTATTTAGACTCCGAAGCATCATGTTTCAGCTGGAACAACAACTCACAGCGCTTATACATCCAAATCTTAGTGCTTGTCCAGTCATGAATACAAAGATCAAACTCTGCCCTCAAGTGCCGAACAGCATCCTCTGCTGCCTTTTCAGAGGAAGCCTGCAACTTCTCACCCTTACCACCATCAAAAGTATAGGTGTGTGAAAAACCAAGGTCTGTTGTTTCCACATGTAACTTCACATGATTCTTAGTAATGTCTACTAATTCATAGACAGGTGGTGGAAACTGCAGGTGATCCAAAACCTGCTTTAACAAGCTACAGTAGGAAATCGAAATTTTGCGAGGCTCTAGCTCCATGACCTGTGTGCATGGCGAAGCGATGAAACAATTAACTTCCCTCCTATCCACTAATTCTAGAAAATAACCCACCTAAATCAGAAATTCTAAAAACATTGTAAACAATTCAATCCTAAACCAACACAAGCAAAGCCCTCCCAAAATAAAGCAAATAAAATATCATACACATACACTAAAAATACAAGGACAATATTCTAGATTCATCACACACTAAAGAACCTAAACAATAAAACACACCCCCACCCTCTCCCCCAAAAAAAGTAAAAAGAACACACTTTAACAGGCATTAATTTTAAGTCAAACAAAATTTAGCATCATACATCCACATTATTGCCTTAAGCTAAACAAAACAAAATAGTAAATCCTAACATGTATCATATACTAAGAACACAAAATGATCTAAATAAAGCAACAATAAGATTATAAAGCTACATTAACAACACAATCTAAACAAATCACAATAGTAAATTCCAATAAGTGTCATATACCAAAAACATAATTAGATATATAAACAATAACAGAACAAAGCAAATACCAAAAAAAAAAAAACATAAAAACCATACCAATAATTCTGAGCAAAAGATGGCAAACAGGACCCCAACAATAGCCAGAAAATGTTAAACAAAACCTCAACACCAGCATGCACAAATAATAACATTGCAATCAGTATTCTAACCAATGGTAAAAAATAATTATTCATCAGCCAAAGTTATCTATACAGAAATCTGTAAGCTCTACAGCAGCCTCATCAAAACATATATAAAATGGAAAAAATGCTAACAAAAATCAGTGTGCAAATCCAAAGATCATTAAAACCACAAAGTCAAGATGTATTTTGTTTAATTAGAAATCCAAGTAAATCCAACAAAGGGTCAATTAGTGCAAATGTAACAAGGAAAAATAAAGTAATCATATAAGAACATGAAATTACCACCAAGATTTCTTAGTTCGAAAACAAATATAAAATGGAAAAAATGCTAACAAATTCAGTGTGCAAGTGTAAGATCATTAAAGTAACTATAGCATTATTGTCAATGGCAAGCAAGTCAAGATGTATTTTGTTTAATTAGCAATCCAAGTAAGTCCAACAAAAGTCAATTAGCACAAATGTAAAGTTCCAATTGATCAACAATTGCATTAAGCTAGAACAAGGAAAATTAAAGTAACTATATAAGAGCATGAAATCCTCACCAAAAGTTCTTAGTTCTACCCTTTTTCCCCCCTCACTTGATCAAAAGGAATAGAGTGAATGATTTCAATTTAAGAAGAATATATAACTAGAAGGCAATGTCTGTTTCAAAGATTTCTAAATAGGTAATATCACACTGCCTGAAAACATGATAGGACCATCAATATGATAACATAACACTAATAAAGCAATAGTCAAAACAAGCCTCGAGAACACCACTTTATTTGTTAGCATTTTAAACACCTCCCTATAATAATCAGATAATTTTATTTGTTAGCTTAGAAAATATGTATTATGATGAGATAAATTATAATTTAAATCCCCAATATAAAGAATAAGTTACATAATGAGAATATAAAAATCTTTAAAATTAATTATTGTTGGCTTCTTATTGTTTATATTATAATTTAAACCCCAAATTAAGATATATTTTAATGTAAATTCCCAATTAACAGTAAATTATAATGTATCGTAATTTAAATCCCCAATCTACCAGTAAAAAAGTAGCAATTTCATTCACCTCCATTATTTTTTGATTTCAATCTAGACTTAAGTGATCGATTATATAATGTAACTTATCCTTCATTTATAGAATTGGGGATTTAATTATAATGTATCCCATTGTAAAACATTTTTTCTAAGCTAATTTTTCTTACTGTTAATTGAAATAATTGATAATAGTTGATGATTGATAGGTTCGATTAACTGAGCTTACAATGTCAATCTTGCCAATATGAGCTAAATTGCTAATTTTTTCTAATAGCATTAATCTATTAAATTAATTGTTTATTTACAATGGGAAGATCTAGCTTACTATATTAGTGTATAAAATGAAAACATACAGTAGCATATCCATGCCCCTTAAGACATACCTTTTCATGATAATCTGGAAGGTGTTTTGACATTTTGTAGCCATTGATGATATGTTGTGGTGTTGCTTTTTCAAAAGCAGGACATCAAGAAGCAATTCTTGGCAACGCATCGAATTAGCTGCCGGCAAAACAAAACGAAAGATTATATACAATGATATGTCAGCATCAGCATACAAAGAGAAGGAAAAGATGGAAAGGAAAAAAAATTGGCGATTAATCCAAAGATGAAAGTGTAGCCTCCATAAACACGAAAGAAGAAATGATGAAGCAGGCAGCTGATGAAGCAGACAGGAGCAATTTCGTCAAAAAAAAAAGAAAAAAAAAAAGGAAGAAAGAAGCACACATGGCCTTCACAACGCTCGCCACCTCATCATAGTAGTTAGAGTTGCCACCTCATAATAGCAGAAACAGGATAAGAAAAAAAATTACACTTGCCACCTCATAATAGCAGCAACAGAAAAAGGAAAAGAAAAAAAAAGGAAAAAAGTCCATGCATATGAATTTCACATGGTCTCACACATGTGATTCACATGCACGAACACTGTTCATAAGGTGCATGAGTGAAACTTTTTAAGGGGTGAGGATAAAAACTTTCCTATTTTTTTAATCCAATTTCTATTCGAATTTAAAGATGTTCAAAGACAGTCAATTATAATTTTCGAACCCCATAATATTTATCCAAATTTTATATGGTTGGATAGATCTTGAAATTATCTTTCCAATGATATATTATAATATTAAATCTGAGCTATAACGAAAAAGATATGAATGAGATATGAAACTCTATCCAAAACTAACATCCTTCCACTATTTCGGCCATATATTTTTATCTACAAAAGATTTTAATCTTATTCTAATTGGGTTGGAAAGTAGACTTAAAGAGGTTTTCAACGACATATTATATGCCTTATTTGGATTTCTGGATCAAAAGATACGATAAAAACAAAATACGTAAAATCTATCTTGCAGCGCCGGAGAACAGGCCTGTCGCGCGGCGGCAGGGGCAGTTGCGGCGAAAACATCGATTTTTATTTCTCTTTGAACTCCAATTCTTTTTTCATCATATTCCGGACGATTTTCGTTATAAATAGCTTCCTTGAACCTCCGTTTTTAATCATCAACTCCCATCAAGAATTTCTTGATTCTATCTCTCTTTCTAAACTAGGCTTTTACAAACAAAATTCCTCATACATTAGCACTAGACACACCTAGCCAAGTTCGAAGTTGCCTTCGCCCTAGACATGAAAGGTTTGATTTATGAGGGTTTGGTCCCAAATCTAGTTTAAACTTTCTTAATTCTTTCTTTCAATTATTTAAGTTAATTATTTGGTTTTATATTTTCCTTGAAGTTACTTACGTGTTTATTTTGTTATTAGAAAGAGATACGAGGCACCCAAGTAAGTGCTTTAATTTTCTAATTGATATTATGATATAGTATCATGTTTAGGTTATTATTTTGATTCCTAGTATCATGTTATTAGAAAGAGATACTAGTTCTAGCATTGTTGGCTCGATTCTACTTCCTGATTGAGTTTTTTTCTCTTTTCTGAAACCCATATGTGTTTTACATATGGAAATAACCCTCTGGGAATTCATGCTCCATCTACCCAATTAAACGCTCTGAGAACCAAAGGGTACATCCGAGAATGTTGAGTTCACCAAACCATGGAAGCGAGTGTAACTCGCGGGGTCCCATCCAGATGTGCCAACCCTTCCAAAGGTAAGGCTTCCGCGCGGTGCATCCGGACTCATAACCATAGACCCTCTTTGAATAATCCATATCCTAAACTTTAGAGAACTAGAGCCATGGTTAGGTTGCAAACTCATTGCATCATTTTGTGACTACTTGACTACTTGTGCATTATTTTCTTGTGCATACTTACATGTGATTAAACTAACCGTTTGGTTTGACTTGTAATTATGAATATGTTTAAATAAACTAACCAAGGACTAAAGGACTTTGCTTAATTAATTGATTAATTAATTTGAACTAATGAATAAACCTAAAATTGAGTCATAGTTCCTTTAAGTCAACCCAGTTTTTTATTCCTGTATACTGCACAAGCGTCAACTTGTTTCGGTCATAACTGGAGTTCTAGGAAGAGTTACGAGTCTTAAAACCTGTGGATTTGTAGTCCCGAGTTTTATATTTAATTTGGTGTTGGTTTCGTCCCAATCAGAGTCACAAATAAAAAGTTATGACTAATACTACAACCTGTCCAGTTTAGTGCACATACATGAGGTCTTAATTTAGTTTTGTTTGAGTCTAGTCACATAGTCTAGCCACATGGTCATGACACGAGTCTTAACATGTCACCTAAACTTCTTAGCACACACTTTGTACATACTCTTTTCACACCATGACCATGTCTTAGGCTCATGCATGAGTCGGTTTTTTCCGTCATTTGAATTGGGGGTACATTCTATTCCTAATTTTTTCATATCTCTCCATCTACATCATCTTTCCATTCTCTACATGCTTTCTCCATATCAAAACCTTCAATTTTCCTACTTTCTTCCATCTATTCATGTTGAATCGATTTTGAGTCATGTGATTGACAAAAAAAAAAAAAAAAAAAAAAATTAAGTAATGATGAAACAAATGCACAAGGAAAGCTTCTCACCAAGATTTCATGCTTTCTTCTTCTTTTTTTTCAAACCCTTCCCCAAAAAGTCTAGCATAGGCACCCTTCATCCTCCTTTAATTTATTTCTTAGAGTTTGATTTTTACCCTTCACTTTTTAAATAAAATGAGTATTTATTTCCTTGACTATGATCAGTGCATTTCCAAAAAAAAAAAAAAAAAAAAAACGCCGAGCTAAGCACAAGGTATACCAATGATTTGAGGCACCCCTTGTAGCCACATCATATAACCTTTCACCCTTCAAATATACAATCTTTTCTTGATAAAACACTTTGAGCCTCGTCTAACGATAGACCTTTTTTTTCAACCCACATCCACCTAACCTAGGGATGGGACAGTGTGCAATTTATGCAATTTGAAAAATCTTGAGTGATTTCAAAAGATTAAAATAACAAAAAATAAAAAATAAATAAATAAAAGTGTACAAAAGGGCAAGTGTTCCAATGTATTTGACGCAAACATGTTTTTGATATGAACACGTCTCAGATTGCGTCTCTTATCGAGTGCTCAGTACCGTGCCTGAGAAACATGAATGCCAAGTGAGTGATAGACCGGATGATTGGGATTGCCCACACTTATAAAAATAAAATAAATGCAAAACCAAAAAAAGAGAGCTAAAAAAAAGAGTTAAAAGCCTCAAGCATAAAAATATAGAGATTCAAATGTAAGGTTGCACACCTTGGGGGCTTATCGAGGGTCTTGAGCCTTTATCCCCTTTTTCTTCAAACCTTTATCCTAACCACGTTACTACCCTTCAAAAGACTTTTTTAAGATATACACACTTGTGCGAGGTTCAACTAGAGCTACGTTCGGCCTGATTCCTAACGGATATGTAGGCAACCTCACATCGAGGTGCGGCTGTAATAAAAATGCATTCACATTCACCTTCACACGTCATGATCATATCAAGGGATCTCTTATGCTCATCCCTATCTACTTAGAGCTAGACTTGGGGGCTTGATCCTTACATCATTAGCTTACCTAGCCTAAGAATCACCATTATTTGACTCTTCTAAAAATAATACCTTTCCACACACTTAGCTCTTGCGGCCTAACCTTAGTGTTACTTTCACACACTACACAAATACATGACCAAATAGTCCTTCCCTTAGGAATCCTTTGTCATGAAATCTTAACACAACATTGAAGCATAATTCGTCATAACAAAATCATTCATCACTCATCATGCATCACAAAGTACGAAGTGCTTAGCCTCCGTGCCTAAGTTACCCACATACTTTCATTATTGAGTCAGCTAGGATAGCCTAGGATGAATTAACCTTTGCAACTTGAGAGACAACATCAAACGCATATACTTGGCTAAGCTCATTCAACATGCACCTCTAAACACTTCGATTCTTTTTTGCGTCTTTCTTTTTCCGGAGAAAGTCGGTACCTTCCACAAAAATGACGGAAATTTTTTGCTTTTTCGCATTTTGAGTCAAGCACATCATAATACAATGCACACACGGGTCACGAGTCACACGTGTCAATTCACCTTGGGTCAATCTCAAGTCAGTCAGTCACGTTGAGTCAAACTCAAGTCAGTCAGTCACGTTGAGTCAACCTCAAGTCAGTCAATCACCTTAGGTTAATCCTAAGAAAAAAAATCAAGCCTTAGGTCAACCCTAAAAAAAGTACTAGCAAAGTCTTTTGGCAATCTTTTGATTTTTACATGATACAACTATTCAGCAAAGCTCCTATTCGCAGCCAATCGAACGAACGCAACAAACATTCAAGTAAAAAAAAACTCTTTTGCTTAGAGACGCATGGGCACATTATTCAAAGCTCTTTGTTCAGAGACGCGTGGACATATCATCAAAGCTCTTTTGTTCAGTGACGCGTGGACATATCAAAGCTCTTTGTTAAGAGACGCGTGGACAATCCTTTCAAGCTCCTTTATTCAGAGACGTGTGGACATATAAAAAAATCTCTTTTGCTCAGAGACGCGTGGGCATATCATTCAGAAGCTCTATTGTTCAGAGACGTGTGGAAAATCCTTTCAAGCTCCTTTGTTCAAAGACGCGTGGACATATAAAAAGCTCTTTTTCTCAGAGACGCGTGGGCATATCATTCAGAAGCTCTTTGTTCAAAGACGCGTGGACATATTAAAAAGAAGCTCTTTGTTCAGAGACGAGTGAACATCAAAACAACAAGATGGCGTTCCCTAGATTTTGGAAGGTTATCACAACAACAAATGCAACAAATCGGTTGCCTACAGAGACTGTGCTCGACGGTGCAAGATACGCGTTTCTTAACTCTCTTATTTGTCTTAACTAACGCTAGTTTGCAGGTATTGGCGTTACAAGGATGATTTAGGATTGTAGAACGTTCTGAATCATTCTCCGTCCCCGTCGCTACTTTGACTTTTGTTTTCGAAACTTGCGTTTCTCCAAACTAAGTCAAAGTAGGGGCTTCTGTAGACACCCAAATGTGTCTCCCCAAAACCAAACCCAGTGATGAATACATTTCATGTCATTTGATTATCGAACAAAGCGAAAGTGTGAAAAGTCTAGTGATGAGGATGTTTTTATTAAAATATCTCTTCTTTCTGTTTTTGAAAATATTTTTTTTCTTACCCTATTTATGAAAAACGTGCCTTCCAATTTAGTTAGGTCCATGATATGGGTTCGATAATGGTGTACGTGGATGGGGCTTGAAAAGACCTTTCCAACGATATATTATAAGCCCAATTCCGATGAATAATGAGGAAGTTATGGCCAAAATTCTAAACTGGGCCCAAATCAGATTTTACCTACGACCCAATGATCATGTGGAGGGTTCAAAGGTTTAATCCTATTCCTAAACAAATTAGGATTTATTATAAGCTTCTATAAGTTTCTAAAAGATCTTTATTATCCTTTTTGAAAAGATGAAATCAAAGAGTTTAAAATTGAATAAAACTTTTTTTTTTTAAATCCTAATTCTATTCGAATTTAAAATGTTCAAAGACAGTCAGATGTAATTTTCTTGCTCAAAATATTTATACAAATTTTATATGGTTGGATATATCTTGAAATTATCTTAACAATTATATATTACAATATTTAATCCGAGCTATAACGAAAAAGATATGAATGAGATATGAAATTCTATCCAAAACTGACACCCTTCCACTATTTCGGCTATAAATTTTTATCTACATAAGATTTTAATCTTATTTTAATTGGGTTGGAAAGTATACTTCAAGAGCTTTCCAAAGACATATTATATGCCTTATTTGGACTTCTGGATCAAAAGATATGATAAAAACAAAATCCGTAAAAACTATCTTGCAGCGCCGGAGAACAGGCCTGTCGCGCGGCGACAAACTCTGTCGCGCGGCGCTGCACCCTGTCGCGCGGCGGCAGGGGCAGTTGCGGCGACAACATCGATTTTTATTCCTCTTCGAACTCCAATTCTTTTTTTTTATCATATTCCGGCAAATTTTCGTTATAAATAACCTCCTTGAACCTCCGTTTTTAATCATCAACTCCCATCAAGAATTTCTTGATTCTATCTCTCTTTCTATACTAGCCTTTTACAAACAAAATTCCTCATACATTAGCACTAGACACACCTAGCCAAGTTCGAAGTTTCCTTCGCCTTAGACATGAAAGGTTTGATTTATGAGGGTTTGGTCCCAAATCTAGTTTAAACTTTCTTAATTCTTTATTTCAATTATTTAAGTTAATTATTTGGTTTTATATTTTCCTTGAAGTTACTTACGAGTTTATTTTGTTATTAGAAAGAGATACGAGGCATCCAAGTAAGTGCTTTAATTTTTTAATTGATATTATGATATAGTATCATGTTTAGGTTATTATTTTGATTCCTAGTATCATGTTTAGGTTGTTATTTTGATTCCTAGTATCATGTTAGGATGCTTTTCTTAGTACGATATTCAGGGTGATTTACTTTTATCAGTTATGATTTCTGTGATGCTTCCTATTTTCTTTCCTAATAGCGTGCTAGTATCATGTTAGGGCTAAAGCTTTGATTGTTATGTTTAGTGACATGCTAGGGTTTTGTTATTAATCTTGTTAGTATCATGCCTATGATCTTGCTATTATTATGCTTTATTTTTAACATGATTATTATTTTAATTATAATTGTTATGATTATTATTATGTTGCTTTTTATATACTTGTTGTTATTTCTTGATCACACCTTTTATGCATGTTTAAATGGAATTGGTACTTGTAATCACGCTTAATAAGATAATTAATAATCTTGTTTAGGGTTAATTTGATTATAATTCAAGTGATCGCCAATAATAGGTTTATTTGTGCATTAATATTCAACCAATATAGATTAAACAGGTTTAGGGTAAACCTATTGATTGCATGTTAGTCAGAAAGCGCACATAAATACGAGAAGAAGAAAGTATAGGCCTATAATTAGGGTAGGTTCAATCTCTTTTAGGTTGGATTTGTACCATCATCCCCGAACTTCCAGTCTTGGTTCCAGACCTATTGGAGTTAACGATCTCTTGGATCGTTAAGGGGTGTAACCTTCACCCTGTGAACGTTTTACAAGTTCCTAAAACTTGTTGGCGACTCTTTTTCTCTAGCTTCCTTCCCTTTGGACGCCACCATGCTTAAGTGTATGACCACAGTGGGGTTCAAGTTTGGGGTAATGCTTGAAATATCCCCTACACTTGCAAACTAGCGTTAGTTAAACAGATAAAAGAGTTAAGAAATGTGTATCTTGCACCGTCGACCACATGTCTCCGAGGTAACTGATTTTGTTGCTGCATGTTGTTGTGACAATCTCCACATGCTAGGGGACATCACTTGAATATTGTTCTGCTTTTAGCTGCCTTCAATTTCCGTCGTGACAGTCTTCCACGTCTTATGGAACACCATTGAAGATTGCTCTTCTTGTAGCACTCTTCTGCCGCTTTGTACCCATCTTCCGCAAGCCAGGGAACACGATCGAAGATAACTGTCCTTGTAGTAATCCTCAGCTTTTTAAATTTCTCACATCTTAGGAAAAACTGTCAAAGATAGCTCTACTTGTAACCATCTTCAGCCTTAATGACGATTTTCCACATCTTAGGAATTATCGTCGAAGATCTCTCTGCTTGTAGCAATCCCCTATTTGGCGTGATAACCTTACTTAGAAAGCTATCGAAGATCACTGCTTGTTGATCCTCAGTTTGCTGGTGCTTTGTTGTAATGCTTACTGTGTTGTTGCTTGTATTTTGCTGTGCTTTGATATTTCCGTTTGCTATTTGCGTTTTCTTTATGAACCAATATATTGGTGCTTGAGATGAGCCAATGCTTAGGCGCTTAAGCTAAGTGAGGCGATAATTATTAGGTCGATCACTTACCGTGATTGTAATTGAGCCGACTACTAATCATGTCAATTTGCTTATAAGGGCTAACTGGCATACCAAGGAACCCAAAATTGCTGCATGAGGTTCGCATAAATCAATATGGGGGCCACAAACTGTGTCTCCGAGGAAAGGGATCCGGTGAGCACCTTACGCGTTGTCGTGGCGCGACAGGCTTGTAGCAGCGCGACATGTCAGTCCTTTTGCGATGGAGTAGAGTTTTCCGGTTTTAAACCCCTTCTCCTTCATTTTGTTTGTGCCTCATTTTTACTCGTTTTCAATCGAAAACTTGACTTGGCTCTTTCTACTTTGTTTCTCAACGAAACTCGCTCAAGTTTTTTTGCAAATCAAAGCTTGTGATCTCTAGTTTTCTGATATATGTAAGTTTTTCTCAAAAGTACTTTATTTTATGCGAATTTCATGCTTGTTTTCTCGTGGTTTTCCTGAAAAACCGAGATTTATATTGCTCAATTTGCTTTGTTTATCAAATATTATGCTATGAATTTGCTTGTTTATTTTTACATATCACCTTAGGAGTGTTTTGAGACTTGTTTGACTCAATTTGGTGAAGAAATGAGCAATTTGCCATTGTTGAGCCTCTTGAGTTCGTGAGAACAATGGATTTGTTCTTCATGTTTTTGCTAGCTATTCATGCTCAATTGTCACATTATTTGTCCTAGTATTGCAAGAAATTGTTTGATTGATTAAAAATGTTAATTTCTACTCGAATAAAAATTAAGATCTGTTTTAGTTCTACGTACTTTGTTTTTTGTCGAACATAGTATCATGCGGCTAGACGAACCTTAGATACTATAGAACCTTTGATTTATGGTTTTCTTACATATTTAACATGTCTTGGCAACGCGGTTCTGGCTTACGCTCTCGTGGGGCTCACCGAGAGGACGAGCCCGTCGACGCCAGGGAGGGTACTTCCACCAGTCTAGAGGACACTACAAGAAAAAAGGCTATTTCCGACGGTAAAAATCCATAGGAAATACCCATAAAACTGTTAGAAAAGTGATTTACGATTGTTTTCCGTCAGAAAAGTGTTTTCGGAAATACCTTTGTCGGAAATCTGCACTTTTTCGACAGAAATACCATCGGAAATCACTTTTCCAATGGTTTTTAAAGGCCATCGGAAAAAACCGATGGCATAAACCATCGGAGATTTCCAACGGCTTTGCCATCGGAAATTTCCGATGGCCGGATAAACCATCGGAGATTTCCAACGGCTAAGCCATCGGAAACGCCAACAGATAAAATTAAAAAAACAAAAACACCGCCCCATCCACCACCCACCGGGCCACCATAACCCTAAACCACCCCTGCCATGACCTAGACGACCAAATTACCCACCCAAACCACTCTGACTACCCACCCAACCTAAACCACCAAAACACACACCAAAGCACTCTAAATCACATAAACCCACTACGTACCCACACCCACGCGACCAGACCCACACCACCCCTCCCCAAACCTCCTTTGCAACCACAGAAACCCTTCATAAACGTACACCAAAAAAACCCTAACCACCACCACTAGTACCCGCCGCTACCAACACCAAGGGCTCCTCCAACCGTCACTGCAATAAAAAAAAGCGAAGAAAACGAAAAATCCCCCACATAAACGCAAGAAAGTGAAAAAAAAGGATAGATTAAAAAAAAACCTTCATAATTTCAAGAAAAATGGGTTTATATGGTCAAATTCAACCACGAAAACTCCAGACCTAGAATTTTCATGGTTGAACTTGACCAAAAAAACCAAAAAAAACCCACCAATTGCTTGTTTTCTTGTAATATTTGCTATAAACAATTTGTGAACTGCAAATTTGGCCTATCAAAGTGAGATAAACAAGAAAAAGATGAACATAATTAAAAAGAAGAGGATAGAGAAAAGACGAGAAGTGTGAAAAAGATGAAGGGGAGCAGAATGAGAAGGGGGGAAATGAGGAGAGTGAGTGGAAAAGAGAGGAAAGATAAATGTAGATGAGAGTTAAAAGGGAGGGGGCGGCTGTTTGTTAAAGAGGAGAGTAGCCTTAGGGTTTTTTTTGTTTCTTATGTTTTATCATTTCCAACGACTTTTTAAACAAAAGCCATCGGAAATTTCTGATCGGAAATGTTTTATTTTTTGACGGTTTTAGACCATCGAAAATTTCCTATGGCTTTTAAAACCATCGGAAATTTCACATTTTTCGACGGTTTTTAAAACCATCGGAAATTTCCGATGGCTTAAGCCATGGGACAAGCCTTGGGAATACGATTTTAAAGCTTTTAAAGGCCGTCGGAATTTTCCAACGGCGTAGTCCATCGGATTTTTTTTAAAAACAATCGAAAGTTTTCGATGGCTTTTAAAACCATCGAAAATTATGTATTTTCCTACGGTTTTAGGTGGCCATCGGATGGTATCCATCGGAAATAGCGTGTTTTCTTGTAGTGGGAGTTCCCTGAGTGGGATGGGCATACCTTGTTCTTTGCGCCTTTATTTCACATCTCGGAGCGAGTCTGCCTCGGGATGATTAATGAACGAGTTCGTTGCCATGGCTCGGGTAACGACACTATAGAGCAGCTGTAAGAGTCTTACTTTCGCAACAACGAGGAATTTCGTGTGCTATAGGAGTCTTGTGGTCTGACTCCACTGTTGTAGGCCACTTAGGTGCTCTATTTTTCGTCATCGAGTCGTTTCCTAATTTGAGCTTTAGTGGAGTTCTTTTGGGACACCACCAACACTTTCAACTTTCCATGGGTTGAGATGACTGTCACTCCTGTCGACTTATCTTTGATTACTGGGATCAAGTTCTTGACTGCTGCGGTTTCATTTGACAACGATATCACCGTTTTCTCTCCCGAGGTAGAGGAGCTACTCGGTCCTATCTCTATTCGAGCTCGCGGCGAGGATCGACCGATGAAGATTAGCAGCCGATGTATTCATCGGTCTATGCTTGTGAAAGCTTTCAGAGATGGTGCGACCACCCTGGAGTAGCGGGTGTGTATCTTTGTTCTGATTCTTTTGTTGGGGACTTTCTCTCCTAACAAGGGTAGCCGAGTGATACTCTACTACCTGCCTACTCTTCGTGACCTTCATATGGTTGGGACATATGATTGGGCCAGCTTAGCCTATGCTGACTTCTGCTTGGATTGCGACTTTCTTGTCGCCATCGCAAGTTTGAGGAGGAGGTCACTCTTTCTAGTTTATTGAGGATCGTAGAGGTATACCCTGTTTCTCCTTACTAAAGTTTACTTTAGAAATGTGTTAGCACTTGCTGATGCTTCTCTGTCATTTATAGGTCTGGTTCTACGAGTACTTCCCGTCTCTTTAACCGGCGAGGCCCTCGCCTCGTGGGCTCCCTGTTGCTGCTAGTTGGGGAGGCAGCCACAATGACCAGACTGCTACTGCTCGTGTTCAAGAGTTGATTCTCTCGATATTGTAGACACCTACTTTTGGCCTCTTGTCCCAAAAGGAAGTGCGATGATGTTACAAAAATTCGCTCTTCATGTTAGATCAAAGTTGAAGTGTTTATGGACTACGAAATGCATTATGAAGTAAGTTGAAACCCATATTTGAGACCAATTTATCTTATATACTTGTCCAATTACAAATTAGGCCTAAAACAAGTTCATACATGTTTAAACTTGATTAATAACGGACCCAAATGCGGCTAATGCAATGATTGGATGCAATGGAATCTACATTATTGAAAACCGAGCCAAATAGATAAAACTACCATCAAATTCCCATGCAAGGCCTATACAGATGGATAGCCCTTTCAAAAAATCTTTCCAACGGTGTATTATAATCCTAATTCCAAGCCAAAACGAAGAAGTTATGATTAAAACACTAAACCGGGCCCTAAAACCGACACCCTTTCACTCCAACAGCCATAAATTTTAATCCATTACAAATTTTAACCTACTTTTAACGGAATTAGAAAGTAGACATTAAGAGCTTTCCAATGATATCTCACACGACTTAATCTGACTTTGCAATCAAAAGTTATGGAAGTTTTAAAAATGTGTTTTCGTATAAGGCAAAGCGCAAACCAGCGCAACTCAGTCAGTTGCGCGCGACAGCCAACGCGACTCAGAGAGTTGCACGCGCCACCTGACGGCGCGACTCTAAAACCCTAAACTAGATCCTTATGCCTATAAATAGGGGTCTTCGTTCAGCATTACGAGGACCGAAAATTCAGAATTAAAACCCTAGTATTCTCAAAGCCCTAATCTCTCAACTTCTTTTACCATCATACTACTTTTTCTTCTCTCTTCCCAAATACTTTCCAACCCTAATTGAATCCATTGAAGTCCTTGGAGTTACAAAGAAGAAATAAATTCCATAAACACATTAAACGGAGATTTAACATAAAAGAAGAACGGTTAGTTTCCTGAGCACTTAGATAAATCACTTTTCTTTTATTGTTTAAATAACTTTATTGATGAATTAGTGTTGTTTGATCACTTTAAACAAACTTTTAATTAATTAATTAATTCACATAGTACTCTCTTGTTAATCAAGTCTAGAATTTGAATAATTAATTGTTCTTTATTACTTAAGACAAGGCAAATATTGTTTATTTATTGTTCTTTCACAAATATTGATTAAATAAGAATGACGACTTTTGCAATGTAATTCCTATGTGATTAATGTGTGTAAATAAAAGAAACTAACTTAGTTTTAGGTAACGTGTTGCATATATTGTATGGTGATGAAATTGTGAAAAAGGAAGAGCTAGTAGTTAGAGGCCGTAGTAGGGCTAGAATAGCGATTCCTCCCTAAAGGAACGTTATTTTAGTACCCTCATTCCCGAACTCATTTATGGATTATGTAGACTAATTTGGGCATGGGTAAACTTACAATTCGTGCTAATTATCCCATAAAATCCACATGGGAGAAAGGCATGAACGAGGTTTATGAGTTTTCCTAAAACTCATTGGCGACTCCCTACTTGTTTCTTATAAAAAAGCGTGATGACAAGATCAATTCTAATTCAAGGTCCCCCAAACAGTCAGGAATTCAAATGCTAATACAACCTAACAAGTGTAAAATCCTATGTTGTTAAAGGGCCAATGGGCATTTAATGAGAAGATCCACAACGATGGGAACACCCTCCTTACAGTGGCGACTCCGCTGGGGACTTAGATGTTACAAGATTAGTTTTTAGTTATGGTCCAAGGTTTCCAACACCAGGTTTCCTATGGGTTGTAACGATGGATAACTTGGATAATCTCTAGTTAGAGTGCGAGACTTGAATGTAGAATATCTTCCTTTTTCACAAAAGTAAAAACCTAACAAGCAACATTGCATCATGCATAAGCTTAGCACACTTTAACCATTGAGGATTGGCTCATTGATTAGGGGCTTCCAACACTAGGCTTCTATCCCGAAATCAATAACAATCATCCCACCCATATTGCCAACAAAATATTGGGAGGGCTATGTCATGGGTCAACACGTTGAGTGATTGATTCATGCATCGTCTCTTAAGATATGGTACCCTTGGACACCCAAGCCTTGACCTTAGAATGGCATTGTATGCTTTGACGGTTCCTTTTATGTGCTTATGTGACTACATGAATATGTTCTTCTTGCGTTTTCGAAAAAAAAAAGAAAATTGTCGAACCTACCAGGTGGCACGCGCCCTCCAAGCGCAAGTTCAGAAGTTGCGCGCGGCACCTCTGCGCAACACTATGTCTTGCGCGCGCCCACTGTTTAACGTTGACTTTGACTCGTTACGAGCAATATCATACGGAGAAAACGAGACTACCGCTTCAAGGTTAATCGTTAAGTAGGTGCTAAAAAATCTCTTTGGCTAACAACGTTGTCTAACTTTACTATGATCGTTTTTTTTTTTGTTTTTTTTTTTTCTCGAAAAATCCAAAAACATGTTCTTTATTGTTCTTTTTTGTTTTCGCAAAAAAAATTTAAAAAATAAAAAAAAGAGAGAAAAAAGAAAAACAAAACGCATGTGGCAGATGCTACTCTTGAAGTTGCACTTTCCACCTTAGCGCAAGATGGAAAATTGCGCGCGATACTATTTTTGATTATGATGATTCATTTACGTACTTTATAATCGAACTAATGACATTACTTCTTATGAGGTTCGTCATTAGAAGTTCGCTTCTCTTAATAGGATGTCACCAATATGTTTATTCTTAAACGTGCCTACTTTCGTGTTCATCATTTTTTTAGTTGTAATTATTCAACCTTGATTTAAGAGTATAATTTATTTACCTCTTCTATGGTTTTAAAAGAAAATTACGAGAACTTTACTTGGGATGATTTCCTCGCACAAAAAAAGAGAGAGAATATAACAAAAAAAAAAGAAATGTTGTTCTTAAAAAAATAATTAAAAAAAAGAGAGTATGATATAAAAAAAAATTTTATTCTAAAAAAAAAAGATAATAAATGATAAAACCGAGAAAATGATTTAATTATTTCTTGGATTTTACATTCGGAGGCCATAATTCTTTTTAAGCAAATAGTAAAATATTATCCTTTAAAGATGAGCAATATGAGAATCATAATTGAAAAAAAAAATGATATCGATTTCTATTGCAATCTTAGTGATCAACACATACCATAGTATATTTGATCATTTTAAGGAGTGTGTTTGGGTCGATTAATATTTCTAAAAATTTGATGAGCATTTTCAATCCAACTTTGTTGTCTTTCTCTTCTACCTTTTTCAAAAACAAGTCATTTAAAGTAAAATCCTTAGATGATTACCTTGTTGAAGTAAACACAAATCATGACGTTCCATCAATGATTGTTCGTGAATATTTTGACATTTTTCATCAACAAACTTGCTTAAAGTGAATTCTTATTACAAGGATTAAAAAAATAAGAAATAAAACAATCATTTTGACTTTGATTCATTGTTTGAATGCTTGGCAGAAGAGTTTAGTGAATGCGCTCAATTTATGTTGATACACATTACTATATCATCTTCCACATTCGCATACTAGTCCAATTATGGGTGACAAAGCAGCATTGGAGAAACTTAGAGAGGAACTCCAAAACCTAAAGGCCCTACGAGAAGAAGAAGCCCAAATGAAGGTTCATAAAAAAGCAGAAAAGGCTAAAATAAAAGCAGAAAAAGAAAAAGAAAACATTCTACAAGAAAAAGTAAGAGCCGAAAGACTAGAGGACTTGGAGAGACTTGTCCTTCGAGCTACTCAGGGAATAAGTACTTCAATTATGAGCTTGCACCACAAACTAGTGGCAAGACTCTCTCAAAAAAGTTCTTGACTACGGATTTGCCAACCTTTAAGGTACAGACAATCCTAGGACTCACTAAATGAGATTTATTGGAATTATGGTATTGAAAGGGGTTAACATAAAAGAAGAACGGTTAGTTTCCTGAGCACTTAAATAAATCACTTTTCTTTTATTGTTTAAATAACTTTAATTAATTAATTAGTGTTGTTTGATCACTTTAAACAAACTTCTAATTAATTAATTTACATAGTACTCTTTCATTAATCAAGACTAGAATTTGAATAATTAATTGTTGTTTTATCTTTTAAGACAAGGCGAATATTGTTTATTTATTGTTCTTTCACGAATATTGATTAAATAAGAATAACGACTTTTGCAATGTAATTCCTACGTGATTATTGCGTGTAAATAAAATCAACTAACTTAGTTTTAGGTATTGCGTTGCATATATTGTTTGGTGATGAAATTGTGAAAAAGGAAGAGCTAGTAGAGGCCGCACTAGGGCTAAAATAGCGATTCCTCCCAAAAAGGAACGTTATTTTAGTACCCTTGCTCCCGAACTCATTTCTTGTTTATGTAGACCAATTTGGGCATGGGTAAAATTACGATTTGTGCTAATTATCCCATGAACTCCACATGGGAGAAAGGCATGAACGAGGTTTATGAGTTTTCCTAAAACTCATTGGTGACTCCCTACTTGTTTCTTATAAAAAAGTGTGATGACAAGATCAATTCTAATTCAAGGTCCCCCAAACAGTCAGGAATTCAAATCCTAATATATCCTAACAAGTGTAAAATCCTAGGCTTTTAAAGGGATAATGGGCATTTAAGGAGAAGATCCCCTACGACGGGAACACCCTCCTTACAAGTATTCTTTTCTTATCATTTTGATCCTTTTTGCTACTTAGTAGGAGGCTATCTCATTAGTATTCATTTTGTAGGGGCCCGAGGTCCAATTTCGGCCATGGGCCAATTTTGACCTTCCTGGACGGGATTTCCAGTACATCAGCGTCATTATTTTTAGGGGACGTACGACGTTGTGGCATATCTGGTCAAGAGAATTGCGATTCAGCATTCTATGGAGTCTTTTGTGGTTCTTGTTCCTCCCCCTCGGCACATGTTTGACCAGATGGCCATGAGAGTCCATTTTGGTGGATCGCTAGCTGGTACAGATTTGCAGCATCATTTCCCTTCGAGACGGAGTTCTGGCGAGAGCCACATGCTACGTTTGGCTCCACCTCCTTGTATATCGGAGGAGGCTCAGGTACATTTTGCGCCTTTGATTTTATTCTCTTGATAGCCCCCTAGCAAGTCCTAATCGCCTAGATTTTGTTTTGATAGCTGCGATAGCGGCTAGGGAGTTTGTGCCTCCACCGGTGTGTATCACCTACTAGGGGTCTTTTGGCCTGGTCGAGGAGATGATTCCTTTGGCCCCTGAGCCTTGGCGCTTGACAGAGAGGTCGATACCTCGCCATCAGACCTCGGTAAATCTTTCATCATTATTTTGTGTTTGCATGCATGTTCTTTGATTGAGTCAGACATCATTGCTTGTCAGTTTTCCCGCGAGGTGATGACGAGGATGGCGAGAGCTATGGATGCCTTTTGTTATCCGCTCGTGAGATTGAGTCAACGAGGTAGGTGTCATGGAGACGATGGCATGGAGGTATTTCTTTTGACCTTATTGCTTACTTTATTTATTTATTTTTCCATTCTTGACTTGACTTGTTTTTTCTTTTTCAGCCTATTCCTCTGACATGTACTCGTATGAGACCATAGATAGACTCGGAGGGAAAGGTCCGGATCTGGCTCGAGGCGCCGACGTACTTTGGTAGGAAGCCAGGGTGGTCGAGCGGATTCAGACCACACCGTAGTACTGGAGGATTCGAGCTCTTTGTATTAGGGTGCTTCAAAGAGGCCGACTAGCCAAGGAGGCGAGACATCGGCTCCTTTAGCGGGTGGTGGGACGTATGAGGTAGGCTCATTGTTGTAGCAACCATAACAGCCTCAACAACTAGGAGTGCAGCCGCAGGGTGAAGCAGGATGGACTGGCTTCACGCTTTCAATCCCGGCCACCAGCGATCAGGCTGCTAGTGAGGGGTTGAATCCTCGAACTGTATAGTTCTTTGACATGTTTGATGTTCCTCCACATTTGCGTACTCATCCATCATAGCTGTGACTAATTGTATATATTTTTATTTTGACTTTGTAGGACTTTGCTTATTTTGACTTAACACTTATGTTAGACATATTGTATATATATCCTATGATTACTATGTCTATTTTATCTTTACATTTTTATATTTTTTATTTTATGTACATATGAATGTGTGAAAAATGTGACTAATTTTTGCGCAAAAGTTTTCGTCATTTTTATTATTAATGGAGGGTATCCAACTTTCTCCCCCAAAAATGAAAAATAATGTCAAATTTGACTAAAAATAAGCTTAAATTTAATTAAACTCAGAATAATCAAATATGGGGCAAGTGTTTGGATAAGACTTGCAAAAAATAATGTTTGGATAAGGCTTTAAAAAGAATCCAAAACCGTACATTATTCCAATTCCAAGACCTCGGATATCAAAGTACAAATTCGAGTCAAAGTCGGATAACATATGGTCAGCGAAACGCGTAACGCTGATGTAGAAAAAACAAATTGTCGCGGTGCACTTACACCTGTCGCGGCAAGACAACTCTGTCGCAACGCGTTGGGTTTATTTTTCCGAAAGATTCAATTTGCATCAGCTATTGTTTATAATTAGCCCCCAAATCCATCGATTTTGGTACAATTCAAATTGAAAAAAAAATCTCCTCTTTAATTTTTCATCATGTCTAAGAGTTTTAGCGATTTTACTCGTGAGTGGTGTCGGTGTTTGACTGCTAAAGAGAGAAAAGAGCTTGACTTTTTTTCACTTGGGGGGTTTGCTTGGTATTAAGGGGGTAGATCTTGACATACACTTTATTTATACCACCTTAGAGTATTGGGAACCAGACACCCATTGCTTTAAATTAGGTCATGATGAATTTTTCCTTTACCGGAAGAATTTGGTGCCATACTTGGCTTCCCTTCTTTAAATCTTGTGGTAATTCAAAAGGTTAGTGAGTATTATTATAAAGATTTTGAGCGTTTCCTTAACCTTAGGGATAGGGACTTAAAAGATATTGTGCATGGGAATGTAGTTGATTTGAAAGAATTTGCACGCTTTTATTTTGATAGACCATGCTCGGAGTCTTTTCATGTTTATAAAAGAAGGGATTTTCTCCTTTGCATGTTTAGCCAATATCTCCTCACTAGCGGTAATATTCGTGAGGGTCAAGCAGTTTTAGTGTCTGTCATAGAATAAATTGAATCAGGAAGAAATCCAATGTCATTAATTGCTGGAGAAACAATGCGTAGTTTAGATGAGCTAAAAAGAGATCCAAAAGCACCTCTTTGAGGTTCTCCAATTTTATTGCAGGTAAGAAATTAATATTTTTAATTGCAAAAGTATTAATTATATATTTGCATTGAATTTTTACAGGTATGGCTAATAGAGAGACTTGAATTAATCTGTCTTCATAACAATATTGAAAAATATACACCAAATTGATTTGTAAGAAGGAAGAAACGCTTCACTATAAAGATGGGCCACCGGGAGTGGAGTAGAACCTTTGAAACTTGCGACTTTGCTATCAAGTGGTTGTTCCTTGCATTGGTAGAAGATTGAGAAGATGGTTGGTGTCAATAGCCAACCTTTTCTCCGTCTTCCTAGCTTGTCCAAGTTGACCTTTTATTACCCTTCTAGAGTGAATAGACAATATGGACTTTCTCAAACCATTCCCTTCAGAAATCTTCGTCACCCTTATGAATTCCCGGTTTCACAAGACATAGTGAGGTTTGATGACTATTGGTGTGCTAGACCTGTATGGGAAGTTGTTACCCAAAAGGTTAATCTTTCTTTATCAAGGGACCTGAAGCAATGGTTAATTGGTAGATCTCAAAAGGACAAGAACAAAGCTCTGAAGTTGAGTAAGACCAATTGAAATCGCCTTGGTGATAAGAAAATTACTCCCAAGGAGCGCTTAAGTGAAAGAGTTGAATTCAAGACCCCTTGTTATGCCTAAGAAGAAAAGTACTACAAAGGGGAAGGAGAAAAGGAAGATTGACTCTGCAGAAAAGAAAATATGTGTTGAAAAGAACGAAGCATGGTGTAATGGCTATTGGAGAAACTATCGACTCCAAGATTGTGTGCAGGTTTTCTAAGGGATCCCAATTAATGAAAGAGATGGATAATAAAGAAGAAGCAGAGAAGAATTGGAAGAAGTCCAAAAAAGAGAAGACAGATTAGAGCATTGTTTTTTCTATTAATTTGTTAGTTAATTTTATTTTTAAGTCAATTTTATTCTTAAGACTTTATTTTTAATTCCATCAATAATGTAAATTTACTTACATTAATACAATTTTTAGCTTTTCAAATTAAATTGACTTTTTTTATATTGAATTAATTATTAAAGCAATGAAAATGACTTGAATAAATTTCGAAAATTCTTGAAATACACCTTCGCCCAGATTGGCGAAAAAATACTAGAGCTGGACTTTTGAACTTGTCGCAGCACGACAATCCTGTCGCGGTGCACTGGATCTGTTGCTGTGCGAAAGATGCTGTCGTGCATTGCTGATCTTGAATTCTGCGCGCCGTTTATTCTGTGTTGACGCACTGATGCGTAGATGCAAGATTTGTAGAAATCAAAGTGGCCTCACCCTGTAAAGGGTTGTCTACGTATCCTTTCCTAAAGAACCAGGCCAAATGTGGCTCTCTTGAGTATATTAATCAAGTTATCATGGGTAGAACTTCTTATACTGGTCAAGGTTTGTCATGTTAGAGAATTAATTACCATCCATATCAGTAAGTATTTTGGCACCTCCTGATAGGATAGTTTTGACAATGTATGGTCCTGACCAATGAGGCCTAAATTTGCCTCTTGGGTCTAGAACATTTTTTCTTAATGCTTTAAACAACAAGTCTCCCACTTTGATGTTTCTTTTCTTGAACTTTTTTTTAAAGTGTCTATCCATGCGAGTTTGATAGCATTGAGTATGATGTAGAGCTTCTAGTCCTTTTCCATCAAATACCTTGCTCTAATCCATTCTACTTCATTGAGTTTATTTTCCAACACAATGTGTAGAGAAGGTATTTCTAGCTCTACATGTTGTACGACATCCATTCCATAGACTAGGGAGAATGGCGTATTTCCCGGATGAGCGAATTGACGTGTAATAACCCCAAAGAGCAAAATGGAGTTTGTCAGGCCAATCCTTGTAATTTTATGTCATTTTCTCAATGATAGTCTTTAAGTTCTTATTGCTTGTTTCTATTTCACCCTTTTCTTGCGGCCTATATGGGGAAGAATGATGGTGTTGAATACCACACTTTTGAAGCAATTCTTCACATTCCGCTTGAAAGTGAGTTCCATTGTCACTTTTCATTTCATATGGGACTCCATATCAACATATTATGTTTCTTTTGATAAAGAGTGCTACATGTTTTGTGGTGAATTTGGCGTAAGATGCTGTTTTAACCCATTTGGTGAAGTAATGAATTGCTACCAAGATGTATTCATGACAACCTGTCCAGGAGGGGTGATTTTTCCAATGATGTCTATGCCCTATGTTAAGAACGACCATGGTGATGTATAGGTGTAAAGAAGTGATGGAGGAACATGTTTCAAGCTAGCATATATTTGCCATTTAGGGCATCTCTTTACATACTGATGGCAATCCCTATTCATGGTAGTCTTATAGTATCCTTGGCGCATTACTTTTTGGGCTAGATTTTGCCATTCATATGAGTTCCACATACTCCTTCGTGAATTATTCTCATTGCCCTTTGAGCTTCCATTTTCCCTACACATAGGAGAGCTCTACCCTTAGGTACCCTTTTATGAAGCTCATCGTTTATGAGTACATATTGGGAAGCCAAAAGCCTTAGAGCTCGCTTTGCTCTCTTGTCAGTGTGAGGTGGATATTCACCTTTGGTGACATAATTGAGGTGGATATTCACCTTTAGTGACATAATTTAGTATGTCAGTATACCAAGTTTCTTCCTCTTCTTCTTGTTCCTGAGCTTCCTCGTCATCTTCTATGGCTTAAATGTAAGCCAGTTTATGCCTTTTCTCTATTGTTAGAGGAATTTGCTCAATTTCCTTAGGAATTTTAACCATTGAGGCTAGTCTTGCCATGGCATAAGCAAATTAATTTTCCTCTCTTGGTAAATATGTGTATTTGTAGACACCCAAATGTGTCTCCCCAAAACCAAACCCAGTGAAGAATACCTTTCACGTCATTTGATTATCAAACAAAGTGAATGTGTGAAAAGTTTAGTGATGTGGTTGTTTTTATTAAAAATAGTCAGTCCAATTTAGCTTAGTCCATGACAAGGGTCCAATAATAGTGTAGTTGGATTAGGTTTGAAAAGAGATTTTCAACAATATATTATAAGCCCAATTCCGATGAACAATGAGGTAGTTATGGCCTAAACTAAATTTGGCCCGAAATGAATTTTATATGCGGCCTAATGATCTAGAGGAGGGCTTAATTATTGTTATTCCTAAAGTTACTAGGATTGATTTTAATCTTCTAGAAAAATTTAGAAGGTTCTTTTAAATTCTAAATGAGATTAGGATTAATAATTATATTTTAAAAAGTTTTATTTGGAATAAAATAAGTGATTTATCACAAATCTGATTTTAATCTAATCAACGCGAAATTAGTTACTTAATCGTATAAAGAAGAGGATTCTGGTGGAAGCGCGTTTTATTTTTGAATTAGCGGAAGACGACAAGTCTGTCGTCTGGCACTAACAACTGTCGCCTGGCGCTAAGCTTGTCATCTAGCGCTAACTCCTGTCATTGGCGACAGGAGGTATTTTATTCCAAATGGGACTTGATTTATTTCCGGACTATTTTTTCTATAAATAGGAACCGTATCTCCTCGTTTTAATCATTAACAACCATAATCTTTCTTTATTCTCTCTCTAAAATCTAGAAGCTTTGTGTAAGGAGGGTGATCCCATCGCAAGGGGCACTCTGCTAATTAAATGCCCTTGGCCACTTAAAAGCCTAGGACTTTACACTTGTTAAGGTGTAGTAGGATTTGAATTCCTGACTGTTTGGGGGACCTTGAATTAGAATTGATTCTACCATCACGCTTTTTTTTATAAGAAACAAGTAGGAGTCTCCAATGAGTTTTAGGAAAAACTCATAAACCTCGTTCATGCCTTTCTTCTATGTGGAGTTCATGGAATAATTAGCACAAATCATAATTTTACCCATGCCCAAATTGGTCTATAAACCAGAAATGAGTTCGGGAGCAAGGGTACTAAGATAACGTTCCTTTTAGAAGGGAATCGTCATCCTAGCCCTCGTACAGCCTTTACTAGCTCTTCCTTTTTCACAATTTCATCACCAAACAATATATGCAACGCGGTACCTAAAACTATGTTAGTTGATTTTATTTACAAGCATTAATTCACGTATGAATTACATTGCAAAGTTGTTCTTCTTATTTTATAAAATTTGTGGAAGAACAATAAATAAACTAGATTCGCCTTGGCTTAAGTGATCAACCAACAATTATTTAATTCAATTCTAGTCTTTATTTAAAGCAAGATACTATGTGAAATTGATTAATTAATTATTTTAAAAGTGATCAAACAACACTAATTAATAAATTAAACTTCTTTTAAACAAGAAATAAAGGTTATTTAACTAAGTGCTCGGGAATTTACCACTTCTCTTTGCTAGATCTCCGCTTAGAACACTTATGGACAACTTCTTGTCGAGGAACCTCCACCGTAGTAACAAAGTATCGAAAGGGTGAGTGTTTAGGACAAGAGGGTTAGGTTGCACAAGTTCACAAGTTATTTCGCCAGAGTTTTAGGTTAATTTCTGTCTGTTGAAGCCTCGGTTTAAGCTAGTATTTATAGAGAAAGATTAGGTTTAGGGTTTTGAGCTTTCTGCCGCAGTAGGTGTCGCGCGCAACAGATGAATTTGCGCGCGGTATCCCAACACAAGTAATAGAGTTGCGCTGCCATGTGCTGCGCGACTTTTTGTCTTGCGCGCGGCTTTATGGTAAGATTTGATTTTATATTTTTCGTATAATTTCCGAATAATACAGATCTTCCACAGCGCAACTCTGAAAGTTGCGCTAGGTGTCGCGCGCAATTGAATTAGTTGCGCGCGGCAGCCCAATGTGACTTTGTGAGATGCGCGCGGCTTTTTCTGCGGCAGCACTAAGTTTTAACCTAGGGGCTCTTAAATTCGTCATTGTTAGGGTTTAAGCACGGGCTTAAGCCTAATTATGTTCGGGTTTAGATAATTGGACCTTTGTTTTGGCTTTTCTTTAATTTGGGCTAGTATTTTGTGTTTTGTGGCTTAACCAGTTATCCATAAGTATTCTTCACTTTGATCCAATACGAAGATGGCTTTATTTATCGTCATTGCACTTCCTGTCGGGATAAGAGACAAAAAGTAGATGTCTACAGTTAGCCCCCACTTTGATCGAGTCTAGAATAGAAGATGATCAAAGTAGTCAAGGAAATAAATCCGAGACTCATTCTGCAGTTCTCTAAGGATAGGGAATTTTTCAGTAATGTTTAAGGATGTCGAAACAATCCTTGGTTCGCTAAGTGTTTGAAACAAATAGCTATTAAGGCTAGAAAAAGTCCTTCCTAGTCTTAACTCGCTAAAGAATTGACAGGGGTCGGAATTAGGTCGTTGGACTAATCCTCCCTAAGCCAAACAAAATTTATAAACACTTAACTAACCTAAATACAAGTATAGAGGTTAGTTAAGGGTCGAACCCAAAGGAACGGTTATGTCTAAGTGCTTTCAATTATGTGCCTAAGCTAGGTCGAAGTCTAAGGATAAAAGGTGACACTAACAACTACTTAAACAAAGAAACCAAACAAATAGGAATCAATATAATGAAACACTAGGGTTTAGGATCCTCAAATATTAGCAATGAACATAGCAAATTGGGATAGGAAGTTGACTAAGTCGAGTGATGCAAGGGAAAATCAATCATGCAACCAAAAGAGCATATCAAGCTATTTTCCTAGAGGTCTAACTAGCGTCAACTACGATAAACTCCAGCTAGGAACGTCACAAGACACATCAATCGTTAAATACAAACCACAAATCAATGGTCCGTGTCAATGTGAACCTACAATGCAATCTAGTGTGAATAACTAGGGTGATCAAGCCTAAATAAAACACACACATGCACATAATCAATAAACCAATTTAATCACATCATCAACTCCATCAATTATCCCCCAATTTACATCAATCCATCACATCATATAAGCTTCACCATCACCCTAGCAAGCAAACTACTCTAGCAACATCATCAAATTAACAAACAACTATAGAAGACAAGAATCAACACTCAAAGAAGAATAATTACTCTAATCAAAGATCAAAATCCAATCAAAACAAATCATAAAAACATGAATATTAAACAAAACAATAATATAGATAGAGTTTAGAAATGCTCATTGATAATAGAGAAGATTTCCAATACAACTGTCACCATTGAATCTTCAATCTCTCAATCACCATTGAAATTCCTCACTTTCTCTCTCTAAAATCTATTCCTAAAACTAACCCTAAAACTAGAGAGAGAATCTCCCCACTAAGCTAAGAATATGATCAAAATCTAATATGAAACTTATTCTAAACTTGCCCCAAATATCGGGTTACAAAGATATTTATAGAAGTGCGAAAACACCAAAAACCGAGCAACAAATACTCAAGGAGGCGCGTCTGCACCATGGGGTGGTGCGCCCGCGCCACCCAGTAGTGCACCCACGCCAAAGGGTGGTGCGCCCGCACCCGAGCTCTGCACGCCCGCGCTTCTCTAGGTTTCTTCGAAATTCTCGCGGCTTCGTGCATTCGCTAAGGTCGCACGACTATGATGATGATGAACACTAGGAGTTGCAGTAGCTAATGCTCTTGATTAGTGGGTACACCACTTCTTAATGGTAGCACGGCATGAGAGCGCAAGAGCCAAGACTTGGAATTTCCACTTCCTTGCATCTTGAGCTTTCCAAATGCCGTGAGCTTGCTCCAAAGGCTTTCTCCACCTTAGTAGATCTCCAATATCAAGACCCGAACCTCGTACAATACCTACAACCACGGAAATAGAGAAAATAAAGGAGAAAAGACTAGAAAACCAACGAAATACACAAAAACTACAAAATAAGAGAGGAAAGGTAAAACTAAGAAACAAAGTATAAAACTAAGCATTTATTGAGCAAGAAAGCTATGAAAAGAGGATGAAATCAACCTAAATGCTCATCAAATGGGTGCCATTTATGACATCCATCAAATGCCCCCAAGATTATATTTTACTCGTCCTCGAGCAAAACATAACCAAGGGAGTGAAAATGACGAGCTTATTCAAACAAGCTAAAGAGGAGAAGAGAGACGAATATACACTAACTCACTTTAGTAGAAATCACGGTCAATTTTAGCAACTAAAGACAAGCCATTTAAACCCCTAGATCGCCCTAGAGGACGAGTGATTCTCTCGTAAGGGTTTCCTAAGAGTTTAGCCCATAACTCTCATAATAATACAAACAAGGCAAAACACGAAAAACAAGTCAAAAGGAAAGCAAAACAAACAAATGTTCATGAAAGGACTTTTCCAAATGTACAAGCACAAATGAATGCAGATCTTTCTAAACAAGTAAGGGAGTGCATGTTCCAAGATACCTAAGGTTGATTGAAACATAAATATGCTAAGCATAGGAACTAGCTTTCACAATCCACTTTCATCCCAAACGATCTTACCACGTTCTTCCTACTAGTCTCATATCAACCTCTAGTGAGCATCCCAATGATTCCTCGAAGGAACCGAAAAAAGAGAATTTTTAGGCTACTCGACTTCATGACTATGCATCCCTTCTCCTTAGGCTAAAACTCACATTTCTCTCCACCAATGAAAGACTCAACCACTTAGGTCAAAAGGTCTTTCCCCAGGCCAAGGTTGTAACGTTAAGGCAAAAGGATGAGGGTAGGCTAAAATTTAAAATTTGGTGGTTAACCTAAATTGTGAAGCAAAGATTGCGCATTTCTTTACACCATAACCAAGTAGAATCCGAGCTCTGCCCGCACCCGAGCTCTGCGCGCCCGCGCTTCTCTGGGTTTCTTCGAAATTCTCACGGCTTTGTGCATTCGCTAAGGTCACACGACTATGATGATGATGAACACTAGGAGTGGCAGTAGGTAATTCTCTTGATTAGTGGGTACACCACTTCTTAATGGTAGCACGGCATGAGAGCGCAAGAGCCTAGACTTGAAATTTCAACTTCCTTGCATTTTGAGCTTTCCAAATGATGTGAGCTTGCTCCAAAGGCTTTTCCACCTTAGTAGATTACCAATATCAAGACCCGAACCTCGTACAATACCAACAACCACAGAAATAGAGAAAATAAAGGAGAATAGGCTAGAAAATCAACGAAATACACAAAAACTACAAAATAAGAGAGGAAAGGTAAAACTAAGCAACAAAGCATAAAACTACGCATTTATTGAGCAAGAAAGCTATGAAAAGAGGATGAAATCAACCTAAATGCTCATCAAATGGGTTCCATTTATGACACCCATCAAGAATCTAGATTGATCCTTTGCAATTGTAGAACGCTCTTACAAGTAAAAGTATTATGGGTGATGTAAGGTTATGAGAAGAAATCGGTTTTAAAAGGATAAAAGGGGAGGATTTCCTGTCAATCGCGTCATTGTTGATCTAAAGTCCCTTGATATGTCATTGAAACTTTAGCCTGACTTTAACAAAGTAAAAGAAGAAAAAAGGGTTTTCGGTATTTGAGTCGAAAAGGTCCGGTATTTGAGCCAGGTTCGGTATTTGAGCCGGACGTCCACAAGATAGAAATACATGTCTCAGGACTGGAGGCATATATCCAAATTCAGTGAGAGGGAAGAAAGTCAACAACTCTCTCATCAGTTTTGTCCACAAGATGAGTACACGTGTCTTAGGACTAGGGGCACGTGACTACAAAGGCGCGACATCGTCTCGTCGCTTCTTTATACAGGGGGTGGATTCAACACCCTAACTGTCCGGTAAGTTAGTAAGCGCACTAACTACCGTATTTGTTCCCATTCAAGAAGTGCCTGTTCTTGAAGGTTCGGCGCGCCTGTCGACTCGTTGAGCTAATGCCTACAGTAATTCTCTACATATTAGTCCTAAGAGGTAGATCTCGCAAAGCTTGAGCTGAGTGAAATTTTACGCATCACCTACGCCGTACAATTTTGCGCCGTACGATACGCCATTTGCATTTTTACGCTGCATGAAATTGCCTTCCATTTTGCTTCGGACGTGAAAAAAGAAGAAAACCCGGACATTTGTAACGTCAATACAGTAAATGACAAACCTGTCTATGGGTGCTCTTACGTAAAGCACCACCACGGAACGTCTTAAGGCACTCTTACGAAAAACGTTCAAAACATATGCTTGGGGAAGGCACAAAGCATGGTGTGCATGCAATATGATGCAAAAAACTAACAAAAAAGAAAATAAACTACAATATTCAAAGCAATTAAAAAGACTTTGATAATTTGCGCGCCATTACGTCTAATAACGAGCAAAAATCGTTAAAAAAATGATCAAACGGATCAAAATAAAAATCCCGGTCTTTTGGTGACCAATATCCGCGCGCAACTTAGAAGTCGCGCTGGCCAGGCGCGCGCATCTTTCAGAGTTGCGCTGGTATGTCACGCGCAACATTTAAAGTTGTGCGCGACATTTATGTCAGTAAAATGAAAATCGCAGACGCGATTTTTCATTTCACCATTTTTCTTCTTCTTCAGCCATTTTTTACTCTTTCTCTCTCTAAAAAGCTCGGATTTTCTTTTTTTTTCGAAGCTAAAGGAAGTAGATCTCGTCCCTTATTCATACTTTCCATAATTCGTTCATTCTTGGCTGAATTTGGGCAATTTTCGAACCGTTAAATCCCACATTTTGAATTTGGGGGTTTTTTTATTCGACTTGTTTTCATGAATTTGTTTGTTTTCGTTATGACATATTTAAGCAATATATTGTAAAGTGACAAAGTATTGATCCTGTATGAGCAAGCCAAGAATGTATACTCCCTCCGCATTCAATTATCTGCAACATTTTCCATAAATGGGTGCTACCTATTATCTGCAACTATTGTCTTTAGTTCTATTTTTAGTAAAATTTATAGTGTAAAAAGACATCCTTACCCTTACTTTTTTGTTTTAAATTTTTTTAACTTAACTAAATTATACACAAAGGGGACCACCTTTTCTCTCCTTTTTTCCCACTCAAATGTAACCACATGCAAAATTAAGTCACATGCGCCACTTTCTCTCTCCTATTTCCCTCATTTTTTTCAACTTAATTAAACACCCTAACTTGTCATTAAACTTCCCTAAAAGTTTTGCATAGGAGTCCGTAAAAGTTGTCTTTGTTGCAGATAATTGAAACCGGAGGGAGTATTTGTTTTGTTCTAATTTTGACTTTGTGCTTTGACTTTATTGCTCGCATAGACTATACTTGTTAATTTTAATGTAAATTGAAGTGTTTAGAACAAAAATTATGCATTAAAATTATAAATGAAATTTTAAACTTTTATAATAGCATGAATTTGTTCTTGCGACTCATGTTTATTTTTTCATGCGTAAGTTTCAAAATTGGTTTTATCAATGATAAAAATAACCGACGGTTATTGTTATTCACTTATAAAATTGTGATTTCAAGATTTGCACAAAACTATTTAGTTTAGGAAATTCTTGAAGAGATCATCGAACTGGTGTAGCTTGGTTATATTTCGGGTTCATAAGCCCCCATTTTACATTTTCGAATGTTGTAGCCCCCAGTGTTGGGTGACTTCGATGATTTGCTTGTTGTCAATAATTAGACCCTTTCATGTTGCTTGAAATGGGTCTACAAATCCCGTTTTTTCGTCTTATTATGATAACAACTAGGATCTTGGAAACGATTAAACTAGTGTGTTTAAACCGTTTTTTTTTACCATTGATAGTTTTAACAAAGAAATTTGCTAATTTTAGTAATATTGGTCATTCATTAGAAAAAGTAAGGGAAAAATGAAATGTTGTTTAAATTTTTCGTCTATTCTTGCTACATTTGAATTCTTTCTTTTAAGTTCAAATTTTATCACTATTTTGAATCTCGAGAAAGTAGATGTTATCCTCCTTGCGAAATTCCAATGTGTGCAACAATGGAGAAAAATTTTAAATTAAGACTCCTTAATTTAGAATTTAGGAGTCTTTTGTTTACATTCTAACTCATGAAATTATTTGTCTTATGTTAATAATGTGTCTTGATACAATTTTCATGATGAATGATTGAGTACTAAACTTTCGTATGAGCAAGTATGATTTTGTTTCTTTTTCTATACTATTCATACTCTCTAATGTCTAGAGTAAATTGAGGTATTGAAACAACAATTATGCACTAAGATTAGTTTTTGAAGTTGAACTTGAAAATGGCTCTAGTATGTAACCTGTTTAATGGCCAAGTTCAGTTGCAAACTTAGTTTTCAAAGGAACAACATGATTATTATATCATTTTGATACATTTGAAAATTGTAAGGCTCGAGATCTACGTAAACCATTTGTAGTTTATGCGATTCTCTAAAGTAGCTCGAATGGCATGAATACCTCATTTTGTTTTTTTGTTGATATTGGAGCCCCCATGTGTCGGGTTATGCGCATTCTTGCTATTTTGCAAGTCTTGGAGCCCCCAATTGGGGGTAAATTCTAATGACTTGCTATTGTTTAGGCCATTCATATGATATTGAGATGGACCTGTGTATATATCCTATTTTTATTTTTGAAATATTTAGGACAGTGATATGGCTTTCACATTTTAGTTTAAGTTATTTTCAAGAAAGCAAGTTAGTTTTTTGCTTGTTTATAGACCAAAAACAATTGTGTTTAAGGTTTAGTAATCTTACCTAATGTCTAAACGTTTTTAAAGATCATTGCGGTGATTTTATTCTTCAAAGTTGATTTTAAAAAATCAAATATTTTCTTAGTTCTTGTCAATCTTTGATTTTGGTCTTGTAGGTGGTTCGTTTACCATCCCTTAGCCAATAAGCGAGAAAAAGTTCTAGTCAAGAAGAAGTCGAATCTTAATTCATTCCTTTTGGAAATATTTATGTATATACATGTATTATCCAAACGGTTATTGAGAATCTGAAAATTTATTTATTTTGAGAAATCCAAAATTTAGAAAGGAAATTTTGAATACTATTTTTATTAGAAACATGTTGTTTCGAATAAGAAATTCAAAATTTGAAAAGGGTCCAATAGTTTGTTTTGAAAAGCAAATTTTTCTAGTAGGCAAAAATCATAATCATATTATTTTCAAAACTGGACCCAAAATGGAAAGAAAAGTCTAGCTCGTAATTGAGTGTGACTTTTTTGTCCAAGATTGATGAAGGTAAGTTGTAATTCGCAACTTATTTCGACAAAGATATGAAAATGTGAGCAAACTTTTGTATATCTAATTTTGTTTATGTTCTACTTTTTAGTGTTTGTCATCATTGTCATATTTTGCTAATTGAAAGTGAAATTCTTTCAATTAAATAAGCACCATAGTCTGAAAATGAATGTTTATCAAAATTAGGTTTGGCGGAGTGTTAGAATAATTTATAAAATTGTTCTAATCACTCACCAAAATATAGTCTCATTTTAAAATGAAAGTTAAGGTGAGACTTATATTTTTAATTTGAAGTCCCCAAGTGTAGACTTAGGTTACTTTTGGAGTTCATGTATACATATGCTAGGGGATGTTTCTCATGTTTATTTGAAGCCCTAAGGATTGTATTTTTAATTTGTGGAATATTGCATATGTTTATCATGAATTGTTTGATCAAGTAACATAAGTAATTACCTTAGTCAAATAATAGGAAGTGGTATTCCTCCCTTCGTCATTTAAATTTATTAAGATGGTTTGTAATAAGGTTTGCATGACATTAATTTCGTAGCATTAATAGCGTGTTCAAATCTGTAAATAGAGAGAAGTAGGGATGTCCTGGCTTTTTAGCCCCCAGTTTTATGCAAAGAGCGAAAAAATTATAATATTTTTTTGAGTATTTTAGTTTCCAAATGGGAGGGATCATCCCGACTTACCCCCTAAAAAAGAATGAACAAAGAAGACGAATTTGTATAAAAAGGAAGGGGAGTCCAACTTTCCCATAGAAGCATAAAGAAAGAAAATTAGACATGTTTTCGAAAAGCAAGGATTATTGACTTAATATTTGAATCATCATGATGACTTGACAGTGAGGTATACGTGTGATAGCGATAACGATCAATTTTTTCATGTAGCGATCATATTCAATCAATATTCCTTGCTTAGAGAAGATGGAGATATCCCACGTAGGCGGACATTTTAGTTGCTCATGACAAGTGAAAAGACCGATTCTCAAGAGTTGTAAAAGACATCTAAAGTTGACGTCGAGGCTGTCGATATATGAAATCAATTTATTGTGTTAATTATTTAGGTTTCTAGGCAATGTATATAGAACCTGAATTACCTTAGTAATAAATGGCCCTATTATTAAAAGAAAATAAGATGATTGTTTGTTTTTTTTAAAAGTGATAATCATCTCATTTTTCTTTGGCCAAAGATATGGAAAACATCGAATTTAGTTTGATTCGATTGCTTTACTAACATGATGTAATCAAGCCAATGGCTATCAAATCATCCAAATTTTTTTATACGAAGTATATGATCTTGTAATCATAACTCAACACTTCATGCATTTTATATATGGGCATGACTACTTAATAGTAGGTCCATATGTGTAAAGGCCTAAGATTGGCCATATTTTTATGGAATGATGATTTTGGTATATGGTTATGGTCTACCTCAAGGAGGGCCTTTCCAAGGTCGTAATGTGGCTAGGCTTGGAGTTATGAACAATGGACAGGCTCAAGTATACTCCCAAAATCCCTTACTTTTGGTGCTTCTCAAATTTAAACCTTTCTTCTTTGTGTGGCAACTTCCTACATTAGGTGCCTTTTCCTTGTCATCTCTTCTTTCTTTCTTTTTTTTTGACAAGTTTTTTTTTTGGGTTTAGAACAATTTCTTTTCTTTTTTTCTTTTGCATTTGATCTTTCCTTTTGGGTTTAGACTAACTTTGTGTCCCCCTCTTATGTTTCGTTTCCCCAATTTCCTATTTGTATCTTTGCACCATTCCCATCCCAAGGTATGGAATAATGTAGGTTGAATAACTAAGGCTCAATTGACGAGGCTCAAAAGGGCTGCCAAAAAGATGGATTTTCTTTAAGGTTAAGAACATGGGATTATATTTATAGAGTTAAAAGTTGCCTCCTGTGTTGGTGTAATCATTATATCCTTTCTTTGTGGGCCTAAGATGGGCCTCTTTTCATTCAATAGATCTTGTAAGCCAAATCTCATCAAGATTCTTAAAGTGTTGAGTATGTATGCCTTTTGATATTACCTGTTTATATGTATACATTTTATTTAATTCAAGTCAATAACAATAAAGAGATTGAAAAGAGAACAAGATAGACACACTTGAAAATATATTTTTTATTCATTAATTAATGAGAGTACAAAATAAGTAGATTCGACAGCATGAATCCCTTAGTCTATGATAAAACAAAGTAAAGAAACAAAACAAGCTAGACCTAGGGTGCTACATCTTGAATTGTTAACAACTTCTTGAGATTGCGTCTTCGAGCTTTGTCCGTTTCCGACGTAGGTGAAATCCTCTCTAAAAATCAAGTCTATCTATATGATTTATGGTTTCATTTATCAAGTCCCTTTCAATTAATATTCCCACGGTATATACTTTTTGAAATGTTTCTAAACCAAGGTATTGTAAATGGCACTTGTATGGTGGAGACATATTGTCTATAAACTTTGGGACAAGTTCATGATCCGGAGGTCTTTGTGGAATAAGAGGAACCTTTGATCGCCACCTAGAAAAAAAAGTTAATGAAGCCTTCTTCTTCCCCTTACTTAAGCAATTCGAGATCGCGCAAGGTAGTTGTGAGCTCGATGTTATCTCCATATTGGGTTAAAAACGCCTTTACAACGTCACTCCAAGTGGAAGTTTGTTTTTCATTGAGGTTATAAAACCATGATCTATCATTTCGGTCCAATGAAAGAGGAAAAGTACATGCATATAGGCTTGGCTCAACCCCTTTCAATGCCATAATTCCAATAAAGCTCATTAAGTGAGTCATAGGATTGTCTGTTACCTTAAAGGTTGGCAAATCCGTAGTCAAGAACTTTTCTAGGAGAGTCTTGCCACTAGGTTGTGGTGCAAGCTCATAATTGAAGTACTTAATCCCTGAGTTAGCTCGAAGGACAAGTTTCTCCAAGGCCTCTACTCTTTCGGCTCTTGCTTTTTCTTTTAGAATGTTTTCTTTTTCTTAATCTGCTTTTATTTTAGCCTTTTTTGCTTAATTTATGAGCCTTCATTTGGGCTTCTTCTTCTCGTAGGGCCTTTAGGTTTTGGAGTTCCTCTCTAAGTCTCTCCAATGCTTCTTTGTCACCCATGATTGGACTAGTATGAGAATGTGGAAGATGATCTAGTAATGTGTATCACGAGAAATTGAGCGCGTTCACTTGAACCTTTTCTGCCAAGCATTCAAACAATGAACCAAAGTTAAAATGATTGTTTTATTTCCTTTTTTAATCCTTGTAATACGAATTCACTTTAAGCAAGTTTGTTGATGAAGAATGTCAAAAAATTCACGAACAATCATTAATGGAATGTCATGATTTGTGTTGACTTCAACAAGGTAATCATATAAAAAAGGTAGAAGAGAAAGTCAAGAAAGTTGGATTGAAAATTCTCATCAAATTTTAGGAACATTAATCAACCCGAACATACTCCTTAAAATGATCAATATACTAAAGTATTTGTTGATCATTTAGATTACAATAGAGATCAATATCGTTTTTTTTTAAATTATGATTCTCATATTGCTTATCTTTAAAGGATAATATATTACCATTTGTTTAAAAAGAATGATGGCCTCCGAATGTAAAATCCAAGAAATAATTAAATCATTTTCTCGGTTTTATCATTCATTATTTTCTCTTTTTTTTTAAATAGTTTTTTTTTTTTTTTTTTTTTTTTTTTTTTTTTTTTTTTTTTTGTATCATACTCTCTTTTATTTATTTATTTTTTTTAAGAACGACATTTTTTTTTCGTTCTATTTGTCTCCTTTTTTTTGTGTGAGGCAATCATCCCAAGTAAAGTTCTCGGGATTTTCATTTTAAACCATAGAAGAGGTAAATATATTATACTCTTAAATCAAGGTTGACCAATTAGAAATAAAAATGACGAACATGAAAATAGGCACGTTTAAGAATAAACATATTGTTGACGTCCCATTAAGAGATTCGAACTTCTAATGACGAACCTCATAAGAAGTAATGTCATTAGATTGATTATAATGTACGTAAACGAATCATCATAATCAAAAATAGTATCGCGCGCAATTTTCGTCTTGCGCTAAGGTGGAAAGTGCAACTTCAAAAGTAGCATCAACCACATGCTTTTTTTATTTTTTTTTCGAAAACGCAAAAGGAACGGTAAAATACAATATATTTTTTTTATTTTTTTTTGCAAAAACGCAAAAGGAAAGATAAAAAACATTTTTTTTCGAATTTATTTTTTTTGAAAAAAAACGAAAACGACGATTAAAGTAAAGGTAACTAAGTTAGACAACGTTGTTAGCCAAAGAGATATTTTCAGCACCTACTTAACGATTAACCTTGAAGCGGTAATATCGTTTTCTCTATATGATATTGCTCGTAACGAGTCAAAGTCAACGTTGAACATTGGGCGCGCGCATGACACAGAGTTGCGCGGAGGTGCTGCGTGCAACTTCAGAACTTGCACTTTGAGGGCGCGCGCAACTTTGACAGTTGCGCGTGCCACCTGGTAGGTTCGACAATTTTTTTGTCGAACCATAATATATATATATATATATATATATATATATATATATATATATATATATATATATATGTATATATATATATATATTGTGCGCAAACGCAAAAAGAACGATTATTTTTTTTTTTTTTTTTATTGTCGAACCATAATGTTTGCAAATTTTTTTATTACATCTCTAGGTAACAAGTTGGAATTAGTTAGATTAGACACAAAGCATGTATTCAAGTGGTCACATAAGCACATAAAAGGAATCATCAAAGCATACAATGTCATTCTAAGGACAAGGCTTAGGTGTCCTAAGGTACTATATCTTAAGAAACGATGCACAATTCAATCACTCAACGTATTGACTCATGACATCGCCCTCTCAACATTTTGTTGACGATATGGGTGGGATGATTGTTATTGATTTCGGGATAGAAGCCTAGTGTTGGCAGCCCCTAATCAATGAGCCAATCCCCAATGGTTAAAGTGTGCTATGCTTATGCATGATGCAATGTTGCTTGTTTGATTTTTACTTTTTGTGAAAAAGGAAGATATTATGCGTTCGAGTCTCGCACTCTAACTAGAGATTATCCAAGTTAGTTCTCGTTACAATCCATAGGGAACCTAATGTTGGAAACCTTGAACTATAACTACGAACTAATCTTGTAACCTCTAAGTCCCCAGTGGAGTCGCCACTGTAAGGAGGGTGATCCCATCGCAATGGGGACCTTCCTTAAATGCCCTTGGCCACTTAAAAGCTTAGGACTTTATACTTGTTAAGGTGTAGTAGGATCTGAATTCCTGACTGTTTGGGGGACCTTGAATTAGAATTGATTCTATCATCACGCTTTTTTATAAGAAACAAGTAGGAGTCGCTGATGTGTCTATTTTATATAGTATTTTACTCCCGTCCCTTGGTCATAATTGATAGTGTTTTTGTCTCTTTAGAGCCACTTTTATTATAATTGGTGTTTTCTAGTGTTTTTGTGGATTTGGTTGACTTTTGCAAGAATTTATGCTTTTGGAATATTTTCCCGAGATATTTTGGAGCAATCACGAACATTGGAGAAGCACGACCAGATTCTATAGCCCAGCAAGGCTAGTTAGAGCCATCGAACTAGTGATTAAGGGCTCGGTATAGGTGATACCGGGGCATTTGGACCGAGTATTCAAGACCGGAAGAGGAAACCCAGATTGGCCCGAAGAATTGGGGTCCAATCGTAGTCCAAATAGTGGCCCAAGTGAGCCGCCCGGCCAAAGAGGCTGGCACCCGGAGGCGCGCCCGGCGGGGCGGGAGAAGCTAAGGTTGTCGACCGGTGACGCGCCCGGGCGGGCGCGAGATTAGTATTGAGGAAGCAAAAAGACGCGCCCGATCGAGCGTTGCCTCGCCCGATCGGGCGCGTGTATCTGTTAGAGCGTCGTGTTAGTTTGTTTTAGTTTAGGATTTGTACGGAGTATAAATACTCCTCCGTAATACGATTTTACTCTCTCTCTTTTCCTTTTACTCTTTCTTTACTCTCTTAATTGTTCTCTTAGATTATCTCCCTCTTAAACCTTTGTTCTTAATCCATTCTTAATTCCAGATTTTTTTGGTAACTATTTCTCTTCTCTTAATCTTAGTTGTTTATTATATTCCTTTAATTATGCCTTACTTTATTGCTTTTATTAGTTTAGTTTCTATTATGTGTGAGTAGTTTTCTTTCTAGGGTTTTTGGGGTTCCATAAATAATATGAAGGGGTAATTTATTGTTGATTAATTGTCAATGCTAGATTAATTTCCTATTGATTGATTTAATGCTCTATGAATAGATTTGCGCAGATCTTTTATGCATGAGTTTAACAATATTGATTCGAGATTCGACAGATGAGAATTAATGTTTAGGTCTAGTTTCAATAGGCAGGTTAATTTATAAATGGTTAAGTCGAGATTCGAAAGATGAGATTTAATACCGGTAAATTAATTGTGTGATTGTAATACGTAGAGAAAGCCCTTTATAATTTTATTAAGTTATGCATTGATGAATGATTATTATATTCTACCCTGGAATATTATTTATTGGTGAACCTATGCCCTAGATCCTTTTATTCATTGTTTTCTCCCTATTCTTAATCTTCGTAGTTTAGTTTATTATTCAATTATAAATATTGGTTACTTCATAATCTAGATTATATTAGTTAATTAGGAATAGAAAGACTTGTTTCCCTGTGCAGTTTGACCCTACTTCCCTATCTACTTTAGTTAGAGGACTTAGGAATTATTTTTGATTAGGGGATACGACTTTACCCTGTCAGTTGCCAATGAGTTTTAGGAAAAACTCATAAACCTCGTTCATGTCTTTCTTCCATGTGGAGTTCATGGAATAATTAGCACAAATCATAAGTTTACCCATGCCCAAATTGGTCTATAAACCAGAAATGAGTTCGGGAGCGAGGGTACTAAGATAACGTTCCTTTAAGAGGGGAATCGTCATCCTAGCCCTCGTACAGCCTTTACTAGCTCTTCCTTTTTCACAATTTCATCACCAAACAATATATGCAACGCGGTACCTAAAACTATGTTAGTTGATTTTATTTACAAGCATTAATTCACGTATGAATTACATTGCAAAGTTGTTCTTCTTATTTTATAAAATTTGTGGAAGAACAATAAATAAACTAGATTCGCCTTGGCTTAAGTGATCAACCAACAATTATTTAATTCAATTCTAGTCTTTATTTAAAGCAAGATACTATGTGAAATTGATTAATTAATTATTTTAAAAGTGATCAAACAACACTAATTAATAAATTAAACTTCTTTTAAACAAGAAATAAAGGTTATTTAACTAAGTGCTCGGGAATTTACCACTTCTCTTTGCTAGATCTCCGCTTAGAACACTTATGGACAACTTCTTGTCGAGGAACCTCCACCGTAGTAACAAAGTATCGAAAGGGTGAGTGTTTAGGACAAGAGGGTTAGGTTGCACAAGTTCACAAGTTATTTCGCCAGAGTTTTAGGTTAATTTCTGTCTGTTGAAGCCTCGGTTTAAGCTAGTATTTATAGAGAAAGATTAGGTTTAGGGTTTTGAGCTTTCTGCCGCAGTAGGTGTCGCGCGCAACAGATGAATTTGCGCGCGGTATCCAAGCGCAAGTAATCGAGTTGCGCTGCTATGTGCAGCACGACGATTTGTCTTGTGCGCGGTTGTATGGTAAGATTCGATTTTATATTTTGCGTAAAATTTTCCGAATAATTACAAATCTTCCACATCACAACTCTAAAAGTTGCGCTGGAAGTTGCGCAACTGAATTAGTTGCGCGCGGCAGCTCAATGCGACTTTGTTAGATGTGCGCGACTTTTTCTGCGGCAGCACTAAGTTTTAACCTAGGCGCTCCTAAATCCGTCATCGTTAGGGTTTAAGCATGGGCTTAAGCCTAATTATGATCGGGTTTAGTTAATTAGACTTTTGTTTTGGCTTTTCTTTAATCTAGGCTAGTCTTTTGTGTTTTGTGGCTTAACTAGTTATCCATAAGTATTCTTCACTTTGATCCAACACGAAGATGGCTTTATTTATCGTCATTGCACTTCCTGTTGGGACAAGAGGCCAAAAGTGGATGTGTACACCTTTTCTCTCTCTCCCTCTCTATTCTTTTTCTAAATCTTTCCTCTTACAAAATTCCACATACATTAGTTCAAGACACACCTATCCAACTTCGAAGTTGCCTTCGCGCTAGACGTGAATGGTTGATAATTTATTAGGGTTTGGTCTCAAATCTCTATCTCTATTATTTAAATTAATTGTTTAATTTAATATTTTCCTTGAAGTTACTAACATGTGTATTTTGTTATTAGAAAGAGATACGAGGCATCCAAGTAAGTAGTTGTTTTAATTCTTTTAATATAGAAAACATGCTTAGATTATTTTATTAATTCCTAGAATCATGTTAGGATGTTTTGTTGCTTCCTAGTATCATGTTTAGGGTGATAACTAAAATTTCTAATATATGTATGTTTATGATGCTTCCTATTTCTTTCCTAATATCACGTTAGCATCATGTAGGGTTAAAGCTTTGATTTTCAATGTTTAGTGACATGCTAGGGTTTGTTATTAATCTTGTTAGTATCATGCCTAGGATCTTGCTATTATATTTATGCTTTAATGAATATTGTTATTATTTTGATGATTATTGTTATTGTTTCTTGATATATTGTTATTGTTATTTCTTTATCACGCTTTTTATGCATGTTTAAAGGGAATTTGTACTTGTAATCACGCTTAATATGATAATTAATAATCTTGTTTAGGCTAATATGTTTACAATTCAAGTGATCGCCAATAATAGATTTATTTGTGCATTAATATTCAACCAACATAGATTAAATATGTTTAGGGTTAATCTATTGATTGTATGTTAGTCGGAAAGCGCACATGAATACTTTGACAATATCTAAAGAGTCTTATATACGCTTGTTTTCGTCATTTTTTAGGGCGGTAAGTCGGATATTAATCCTCCAATTAAACCATACTTTTTTGAACCTTATTTGAACCCTTACTTGATTCCCAAAAATGCACCCTATTTTTGCATTTTTGTTTTTTTTTAAAAAAACCAATAAAGTCAAGGTCAATTTGAGTCAAGTCATTAAAACAAATATATGGTTTAATTTACAGCGCTTAGTCAAGAAAGAAAGGGAGATTAATCAAGGAAAACACCTTTGTTCAAGTACTATTTTTTGACAAACCAATTAGTTGAAAAAGAAAAGCTAAAAAGATAATGTCAACTCAAGAAGAAGTCAATTAACTTTGGAAGGACGTGGCCAACATAACTAAATTGATGAAGGCTATGGCTCTTCAAATCAATGACCCTATGAAGCAACAACAAATGGAGCTCATGCAAGAAAGCTTGAGCAAACTCTCTAATGACTATAGATTCCAGGGCATTAGCTAACAAGGGGTCTCAATGGATAAGGAGCTTCTTCCGCAGAAGTTCGATGCCAATGACATCCCTAGGTTCAAGGCAACAAACAATCCTTATTTCCACCTAAAAGCTTTCGAGAGCATAATGAATATTAAGGGGATTGATAGGAAAGTCTTTCATTCATTATTTTCTCTATCTCTTGAAACCGTTTGTCAACAATGGTTCTTTTCCCTTGACAAAGAGAAAATCTCTACTTGGGATGCTATTGTAAACGATTTCATTGATAGATACAAATGTAATATTATAGTTGAAATTGATCATATGGAGCTTGAGATACTTAAACAAAAAGAGAATGAAGGTTTTACTTCTTTCCTTAATAAGTGGAGGGAAACTTCCGCTAAGATGATAGAGTTGTCTATTGAAAAAGAGTCTGTGAGGTTATTTATAAAGAATCTGCAGGAAAAGTATTCCAAACATCTTAAGTACCAAAGCAACCTAAATACTTTCAAGGCCGTTTATGACATTGGAATTAATATTGAAGACAACCTTGCAAAGCAAAAAGCTGTTAACATTAACTCCAACAGTGGCAGGAAAGGAAATAAGAACGACAACCCTTCTTCTTCCAAAACCACCCACTCAAATAATGTTAGCACCTTTAATCTGAATGAAGTCCTCACCATGAATAATCAAGGACAGAAGAAACCATTAAAGAGAAAATTTACTCCTATTGGTATGAGTTATGACACCACATTTGACCGTCTTCATGAAAAAGGTCTTATAACTCCTATTAGACCATTTGGGGATCCACCAGTCGAAAGGAGAACAACTAATTGGAATCCCAATGCACACTACAAATACCATCAAGGTAGGGGTCATCTTACTGAGAATTGCCGGAAGCTAAAGGAAGTTATATAAGACCTAATTGATAGCAATAAACTCCTAGTGCCTCCTGCAAGCAAGAAGCCAAGTATCAACAGCGAACCACTTTCTAACTCCTTGGCTATATCTGATGAGGAAAATTGTGTTGAACCCTCATCTCTAATTAAACCAGTCAAAGAATTTCATGCCATTGAAGAAGAAGAGGAAATCTTTTTTGAGGCCATGAGTGATTGGCCCCAAATCAACAACCTTACACTAGAGAAGACGTTTTGATCTTCATAAATACAATGGGGAAAACAATAGATATGTGTAGAAAAGTTCTTGAACGCACAAAGTTAGAACAAAGTAAGCATGTCAATAAAGAGGTGACACATATAAAGACTACTACGAGGAAGCCATTTTCTCTCCAAGTAGTCAAAACACCCAAAAGGAGCAATAAATCCTATACTCCGATTGGGACCACATATGCAAATATGTTCACAATGCTCTCCGAGAGTGGCAAGATCAAACCTCTCGAACCAAGACCATTTGTATCACTAAAGAAGACAAATAGATGCTACTGTCCATATCATCAATTAGGGGGACACACTATAGAACGTTGTTTTAAATTCAAGGATTTAATTCAAAAACTGATTGATAATAAAAAGTTAGTTCAAATTCCACAAAAGAAAGATGCTACCATCAATGGAGTTTGGGAAAGTGATGATGAGGACATCTACCTCAAGGATATGGAGGAAACCCCACTCTCCACAATATATCTAGTGGACGATATTTGGGATAAAGAAGATTCACCCATAGACGTTCTAACAAGATCTGAGAAAATGCAACCTCCCATTATTGCACAACAACCTATTCCTGCTACTCAACAAGTTCCCATACCTATCATAGAAGACAGCGATGTTGTCAAACAACTCAAAAAGACTAAGGTCGAGATGAGTGTATGGAAACTACTAGCTATATCCCATCAACATAGGGTAGCAGTAATGGATGCTATAGCTAAGATAGGAATAGATTCTAAAACCACTCCTGAGGGGTTGGCTAACTTCCTCACGAGTGATCTTCCTAGTCCCATCAATTTGATTACCTTTTCTGACAAGGATCTACCCCCAGAAGGTGACAAACAAGCCTCAAATCTCACAGTAATCTGCAAGAGAATGAATGTCCCAATGACTCTTATAGATAATTAATCAGCAATTAATGTTTGTCCACTTCGAACTGGAAGAATGTTAGGAATAAGGTATGAAGACTTGTCTTCATCTACACAGGGAATAAAAGCCCATGACAACACTCGCCGCCAAGCCCTTGGAACAACCACCATGAATGTAATGGAAGGAGTCATTGAACATGCTACTACTTTTCAAGTGGTAGACATTAAAGCATCTTTAAACTTATTGTTGGGACGCCCGTGGCTTCATGACCTTAAGGTCGTCCCTTCATCCCTTCATCAACAAGTGAAGGCTATTGTTAGAGGAATCCCTATTATAATTAATGCTTCTCCAATGAGAATCAAAGCCATCGAGAATCCAATCATAAACGTGGAGCACGATGAAAATGATGAAGATTTGTGGGGCTTTAACAAAAAAGTCGTCTTAGTCGAGGAGGATGAAAGGACCCATCTTCACTACGACCTCTACTCTAACATTACAGTAAATCCAATCCTCAGAAAACAAGGACACTTTCCTGGAATGACTCTTGGAAAGATGAAAGGGATAACAAAGCAAATAGGACTACCTGGCCTCCCTAAATTTGACACTTTTGGACTTGGTTTCGAACCGACTCTAGAAGACCTTAAGCGAGCCCGGGAAAAGTTCAATGCACGTAGGAACGCTCGTACCCAAAAGAAAGCAATCTAAATAGATTATTATCCTCTCACCCTAAATGGACAATTCATAAGAGAATGAGAGGGTTATCCATGCTATGAATTTCTTAAACCCTTTGTTAAGGATAGGATAATACAACCTGGGTTCGAAATATTTTCGGATTATAATTTTCTAGATGATATCCAACCTCCTACCCATAAGGAGAAATCACCTCCATGATTTGACTTTAATTTCATGGGACTTCTCTTTGGGCATGAGAAGAATGAGCCAACATATATTGAGGATAATTCCTTGCTCATTCATACGGTACTCCAAAGTGATAACTTTGATACTTCTAATCTTATCACTTCAGCAAAGGGGTTAGTTCAAGGATGGCGAAAGACCTTGCAGGTGACTACTCCAAGTGGAAGAAAGATCTCTATAACAACAGGACAAGGACCACTGTTTGAGGAATCGTCTGAGTCAGAGTCAGAGTCCGAGTCTTCCCTTATCGAGTCTTCTATGTCTTTAGCTATAGCACCTTCTCCCAATTCTTCTGTTTTAGCACCTTCTCCTAGAATAGTTAGTAGTCAAGTCCCAGCGAACATATCTCTATTTGATGTAATTGTTTCTGAGTTTAATAATATGTCTTCATTTGCTTACTCCTTGTGTCACTCTCTAACCCAATATGGCAAGCATTTCTTAACTAACAATGAAAATGACAAAGAAATAATTAAAGAAATGGAAACACTTGAAAATAGAACACCGGTAATTGAAGATATTGAAACGGTTGATATCTCAATAGATCAAACCATTAAAAGAGAATTAAAATCGGACTAACACTTAATAAGGATGAAAGAACAAATTTAATTAATCTATTGAAAGAGTTTATTGATGTATTCGCTTGGTTATATGAAGATATGCCAGGAATAAATAGAGAAATAGCTCAACACATGATACCACTAATTCTAGGAATAAAACCTGTAAAACAAAAGTTACGTCGAATGAAACCCGACGTAGCTCTGAAAATAAAAGAAGAGGTACAAAAATAGATAAGTATAGGTTTTATCAAGGTATCGAAATACCCCGAATAGTCGCAAATATGGTCCCAATTCCAAAAAAGGATGGAAGAGTAAGAATGTGTTTCGACTATCGAGACCTAAATAAGGCAAGTCCAAAGGACGACTTCCTTTACCACACATCGATATTCTAGTAGACAATACAGTGAATCACGCGCTTCTCTCGTTTATGGAAGGATACGCGGGGTATAACCAGATTCTCATGGCAGAAGAAGACATGGAGAAGACAACATTCATAACACCTTGGGGCACTTATTGTTACTCGGTGATGCCATTCAGGTTGAAAAACACGGGTGCCACTTACCAACGAGCTGCGACTGCCTTACTCCATGACATGATGCACAAGGAAGTTGAACTCTCTGTAGATGACATGATTGTAAAATCAAAGGATCGCCTAGGGCATTTATTAGCCTTAAGAAAATTCTTCGAAAGGCTAAGAAAATACAATATGAGGTTGAACCGATCTAAATGTGCTTTTGGAGTCACCTTAGGAAAACTCTTGGGATACGTCATTAGCTCTAGAGGAATAGAGATAGACCCAACCAAGATCAAGGAAATCATGTCAATGCCACCACCTAAAACTGAAAAGCAAATTTGGGGATTCATTAGCCGGTTGCAAAACATAAGTAGGTTCATATCCAAGTTAACAACAATATGTGAACCAATATTCAAGAAGCTCAAGCAGAATGTGCCAGTGATATGGGACGCTGAGAGCCAAAAAGCCTTTAAAAAGATCATAGCCAATCTCTCTAATCCTCTTGTATTAGCATAAGCATTTCTAGGAATCCCTCTTAGGTTGTACCTAACAGTCACTAAAGAGACAATGGGAGCTATGCTCGCACAAGAAGTAGAAGGAAAAGAGAATGCCATCTACTATTTAAGTAAAAAGATGATCGAGTATGAAATACGCTATACACCACTTGAGAAATTGTGCCTCGCATTAGTGTGGGACACAACCAAGTTAAGACATTACATGCTCATTCACACAGTCTTTGTAGTATATCGGATGGATCCACTTAAGTATCGTTTCGAGAAATCTACACTAAATGGGCGAATATCAAGATGGATAGTCAACTTAGCCCTATTTGATGTAAGATTCATGCCCCAAAAGGCTATTAACGGATCGGCTGTCTCGAACTTCTTAGTGGACTTTCCAATAGAAGATTCGACACCAATACACGAGAATGACTTTTTAGACGAAGACTTAATGGTCACAAAAGAAGATACTTGGACTCGATACTTCGACGGAGCCTCAAACCAAAAAGGATGTGGAGTAGGGGTATTATTAGTATCACCTAAACAAGAACATATTCCAATCTCCATAAAGTTAGATTTCAACTTTACCAACAACGCTGCAGAATGTGAAGCATGCTTGGTAGGCCTCGAAACAACATTGGCATTGGGAGGAAAGAAACTTTGAATATTCAGAGATTCTTCGTTGATCATCAACCAAATTTCCAAAAGATGGAAAGTGAGGAGTAAAAGCTTGGCCCCTTACCAAACATACTAGGAAACTATTACGAACCAAATGGAAAAGGTAGAGTACACATATCTACCTAGAGAAGAAAATCAATTTGCTGATGCCTTGGAAAGACTAGCCTTAATAGTTAGAATTCCTACAAAAATTGAGCAAATGCCTTTAACGATAGAAAAAGGCATAAACCGGCTTATATTCACGCAATAGAGGATGATGAAATGGTCCAAGAAGAAGAAAAAGAACCTTGGTATACGAACATCCTCAACTATGTCACCAAAGGAGAATACCCACTCCATGCAGACAAAAGAGCAAAATGAGCTTTAAGACTTTTGGCTTCCCAATATGTGCTCATAAACGACGAGTTACACAAAAGGGTACCTAAAGGTCGAGCTCTTCTATGTGTAAGCAAGAAGGAATCCTAAAGGGCTATGAGAATAGTCCATGAAGGAGTATGTGGAACACATGTAAATGGCAAAATGCTAGTCCAAAAGATAATGCGCGAAGGGTATTATTCGACTACCATGAATAAGGACTGTCATCAATATGTCAAAAAATGCCCTAAATGCCAAATATACGTTAACTTACAACATGTTCCTCCATTTCTCCTCTACACATATACATCACCGTGGCCATTCTCAACATGGGGAATAAAAATTATTGGAAAAATTACTCCCCCAGGAACAGGAGGTCATGAATTTTGATTACTTCACTAAATGGGTTGAAGCAACATCATATGCAAAACTCAGTGCAAAGCATGTAGCACTCTTTATCGAAAGAAACATTATTTGTCAATATGGGGTCCCACATGAAATAATAAGTGACAATGGAACTCACTTTCAAGCAGAATATGAAGAATTGCTACAAAAGTATGGCATTCAACATCTTCACTCTTCTCCATACAGACCTCAAGCAAATGGTGCAGTTGAGGCAGCTAATAAAAATTTAAAGAATATCATTGAGAATATCATTATAACGATTGGCCTAACAAACACCACCATGCTATGTGGGGTTATCGCACGTGAATTCGCTCGTCAACAGGAAATACGCCATTTTCCATAGTCTATGGTATGGATGTCGTACAACCTGTAGAACTAGAAATACCTTCCCTATGCATCGCGTTGGAAAGTAAACTCGATGAAGTTGAATGGACTAGAACAAGATATGAAGAGCTAATTCTACTCGATGAAAAGCAACTAGAAGCTCTACATGATACTTAATGCTATCAAACCCGTATGGCTAGAAACTTTAATAAGAAAGTTAAGACAAGAAACATCAAAGTAGGAGACTTGGTGTTAAAAGAATTAAGGAAAAATGTTTGGATCCTGTAGACACCCATTTGTGTCTCCCCAAAACCAAACCCGATGATGATTGCCTTTCACGTTGAATCATAATCGAATGAAACGAAAGTGTGGAAAGGTCTAGTGTTGCGGAAAGTTTTATTTCTTTTCTCTTCTCCCTGTTTTTGAAAACTTTATTTTAAGAAAACAGCCAGTCCTTTTTGGTTGGTCCATGATATGGATCCTATAGTGGTGTAGTTGGATGGGGCTTGCAAAGACCTTTCCAACGATATATTATAAGCCCAATTCTGATGAATATTGAGGAAATTATGGCCAATTTACTAAACTAGGCCTGGTTTGAGCTTTATGTACGGCCCAATGATCTAGGGGAGGGCCTAATATGATTTATCATTCCTAATGCAATTAAGAATAGTTTTAGTCTTCTAGAACATTCTAGAAGGTTCTCATCATTCCTAATTCGATTAGGACTCTTTAGAGTTTTAATTAAGATCAAATAGCATTTTCGATGGAAATTATATTATTTTATCTTTTAGTACAGGAAATTTATCAGATTTTTGAAAACGCGTTGAAAACCACTTTGGCGTCCAACCCCAGGCCTTGGCGCCTGGAACTAGGCTTGGCGCCAGACCCTAGCCACTGGCGCCTGACGCTAGCCACTGGTGCCTGGCGCCAACTAGCCAGGGATGGCGCCAATGTGTTTCTGTGATCTTCAGACTCTGTTTTGTTAAATTATCTTTTTTGGATGATTTTCTCTATAAATATCGTATCAAAAAGTCCGTTTTCAATCATCATCTACATCTATCATTCACCAATTCTCTTTATTCTTAAGTTTTAATCAACTCTCTTCATTCACCAACTATCTTCATCATTCATCAACAAGCACCAATCATTCCTCAAATTCTTTTAATTCATTCTTCATCTTTTTTTCGTCAACTTTCAATAATATTAATTCTTTAGTATTCTTTTCTTTCTTTCTTTTTAATACAAAATTCTTCATTCACAAGATCTTGAAACACCTAGCTATATTCGAAGTTGCGTTCGCCCTAAACGTGAAAGGTTTTAATTTCTGAGGGTTTGGTCCCAAATCTCTCTTTCAATTATTTAATTTAATTTCTTTGATTATTATTTTCCTTGAAGTTACTAACGTGTGTATTTTGTTATTAGAAAGAGGTACGAGGCATCCAAGTAAGTACTTTAATGGTTTAATTGATATTATGATGTAGAAATCATGCTTAGATTGTTGTTTTGACTCCTAGTATCATGTCTAGGGTAACATTAATATTAAGTATGGTTAAAAGTACGATGCTTCCTATGTTCTTCCTAATAATAATTCATGTTAGTATCATGTTAGGGCTAAAGATTTGATTTTTATTGCTTAGTGACATGCTAGGGTTTGTTATTAATCTCGTTAGTATCATGCCTAGGATCTTGCTATGCTTTAACATGATTATGATTATCATTGAGTATGATTGATATTATTATTATTAATGATGTTGATTATTTATTATGTTGCTTGATATTTATTTTATTGCTTGATCACCTTTTATTGCATGTTTAAAGGGAATTTGTAATTGTAACCACGCTTAATAAGATATTTAATAATCTTGTTAGGTTAATTGTGATTATAAATTCAAGTGATCGCCAATAATAGATTTGTTTGTGCATTAAATTCAACCAACATAGATTAAACAGGTTTAGGGTTAATCCTATTGATTGTATGTTAGTCAGAAAGCGCACATGAATATGAGCAGAATAAAGTAGAGGCCTATTATTAGGGCGGTTCAATCTCTTTTAGGTTGGATTTGTACCATCATCCCCGAACCCTTATTTGGTTCATGACCTTATGGAGTTGACGATCTCTTGGATCGTTAAGGGGTGTAACCTTCACCTCGTGAACGGTTTACAAGTTCCTAAAAAACTTGTTGGCGAATCTTTTGCTCTATCTTCTTCCCTTTTGGACGCCACCGTACTTTAGTGTATGATCACAGTGGGGTTTAAGCTAGTGGGATTTTTAAGGCTTGAAATTATTCCCTACAGATCCAAGAGGCAAATCTAGGCCTAATTGGTCTGGACCATATATTGTCAAAATTATCCTATCAGGAGGTGCTGCAAAACTAACTGATATGGATGGCAATGAGTTCTCAAACATGACAAATCTTGACCAACTTAAGAAGTACTACCCATAATTACTTGAGTAGGATACTCAAGAGAGCTATGTTTGGCCCGATTCCTTAGGAAAGGTTACGTAGACAAATCTCGCATCCCAGCATCGACAAGTCAACTCAGAACAATCGGCGCAAAAATTTCACGACCAACACATCACAGAAAATCTGTCGCATGACAACAGATATCAGCGTCGGCCGACAAATTGTAGTGTCTGGCCGGCGACAAACAGTAGCGTCTGGCGACAAACATAAAACTACAACGCCATTTTTTTTTGCGATAATCTAGGCAAATTTCGGTGTATTTCGAAAATTTTCGACTTCCGTACTCGAATAATTTTTAGAAAAATAATTAAAGTGTTTTCATTGCTTTAATAAAATTAAATGTAAATGTTTATTTATTTTAAAAAGCTGAAAATTACATTAATAAAATAAAGTAAAAATTACATTATTGATGGAATTCAAATAAATCTTAAAAATAAATTGACTTAAAAATTAAAATTGTCTAATAAATTGTAAGTAAAGCAATGCTCTAATTTGTCTTCTCTTTCCTAGCTCTCTTCCAATTCTTGTCAGCATTTTCTTCATCATCCATCACTTTTGCTAACAAGCACCCTTTAGAGGATCTGCATTCAATCTTGGTGTGGATAGTTTTGCCTTTAACCATCACACCGTGTTTCTTTTCTACCCGCACTTTCTTTTCTGTAGAGTCAGCTTTTTTTTTTCTCTTTGCCTTTAGAAGTACTTTTCTTCTTATGCATAACAGGAGTCTTGAATTCAACCTTTTCACCTAGGCGTTCCTTAACAGGAGCTTTCTTATCTCCCAGACGATCCTTCACATTGGTCTTGTTTTGAACTTTGTTCTTGTCCTTTTTAGATCCATCAAGTATCCAATGCTTCACATCTTTAGACAAAGAAGGAGGAACCTTTTGGGTAACAACTTCCCATAAAGGCCTAGCACACCAATAATCATCAAACTTCTTCATGTCTTGTGAAACAGGAATGTCATAAGGGCGACGAAGTTCACCGGAAGGAATAGTTTGAGAAAGGCCATACTGCTTTTTACCCTACAGGGGTAATAAAAAGGTCAATTTTGATAAGCTAGGAAGACGACAAAAGGTTTGTTTGTTCACACCAACCATCTTCTCAATTTTCCACCAAGGAATGACCCACTTGATAGAAAAATCACAAGATTCAAAAATCTTGCTCCACTCCTAGCGGCCCATCTTTATGGAAAAGCGTTTCTTTCGCATTACAAAGCAAATTGGTGTATATTTATCAACATTGTCAGGAGGACTAATTAATTCTAGCCTCTCCATTAGCCACATCTGCAAAAATTCAATGCAAATAATTAGTATTATACAAAAATATTTATTTTTTTATTTCTGTAATTAAAAATATTATTTTTCTACCTGTGATAAAATTGGAGAACCTTGAAGAGGTGCTTTTGGATTTTTCTTTAATTCATTTAAACTAAGCATAGTTTCTCCAACAATTAATGGCATTAGATTCCTCCCTGATTAAATTTGTTCTATGACAAATAAAATTGCTTGACCCTCACGAATGTTACCACTAGTGAGAAGAGATTGGCTAAACATGCAAAAGAGGAAAGCTCACCTCCTATAAACATGAAGAGATTCAGAATGTGGTCTATCAAAATAATGACGTGCAAATTCTTTCAGATTAACTACATTCTCATCCACAATTTTTTTAGATCCACGTCCCTAAGGTTAAGGAACCGCTCAAAGTCTTTATAATAATATTCATTCACATTAGCAATTACCGCAAGAAGGGAAGCCTAGAATGGCACCAAATTCTTCCGGTAAAGGACTAGTTTCATCATAGCCTAGTCTAAAGCAGTGGGTGTCTGGATCTAAATATTCTAAGGCGGTATGAATAAAATCTATATCTATGTCTACCTCCTTAATACCATAAATACCTCCCTAGTGAAAAAATTCAAGCTCTTTTCTCTCCTTAGCAGTCAAAGATCGGCACCACTCACGAGTAAAATCACTAAAACTCTTGGACATGATTGCTTGATGAGAACTAAAGCTATAACTATTTTTTTAATCTGTTCAAAAATATACAAAAATCGGCAGACTTGGGGGGCTATTTATGCAAAAAACTGGTCAAATTTGAATCCCGAAAGGATTCGGAGAAAACAAAATTAGCGCGAGGCGACAAGCACAGTGCCTGACGACAAGGCCTATTACCTGGTGACAGAGGGTAGCGTATGGCAACAGAAAGTCGGTGCAACGCTAGCTGTGCGCACTAGGTAAACCATGTTCTTCCGACTATGACTCGATTTTTTACATTGACTTTACGGTTTTGACCTCTTGTCTCAAAGCCTTATCCACCTAAAAATCCAACATTACCTCAAACACTTTTTTCGATTTATTTGAGCTTAATTAATTTTGGGCTTATTTTAGTCAAAGTTTATTTTATTTTTCATTTTTTCTTTTTTTTGGGGGGGGGGGGGGGGGAAGTCGGATACCCTCCACTGATATTAAAAATGACGGAAATTTTTGCTCAAAATTAATCACAATTTTCCACATACTCAAAATGAAAAACTAAAATTGCAGAGATAAAATAAGCATAAAAGTTTGTATATACAGTGTGTCTAATAATAGAATTCATATAACACAAGCTATCAAAGTCCTACAAAGTCAAATAAATAAAACACATGAACAACTATGGTGCTTGAGGACGTAGATGGGAAGGGACTCCCAATGTGTCAAAGAACAATGTAGTCCGTTGGGTATGCCTCTCACTAGCTCCAGGATCATCGAAAGTCGGGATCGACAAAGTGGGTCAGCCCATCCAAACTCACCCTGATGCTGAATCACCTACGACTGAGGCTGCTGTGACGACGAGCCAACCTCTTACGTCCCACCACCATCTATAGGAGCCGATGTCACGCCTCCTTGGCCTGTCGGCCTAACATGTGCACCATCAGACGAAGAACCCGAACCCTCTAATCTCTCGATAGGAGTTGTCTCCGAACGGCCACCCCGACCCCTGAAAGAAGGACGACTAATGTCTCGAGCAAGACCTGGATCTCTCTCTTCTAACCTCGGTCTCGTCCACGGAGGAATAGGTTGTCCCTATAAAAATAAATCAAGTGAGACGCAAAATAGACTAATAAAACATGTTATAAGGTTAAGAGAAATACCTCTGCAGCGGTGTCATCACGACAACAGGAGGCTTGGTCTCTCAGTCTCACCAGCTGATAGAGAAAGGCGTCCATACCCCTCGCCATCCTCGTTACCACCTCACGAGAGAACTTTTAAGAGACAAATTCAGTAACAATCAAAGATATATGCAAACGGAAAATAAATGACTCACCTAGGTCTGGTGCCGAAGTATCGACCGCTCGATAAAGTAATGATCTAGAGGAGCCAGTGGATCCTTGACTGGACCATACATCCCCTGGTAAGTGATAGATACGGGTGGAGGAACGAACTCTGCACGCGCGTCCTTGCAAAAAAAATACAGGTAATTAGAATTTACTTGGGGGCTATATAAAAGACAAACACAGGAAATGAGGAATACCTCCGCCCCCTCTAGCAAAACAGGTGGTGGAGCCAGAAGTGGAAGTTATGTCTCCCCATAATACAGCTTTGCTCGAGTATGAGTGCGCCACAATGTACCCGTTGGTGACCTACTCGCCAAGGTCCTCAACCTCGTCTGGTCAAACATGGCCGAGGAGGGCGAGCAGGAACAACAAAAACCTCCAACGAGTGTTGAATAGCCACTCTCTCCTAGGTTCACTACAGCGTTGTACGTCTCCTAAAAGTACCAACGCTGAGCAGTGTACAATGCAGCAAGCGCAAGAATGTCCAAATCGGCCCACGACCAAAACTCTACAGCATGCTCTTACAAAACGCATATTCATGAGACAAAATCCCATTAAAAGGTGATAAAGACAAGTATTCGAGGAACATACCGAGAGGATCAACTCTGGAACGCGAGCAGTAGTGGCCTGGTCGCTGAGGCGGCCTCCCCAATAGGCAGCAACGAGGAGCTCGCGAGGCGAAGGTCTCGCCGGCGCAAGAGACGGGAAATACTCGTAGAACCAAATACTCGTAGAACCTTGACGACTAGAAAGTCAAAATTCGACTAGGAAGTCCGCATAGGCCAAACTAGCCCAATGATATGACCCAACCATGTAATGGTCGCGAAGAGCAAGCGAGTAATATAGTAAGGCTCGACTGGCTATGTCAGGAGAAAAGGTCCCCGGCAACAAGATAAGGGCAAAGATGCGCACCCGCTACACTGGGGTGGTCGCACCATCCTAGAAAGCCGCCGCAAGAGTGGACCGGTGGATACATTGGAAGCTAAGATGCGTCGGCTCAGCCTCGCTACGAGCCTGAATAGTAATAGGACCTAACAGTTCTAGTACCACAAGGAGAATAAACTGTGATCTCGCTATCAAACGGAAGCACGAACAAACAAAACTTCAACCAAGGGATGAGACTGAAGTCAGTAGGCGTAATGGTCATCTCACCCCAAGGGAAATGAAAGGTGTTGGTGATGTCCCAGAAGAACTCCACCAAAGCTCAAACCATGTAACTGCTCGGCCCAAAAGAATATAGAGCCTGAGTGGCTCGGAACAGAGGAGTCAAGCCACAAGACTCCCACAATCAGCGTAAACCATCGTGATCGCGAAAGTAAGTATCGTATAAGGAGCCGATAGTATCATTGCCTGAACCATGGCTACGAACTCTCCCGCTATGAATCCCTCGCTGAACGCGCTCCAAGATGTGGAGATTGGGTGCGTAATAAGGAGTATGCTCGTCCCACACCGGAAACTCCCTTAGAGAAGAAGAGGTCCCCACGCTGGCATCAACGGGATCATCCTCCCGGTGAGCCTCTCTAGAGCGAGAGAAAGAACCACATCGTCTAGCCATGCTATATTATGCAAAGTTACAGTAAATTAAGGGTTCTATAGTAACTAAGGTTTGCCTAGCCGCATGATACTATGTTTGCCAAAAACAGTGTACGTAGTACTAAAACAGAGCGTAATTTCAATACATGCATAAAAAATATTTTTCAGCAATCAAACAATTTCTTGCAATACTATAACAAATATTGTGACAAATTGGACAAGAATGGCTAGAAAAAAATACAAAGAACAAGCCACATTGTTCTCACAATCCCAAAGGGCTCAACAATGGCAATTTGCTCATTTCTTCACCAAATTGACTCAAACAAGTCTCAAAATACTCCTGAGGCAATATACAAGCATAATCAAGCAATTTCATGGCATAAAATTCAATAAAAAATAAAATTAAGCAATATAAGTTTCAAATTTTCCTAAAAAATTATGAACAAAACATGAAAAATTCAGTAAAACCGAGGTGAGTTTGAAGGAAACTTACATAGATCGGGAAACTAGATGAAATAAGCTTCGATTTGCAACAAATTTGAGCAAATTTTGTTGATAAACGGAGGAGAACAAGCAATATGAACTTCCGAGCGAAATCGAGCAAACGAACAGCGGCAGCAGCGGAAATGGAGAAGAAAAGGGTTTATTTTGAAAACCCGACTCCAGAGCCAGACCACAAGTTTATCGCCGGGCGCTAATGCTTGTTGCTTGGCGACAGAGAAAAATCCTGGCAACAAAACGTAGCGAGGACAGGATGCATGGCCCCCATAAATTATTATGTGGACCTCATACAACAATTTCAAGTTCCTCGATACACCAGTTAGCCACTATAAGCAATTTAACATGATAAAGAAGTCGGCTCAATTACAATCGCTGTAAGCGATCGATCTAACAAATGATCGTCTCACTTAGATTAAAGTGCCTAAGTATTGGCTCATCGCAATCACCAAAGTAATGGTTCACAAAGAAGCACGAGCGCCAAGGTAATGGCTCATTCACAAAATGCACCGAGGTACTCGCACAGCAACAATTTCAGCAAAGCATCTTCACAACAAATATTCAAGCAAAGCACTGAGGATCAATAAGCGGTGGTCTTCGATAATTTTCCTCAGAAGATTATCACTATGAAATTGAAGATAGCTACAAGCACCGGTCTTCGACGATGTCCCGAAGCAGAGAGGAGATTGTCTATAGCAGCGAGGCACAACCGTGGCGAGGACTGCCACAACCCCTAAAGATGGCGAGGCACATTCACCTTCAACGATATTCTCGAGGCATTAAGGAGGATTGTCACAAGCAAATGAAGATATCAAGGCACTGTTACCTTCAAATGGTGTTCACGAGGCACTGTGGAGGTCGTCACACCAACAATAATACATCAACAAATCGGTTACTCTAGAGACGTATGCTTAACGGTGCAAGATACGCGTTTCTTAACTCTTTTATCCATTTAACTAACGCTAGTTTGCAGATATCGGCGTTACAAGAATGATCTAGGGTCGCAGAACGTTCTAAATCATTCTCCGTCCCTATCGCTACTTTGACTTTTGTTTTCGAAACTTGTGTTTCTCCAAACTCTGTCAAAGTGGGGGCTTCTGTAGACACCCAAATGTACTCCCCAAAACCAAACCAAGTGATGAATACCTTTCACGTCATTTGATTATTGAACGAAGTGAAAGTTGTGAAATTTCTAGTGATGTGGTTGTTTTTACTAAAATATCTCTCTTTCTATTTTTAAAAATATTTCTTTCTATACTATATTTATTAAAATAGTGAGTCCAATTTAGCTTGGTCTATGATAAGGGTCCAATAATATTGTAGTTGTATTAGGCTCGAAAAGAGCTTTCCAACAATATATTATAAGCTAAATTCCGATGAACAATGAGGAAGTTATGGCCTAAACTGAATTTGGCCCGAAATGAATTTTATATGCGGCCTAAAGATCTAAAGGAAGGTTTATTAATTGTTATTCCTAAAGTTATTAGGATTGATTTTCATCTTCTAGAATAATCTAGAAGGTTCTTTTAAATTCTAAATGAGATTAAGATTAATAAATGTATGTTAAAAAGTTTTATTTGTAATAAAATAAGTGATTCATCATAAATCTGATTTTAATCAGATCAGCGTGGAATTAGCTTCTTAATCATATTAAGAAGAGGATTACGCATGGAAATCGCGTTTAATTTCTAACTTAGCGCAAGACGACAAGTTTTTCGCTTGGTGCTAATAGTTGTCGCCTGGCGCTAACAGCTATCTCCCGGCGCTAAGCTTATCGTCTGGCGCTAACTCTTGTCGTTGGCGATATGAGGTATTTTATTCTGAATGGGACTTGATTTGTTTTCGGACTATTTTTTCAATAAATAGGGGTCATATCTCCCCGATTTTAATCATTCACAACCATCATTTCTCTCTATTCTCGCTTTAAAAGCTAGAAGATTTCTCTCTCTCTGTTCTTTTTCTAAATCTTCCCTCTCACAAAATTCCACATACGTTAGTTCTAGACACACTTGGCCAAGTTCGAAGTTGCTTTCGGCCTAGACGTGAAAGGTTGATAATGTCTGAGGGTTTGGTCTTAAATCTCTATCTCTATTATTTAAATTTAATTGTTTGATTTAATATTGTCCTTGAAGTTACTAATGTGTGTATTTTATTATTAGAAAGAGATACAAGGAATCCAAGTAAGTAGTTGCTTTAATAGTATCATGTTAGGATGTTTTGTTGCTTCCTAGTATCATGTTTAGGGTGATAACTAAAAGGAAAAATGGAAATAAATAATCCCACCTTTGCTTGGTCTGACAAAAACAATCCTACCTTTCATTTATTACGAGGCAAACCCACTTTGGTTAGTAATCTTGTTCTAACAGGATATTTTATAGGTGACCTGTTGGAAAGGTTAACCTGTCACATTTCCCTCCCAAATCATTCATTTAGTAAACTAACTTTGCTACGAACACCATTGCTACTGAAATAGCGAAGATCAAACATAAAAAAATCCTCTTCAGTTTAGCGAAAGCAGATTGTGATTTTCTCAAAGGTTGTAACTTTTGAAGCGGAATCGTGGCCACAATTCAATTTCCGTTCAATCGATAGTGGTATTGTTCAAGGTAATTTCTGAAACCCTAACTGTGGATTTTGCTCTTTGCATGTAATTGGATGAATTGGAGTTAAATTTGTGTGTTTATCGAAGGAATTAGGGTTTTTGAAATAGTTTAATTGCACAAATATCCTAGTTTGATTTGTTAACTATGGAAAATGTATGTCTGAAATTGTACCATGGGGGGAAGTTTAAGATGGGGAAAAATGGTGCATGGAATTATGTTGGAGGGCAGTATAGGACATTTTCCATTGATGCTGTTGAGTTGTGTTGGTTTTATTTAAAAGAATTGGTAGCTTAGTGTGGTAATTATGTTGATGTTTACACTATATACTACTTGATGCCTGGTTCTGATGTTGGAGTTGGGTTAAGGAGTATCTATAATGATGATGAGGTCAGAGCAATGGGGGAAGTGTTGCTTAGTTCTAGATGTTTGAATTTGTATGTTGATCATGGTCGTGTTGAGGTTGATTTTTTAAACATAGTCCATCTATCCCAAACTGGATCAACAAACACAGTCCAGCCAATCCCAGTTGTAGCTGAAAATACAGCCCAACCAAGTTGCAGCCCAAAACACAACCCTAGTAAAACAAACAGGCTTAAAAATTTGACCCCAAAAAAGGGACCTAGGTTAACCCAGGAATCTATTGTAGATGCTGAGTTTCCTAACAAAGGGAAGACAGTAGTTGAGGTGACCCACTCCCACATCAAACAAATTAAAGGCAAAAGTAATGGCTGATTCCAACACTTTAGCATGTGAAAAAGTCTCAAACAAACCACAACAACATAAAGATCCCAGTGAAACACATAAACCCCAAACTGAACCTACATACCCAGTTGAACCTTCACCATTATTTCTTAGATCTAAAGTGCCTAAAGATTATGAATGGGAGGAAAACAGACCAAGCAGTCCAGTTCCTTTAGATTTGTTGCTGCATAATGTGTGCTCTAATGATGAGGATAGGTCAGATGCTGATTATGAATTAGGACCAAGTAAGGAGGAATATGAAGATGATGAGTATTTGTTTCAAGCAGAAGATGAACTAAATGAAAGGAGTACTGAGGTTGAGGATTGGTTAGCTGATTATGAGATTTCTGAGGCAAATTTTGGAAACAATGACATAGAGCAATTAAAAGATCCAGAGTTGTTAGATGGGGTGGATAATAGTGATGATGAATTATAGAAAGCTAGGGATAGGGTTAGGGGATACAACTGTAGTATTGTAGAGTTAGCTCATAAACTACAAGCTGAAGCTGATAAGGGTAGCTTACTACACAACAAGTGGGGGCAGGAGTGGTTCAGAACAGTCATGCAGTGGGGGAGGGTGACCCTGAGTCTAAGTATGAGGATTCTTGGGATGAGATTCACACACCTGCCGGTAGTGGTGATGAGGAAGAGACCATCCAACAAAGAAATGAGAGAAGAGGGTTGTTAGTGGGGAAGAAAACTGATTTCACAGTTTTCAGTGGAGGGTTGGTCAAAGATTTACTACTAGGGATGTTTTAAGGAAGCTGTAGCTAATTTTGCAGTGTTCCAAGGCAGAAATTTGCACATTATTTTGGCTAACAAGAGTAGGCAGCAAAGGATAGGAGTAAGGTGTAGTGATGGTTGCCCATTTAGGTTGAACGGAAGCTGGGATTCTAGGAGAGGTGCATTTGTAGTTAAAACTGTTGTGCCTGACCACAGTTGTATTAGAAACATGGAGAAAAACAAGCAATTGAAATGTAGCTGGCTTGCTGACCAATTGCTTGATGTGTTCAAGGTTAGGCCTCACTTGCCTGCTAAAGATATTGCGGAGACTGTTAGGAGAGCTTATAGGGTTATTGTGAAGACTGATTTTGCATACAAGGTGAAGTGGCATGCTCATAGGAAACTACATGGTTCAATGAGGGAGCATTATGGGAAGGTAGGTAGGTATTTGGAGGCCCTGAAAAGGTCTACTCCAAACATACAGATTGACTTGGTGACTTATATGGAAAAATACAAACCTCCTCTGATTTTTTAAAGGTTATATGTGTGCTTTAAGGGTGTGCAGAAAGGTTGGAAGGAAGGGTGTAGGAAGATAATTTGTGTAGATGCTTGTTTCTTGAAAACCTTTCTTGGAGGGCAGTTAATGTCAGCTGTAGGGAGAGATGGGAATGACCAAATGTACCCAATTGATTGGGCTGTGGTGGAAGGGGAAAACAACAGCTCATGGGAATGGTTCTTAAGCAATCTCAGCAACAGCATTGGCATTGGGGATGGTTCTAGAGTTGTGATAGTGTTTGATGAGCATTAGGTAACTCCCTACTCTAGCTTGCATTACATTTTTCTATTTTTCTTGCTTTGTTGTATTTGTTGTTTAATTTGTAATTTTTTGTATTGGTTTGATTTGCAGTCAATTTTGAGAGGAGTCAGTGAGGTACTCCCTAATGTTGAGCACAGACATTGTGCAAGGCATATATATTCTAATTGGCATAAATCCTTCAAAGGGCATGAATATAAGCTCCTCTTTTGGAATTGTGCAAAAGTATACAGTCAAGCTGATTATGAGGAAGCACTTGTGAAATTAGCAAAGGCAAATCCAGCTGTTGCTCAAGCTTTCAAGGCATGTAACCCTAATGTCTTCTGTAGAGCCTTTTTGAAGACAGAAGTGAAAGCTGATGTGATTACAAGCAACATGGCAGAGACATTCAATGGGTATATTATAAATGCTTCGACAAAGAATTTACTTTATGTTTAGGGTAAAAATACCCTAGACACGTGGACCAGTGAGAGGAGGCCACGTGTCAAGTTCAGGATGGCCCATGTGGCTTAATATCCTCATGACACGTGGTGCCCTTAGATACATCTCTGAAAGGCGGCCTTCAAGGGCCCAAATCCCAAGAAGCACCATTTAATGGCGCAGCCCATTGAAATTTAGGTCAAGTGACCTAGATAGGGGCATGTTCTCCAATGAACCTATAAATAGGGAGATATTTCCCCATTTTGGGGACACAATTGAATCATTTATTACACCTACATTCTCTCACATTAGAGAATTGGAATCCAAGCAGATCCCCACCTAAATTTCCGTACTCTTTATTCCCTTTCAAGTTACTAACTTGACCGTCGGAGGCGGACCTCCTACCACCCGGAGTCTCCGTTGTTTTGCAGGTACAACTCAGCCGGATCAGACTTCGTGACGTAACTTTCCCGAGGGACAAAAACACCCAAAACATTTGGCGCCGTCTGTGGGGAGAGTACCTCGAAGATGGTTCAAGAGTCTGTACCACCCCCTAATTTTTTCGGCGATGACCCAGAAGTCTTTACAGACTAGGAGGATAAAGATCCTCAGGTCGAAACCTATACAGCCGATGATGGATCTCTCATAACCAAGCACATCCGGCTTAGAGACACTCTGGAGCGGGGTGCCTCCCAGGCGGGTACAAATCGACCCCCTGGACAGCCGGAAGGGGAAACCCATACGACAGCTGGATCAGCACCTGTCACCCGAGACGAACTCATGAGATTCATGACAAGTTTCAAGGGTGAAATTAAAGAGCTGATCACTAAGAGCCGGGCTGGCCCAAGTAAAGGTCAGTCGGCCGAGAAGACTCCTCTGGAAAAAAAGGGGAAGTCAGTCAGAGATCGGCAGCCCACTCCTCATCCAAAGGAGAAGGCAGTCGGGACCATTGATTGGTTCAAAATTCTTCTTCCTAAGAGGAATACCAACAACACCGGCCGGACCCAGCAGCCGGTGGGAAGTAAAAAATCAACTCTTGATGCCCGGGAGGTCATCAACCGGAAGAGAAATCAACAGTTGTTTGAGTCGGCTTCCACGTCAAATTTTCCAGACAGCTTCAATAATAGTTCTGCAGGGAATGCACTTTCCTTGCATGAGAGTTAGACAGGCGGTAATACCGCCCCTCTAGCCCTCAAATGATCGGGACTGCACCATATGTACCTTCTCAGGTCTACGGTCAATACCCACCTTACTATATGCAGCCGGCTCTCTTCGGAGGTCAGGCGGCATACTACAATGTCCAACCACTGGACTGGCAGCTCCGTCTGCTTCGCCTGGGTGAATAACCTTCTGCGTTCACTCGGGAGATAACCGAGGCGGCACAACTGTCCAAGGTTAAGAATGTATTGGCTGGTACCTATGATGGTACCACCAATCCGGAAGATCACCTCATGGCTTACACCAACCTCATGTACTTACAAGGGTTGGATGATGCCACTTGGTGTCGTTGCTCGGCTACATTGAAGGGCATTGCCCAACAATGGTTTGGCAATTTGCCAGCCGTGTCCATTGATAGTTTCAGGAAGCTTATCTTCTCAATGAACATCCCTGCTAAGAAAACAAGCTTGGACTTGAGCACCATTAAGCAGGGCGGAAGAGAAGGGTTGCGCTCCTATGTCAGGCGGTTCAATCTGATTAGAATTCAGATTCAAGGACTGTCTGATGAGGTAGCTTTTACAGAATTTTTCAAAGGTCTGAGAGATGGGTCGACTTTAAAGTCCGACCTAGTCAGAAAAGGGGCTTTCACTTTACAGGCGGCCCTAAGGGAGGCAGAAAGCTATATTCAAGCAACCGACCTCTGCACGCCTGGTAATCAGTCGGACTCCAAAAATTCTGACAAACAGAAAGACAGCCGGCCTGCTCAGCCGTTCAAAAATAAAGAAGAGAGCAAGATGAGAAAAGAAGTCTGGGCGGTTAGTGACTCTGACCAGCCGTCCTAGAAGAAGAAAGAATTTAAACCATATGTCCCTAAGTACGAGTTTAACAAGGACTGCAACTCCATCCTCATGGAAATTAAGGACCGGCTGTCCCTAGTGAAGCCAAATCCAATGAAAAGCTCCATTCAATCAAGGAACAAAAACAAATTCTGCCAATACCATAAGGAAGTTGGCCATGGCACCAACAACTGCTTCAGCCTTCAACGGGCGTTGGACCGTCTGGCTGACAAGGGGATGTTAAAGTCCTACATTTCTAAATCCCCAGCCGGGGCAAAGAAGAAGAGCAAGGGTCAGTCCTCCAAGACTACCCCCCAGCCTACTAGTGGCTCGGATACCGATAAGGAGCCGGTCTACACAATAGCAGGCGGGTTCTCAACTACCATCCGGGGCACCAAGAGCCATCTTCGAAAGATGGACAAAGATGATGATGAGCAAGCGTCTGCAAGCTCCTCCTTTCCAGACGTCCTGATCACTGAGAAGGACAGGGGCAACGTCCGCCGTCCGCATGATAACCCGGTCATTGAATGTAAGGTTGCCAACCAGCTGGTTGGACGGATCCTTATTGACACCGGCAGCTCATCAGACATCATCAGCCTCCGGTGCCTACAAAAGCTGAAATACAATGACAGCAGCATGCATCCGGTTACCTACCCCTTGGTTGGTTTTGGGGGTGGAATGGTTTACCTAGTCGGTAGGGTTAATCTACCAATCCGGCTGGGTTAGAAAGGAAAAGGGCGACACCTAGTCGTTAAGTTCTTGGTCGTTGAGGAGCTGACCGCCTACAACATTATTTTTGGTCGGCCAACCCTCAACAAAGCCAAGGCTGTAATCATCCCGTCCCTCATGCTCATCAACTATGAGAGGGATGACGGCTCTTTTGGTTCCTTGAATGGGGATCAGAAGACGGCCCGGGAGAGCTATCTCTCAGCCGTCAAAGATACCGTGGCCCCAGACGGCCAGGAACCAATAGACCTTGACAATGTCAAGGATGCCGACCCAGTATCAGCCCCACCAGCAGCCGGGAAGAAAACAAAGGCACCTATGCTGGTGGAGGTGAAGAAAGAGAAAAAATAGCAATCACTGACCGGTAAACGGTCAGATGAGCTCCATCCCCAATTGGCTGGTGAACATATTGACCTATGCTGGAAAGGATGCCAGGCGTCAGCCCGGATCTTGCTGTCAACAAACTCGTCGTGGACCCTAAAAAGAAGCCCATCCAGCAAAAGAAAAGAAATCACGGCGAGGAAATAAGTCAGGCAGCAGCTGCCGAAGATAAAAAGTTGTTAGACGCTGGGTTCATTCGACCATGTAATTTCCCCGACTGGGTGGCGAATGTTGTGCTTGTAAAGAAGCCGAATGGTACCTGGCGTGTGTGTGTTGATTACACAGATCTCAACAAGGCATGTCCCAAGGACAGTTATCCGCTTCCTAAGATCGATAGTCTGGTCGATTCGACAGCCGGGCATGCCTTGATGAGTTATATGGATGCCTACTCCGGCTTCCATCAAATACCCCTATGGAAGAAAGATCAAGAAAAGACGGCCTTTGTCACTGATCAGGGGTTATTCTGTTACACTGTAATGTCGTTTGGCTTGAAAAATGCGCCGGCTACGTTCCAACAGATGATTAATACGGTCTTTATTAATCAAATTAGGAGGAATGTAGAGGTGTATATTGATGATATGATAGTCAAATCCAAGCAGCAGGCGGATCACCTTGCTGATCTCCGAGAAACCTTCACCACACTCAGGCGGCATAAGGTTATGATAAATCCGAAGAAATGCATCTTTGGTGTTGAGTCTTGGAAGTTTCTCGGATTCCTGATTGATCAAAGGGGGATAGAGGCTAACCTTGAGAAGATAGAGGCGGTAATTGACATGAAGTCACCCCGCACTGTCAAGGATGCACAGAGACTAACCGGTTGCCTGGCGGACTTGGGGAGATTCCTCAGCTGGACGGGTGACGAATGCCTTTACTTCTTCCAAGCAATCAGGAAGAAGACCAGATTAGATTGGGGGGATGATGCTGAGGCAGCCTTTTAACGGATGAAAGAACACTTGCACTCTTTGCCAAGGCTTGTTAGTCCACTGCCTAAAGAGGTGTTATACATGTACCTAGTCGTTTCAGAACATGCCCTCAGTGCTGTTCTCCTTGCTGAGAGAGACGACGTTCAGCTCCTGGACTATTTCATTAGCCATGTTCTAAAAAATGCTGAGCTCCGGTACCACATGGTAGAAAAATTTGGCCTTGTCCTGTATATGGCTTTCAAAAAATTGAAACCGTATTTTCTGGCTCATCCGGTGGTAATTTACACCGACCAGCCCCTCAAGCGGCCAATGTTTACTTTGGAGTCATCCGACAGAATGTTGAAATGGGTTATTGAAATGCAAAGTCTTGAAATCACTTTTGAACCTAGAAAGTCAGTGAAAGGTCAGGCGTTTGCCGACTTCATTGTTGAAATGACACGACCGGTGCAACTTGATAGCATTGACCAGGTTTGGAAAGTGTATGTAGACGGAAGCTCAACAAAGAACGGCTACGGTGCAGGAATTATATATGAATCCCTTAAGGGGGACAAATTTGAATATGCACTGCGGTTTAAGTTTCAGGCCTCAAATAATGAGGCGGAGTATGAAGCCCTGCTAGCCGGAATCCGCATGTGTAAGGCAGCAGGGGCAACTAAAATTGACGTCTATTCTGATTCACAGTTGGTCGTTAGCCAGTATGAGGGAAAATATGAGGCAACTCATTCGGCTATGATCAAATACCTTCAGGCAGTCAAAGAAGAGGCTGGGGCACTTGAGGAATTCCATCTGAATCAAGTGCCTAGGTCAGATAACAATCAGGCGGATGCGTTGTCCAAATTGGCTTCGTCCGCCTGCTGTAATACGCCTCGGTCGGTCTTTTGGGAAGTTCTTGAAAAGAGAAGCATACATGAAGAGCCCATTGGATTCTTAGACCGAAGCTCTACCTGGATGGATGGCATCTGGGCATACTTAGCAGACGACAAACTTCCTGATTCACCACAAGAGGTAGCCGTCATGAAAAAACGAGCAGCAAACTTCGAGTTAAGAAACGGAGAGCTCTTTAAGGCGGGTTTCCTTAAACCTCTATTGAAGTGTGTTACCCAGAAAAGTGGAAAGAAGTTCTCGAAGAATTGCATGCTGGGTATTGTGCCTCTCATATAGGCGGCAGGTCCCTAGCCATTAGAGCCAGGCGGCATTACTTTTGGCCTACTCTTGAAGCAGACGCTAAAGAGTTGGTGAAGAGATGTGAAAAATGCCAGAGGTTTGGCCAACTTATCCACCACCCGGCTACTGATCTGACGGCAATCCACAGCCCAGTCCCATTCGCTAAATGGGGCATGGATATCTTGGGTCCTTATACGCCTGCTCCAGGCGGAAAGCGCTACATTTTGGTGGCTGTGGATTATTTCACCAAGTGGGTAAAAGCTGAGCCGGTTAAGAACATCAAGACAAAGGATGTCATCTCTTTCATCTGGAAGAACATTATCACCCGGTTTGGGGTACCTATGTCTATGGTGTTTGACAATGGCCCTCAGTTTGAGACCCCCCAGCTCAAGACTTGGTTGGGAGATCAGGGTATCTCACATTGTTTTGCATCAGTTGGCCGACCCCAAGCAAACAGCCAGGTTGAAGCCTTCAACAAACTCATCTCAGACGGCATAAAAAAGAAAATTGAAAGAGTCGGTGGTTTATGGGCAGAGGAGTTAATTCATGTCCTATGGGCCATCCGAACTACTATTAAAGGGGCAACCGGAGAAACCCCATTTTTTATGGTATACGGTGTTGAAGCCGTCTTGCCCATTGAGCACTACGAGCCGACAACAAGAGGCAAATTGGGAGGCCATGCGGCTGGAGTTGGACTCCCTCCCGAAACGCAGGGGCAACGCTGCCCTGCGCCATGAGATATACCGTCTGAGAATGACCAGAGACTACAACAAGAAAGTGCACAATCGCCCTTTGAAAGTGGATGACTTTGTGTTACGAAAAATGGAGGCAACCGGTAAGGCTAATGAGACTGGGAAGCTAACCCCTAATTGGGAGGGCTCCTACCGGATCTATGAAGAGGTCAAGGACGGAACCTACCGTCTGGAAACCCCAGACGGCCGCCGTCTGCCTAGAACTTGGAATGTAAACAACCTAAAGAAGTACTACTTCTGAGAATGTAAATTTTTTGTATGCAGTGAGTCAATTAAATTCGGACTTTGTTTGAAGAATTAGTCTTTCATTTTTATTACTTTTCTGCCTAGGTAATACTCAGCCGGACTCTTTGTTAACTAACTAATTTTGATACTTAGTATAATTAATGTTATAATTGCTTGCCCTAGTCTTGCCCTAGTCTGCCTGGGTAAAACTCAGACGAACTCTTTGTTTAAAAAAATGAGTTTGGTACTTAGTGTAATTTAATAATTGCTTGTCCGCCTGGGTAATACTCAGACAGGCTATTCGTTCAACAAACTAAGTTCGACTTTTAGTGTAAATTCAACATTGTAAAAACACTCGGCCAATGGTCCGATTAAAAACTGAGCACAAAAACGCTAAGTGGCTATACAACCGGTTTCAAACAAGACCAAAGGCCAAAATGGCCGGATGTTTGCCTATTTTATAAACCGCCTGTCCCAACATGGACAAAGGCATCCGGCGACACCCCTGCGGGTGCAATCGTCGCAGAAAGCGGACTATTCGTCATTTCTACTTACCTACAGATGGCGAAAATTGAACGACCAAATTGGTCAACTCATAGCCGTCTGACCAGAATAATCTATGAAGAACGATTAAGTCACCGAATACCGGATGCCCTGAGGCATCAGTCGGTCATCGGCTGAAGTTCTCACTTAGGTTGTTTATTCCAAAGTTGCACTCACTCTCCCTATTGGAATATACCCGCCTGGGTAAGAAGCTCAAAGCACCCGCTCTAATGGCCGGCTGTGAACTTGGTTTGGGGCAATCACCATTGTAATTGATTGGCGTAAAAACACTCCATACTTCTCCTAGTATCAAATGTTTTCAAGCCAATCAATCAACTTGAAAGAAAACTAACCACACAGCCGCCCAGGGGCAAGAGCACCCGGATTGCAAATTGTTACATGCTTTTTTAAGTTTGGCAAAATATAAAAGAATTGCAAACATACGCAAAATTCAAATTGAAAAATTCAAACACAAACATATATAAACACCGACTGAGTCGGAATACTTCATTAATATTGATTAATGGCACAAAGGCCAGAATAAGTGTTAGCCGAAATTACATCCGGTGAAGAAACCAAAAATAAATTGTTAACCTAACCCCATGGTTGGTAAAGATACAAGATTACACGGCATATAAGCCGGAAGAGAAAATAGTTGGCATACTACCGCAGAAGTTGGGGAGGCCCGCCTAAGGCTGAGGTGGCTGCTGATGCTCCGGCTGAGTCTGGCTGGTTTGGCCTTCGTTATGCTCGTCCGCCGCCGGCTCCTCGTTATCAAAAACTTCATATCCCTGCTTAGCAGCCCAATCTTTGAAGCGAGGTGGTGGAGCATCACCCAGTTGCTGGGCATCATACACCTCAGTGGCGTAATCATACCCTAGCTTATAGACCTCAAAGTCTATGTCTGGGTAGAGGAGGCTCCCAGTGATCTTCAGCCGGGCCAAGTTATCGCGCTCATTCTCCTCTGTCGGCCGTTTTTGCTCTTGGGCAAGCTCGTCCGACTGCTTGTTTCGCAGATTGACAAGCTCAACCCCCAGGCGGGAAACGTCTGCTCAAAGTTGAGTGTTTTCTTAATCAGCCCCTTCTAATACCTTGAGGTCTGACTTGGCATCCTTCAGTTGCTTATCAAGATCATCAGCCCGGCTGTTAGCTTCATCATTCGTAGCCGTCAAACTCCGGATCAGCTCCTCCTTTTAATCTTTAAATCACAAATATAATTAGCATATTCAGCAGAGTTGAGATGTTCAAGGGCCCTCCGTTTGGCATCATTTACCTCTTCCTGCTTCTGCCTGAAGGGGCCCCAGAGGCCATTCCCTCTCAGCATCACCGGAGAAAAGAGCAGCCGGATTATGAGTTACTTAGCAGAATTAAAGATAAAAGATATCAAGGTTGTGGGATTCATTACCTCAACCAATTGGCCCATTATCCGGCCGAAGTCCACTACCTGCAGATTAGGTATGGAGTTCTTCTCTGACCGGGTGTGGGCCCTCACCATCCGTTTTGCAAAGCCCACAAGATCAGGCTCGTCAGAAGTCAGATCTGCATCAAAAGTAGTACTCTGTGAGAAAGAGGCAGCGTAGTTGGCATTCATCCGTTGCCGGCTGCTGACTGACCCCCCAGAGGGATCAACCTTAGCCTTGATTCTCATGAAATCAAGTGGCCAAGGTATTTCAATCCGTCCCTTACCTTGGGTATCCGGATGGGGCTCAGGCTTCTGCTCCTCCCAGGTGTTGTCGCACCGGCTGCAACATTAGGTGGCTCACCACCCTTCGATGCCGTAGAGGCATCCGGCGCTTTTTGTTGTGAGCGCTCTGAGCTTTCGCTCAGAATTTTCATCGCAGCAGGCGATTTGCCCCTGGTCGTTGGATGGAGGAGGGTCCTTCTAGGCGGCCTTCGCAGCTAGAGTTTTCTCTAGATTGTCTCCTTGCCTTTTGAGAAGCTTGGAGAAGGATCGTGGAATTTTCTTGGCGGAGTCCTGAGAAACAAACAAGGGTAAGTATACCCAACCGGCAAGTTGTAATAAACCAAAAATAAATAAAATGTAAACGCATAAAATGTCAGGCGGTCTTACCCTGCCTTTCTCGGAGTCCTTGGCTTCGACAGCTGCCTTCTTGGCAAGTACAGCCTCTTTGCGCAGCAGCGCCGCCGACTTAGCCGGAGTCTTCACCGGGTCGACCATTCTCAAGGCGTCGGGTGCATGAACAGAATTAATGGTTAGAGGAAATTATGACAAGTTCGCAATATAAATAAAAACAACAAGCATTCCAGATGTAAAGTATTCTACCCTTGGGAAACATAGTACTCAGCCCTTAGGCGGACAAGAAGCACTCGTCCTTGAAGAAGTCCGGATGGGGGATCCAGTTCTTGGGAACTATGATGTGAGTCCCTTCCCCCATGGGCTCAGTTGTTGTTTCAAAAAATCTCGGCTCTATTATTTGCTCCCGGGCCTTAGTAGATAGCACTGGGAGAGGGAATTTCCGGCCTTGAAGAGCCGGCTCATTGTTGTACCGTCGCAGTGTCCGGTTATGTCTTAAAGTTGGGGAATAAATCATGTAAAACTTTTCCTTCCACCCGGACCATTTGGACACTTTGTCCAAAGTCATCAAATATTGGGGCAAGGTAGTCAGAGTATACCATGCCCCATGGCCGCCTGGGGCCTTGCTCAAGTAGTGCATGTGAGCGAAGGCGGAAAAGCTGGGGTTTATATTCTTGAACTCGCAGACGGCGATGTAGCTAAGAATGTTCACCCACGAATTGGAGGTGAGCTGCCAAATCCCTACATCGTACCCCTTTAGGATTTTCCTAATCCCGGGGTGGAGGGGGAATTGGAGGCTGGCTTCGATGAACGCCTTGTAGCAGACGAAGTAGTGGTCTACATTGTCAATATCATCATTCCAGGCTATTACAGCGTCAGCCGGAGGAACGATGATGTCCCAGCCCCTTCCAAAGGGGTGCTTTTCTTTGAAGGCCCTAAATCCGCTCTTGAGGAGGGCGATGTTACCCGACAGCATCTGGGTCCGTTTAGGGTTGGGGTTGTCAGCGACCTTAGGCGGCTGCTGGTAGTCGGCCGCAAAATTATCTTGGTTAGAGCCGGAAGATTCGTCCCTTGACCCCTTGCCGGCCTCAGCATCGCCGGCTTCATTAGAGGAGGCGGCTCCCTCGCCGTCTACCTCTCGTACCCCCGAGCTCCCGGAAGTAGAGGGAGCCTCTTCCTCGGAACCACTCTCTTCCAAATCCCTCTGTTCCCCGTCGGGAACAACCTCGTCTGCTGGCACTTCCATGGTGCGCCGGCTCCTAGACCGTCTGGCCGTTTGTTTCCTTCTAGCCACTATGTCCTGCACAGACACCGAGAGGGAGGAATTCGGAGATGAGCATATCGGTTCCGACAGTCCAGAAAAGGCACGCCCTGTTCTAGACTCAGCCGTTCCGGGGGACCGGATGAGTGTCCTAGGTAGTGCCGAGTGAGTGGATTGAGAACTCATTTATATTTTCTAAAAAACTAGGTATACAGGCGGAGAAAAATGGTATACAAGTTGAAAGGGAGAAAAGCTAAAATGGTACAGGCGGTTACCTTGCTTTTACTCTGAAAAATCTAAAAACCGCTACAGCCGGGAAACTGGGTGTTGAACTTCTAGCACACGGAAACTTGAATTTGTTGTGATGCAGACGGAGGCAGAGAATCTCTCTCTAAAAATATCTCTCTTTCTCTCTCTAAAAAGTCAAATGAACGTAAGGTGAGAGAAAAGGGGGGGTAATTTTCTATTTATAGAATGTGAAAGCGGGGGAAAAACTTTGGTTTGAAATTCAAATTTTTACCCGTTACTGTTCACCTTTGAAAGGTGGACACGTGTCACAGGCCCCACGTGATATGCACGTGCGACCTGTGAGGGGCAAATGTTTAGGGTAAAAATACCCTAGACACGTGGACCAATGAGAGGAGGCCACGTGTCGAGTTCAGGATGGCCCATGTGGCTTAATATCCTCATGACACGTGACGCCCTTAGATACATCTCTTAAATGACGGCCTTCAAGGGCCCAAATCCCAAGAAGCGTCGTTTTACGGCGCAGCCCACTGAAATTTAGGTCAAGTGACCTAGATAGGGGCACGTTCTCCATTGACCCTATAAATAGGGAGATATTTCCCCATTTTAGGGACACAATTGAATCATTTATTACACCTAAATTCTCTCACATCAGAGAAACACCTGAGCTTGGAATCCAAGCAGATCCCCACCTAAATTTCCGTACTCTTTATTCCCTTTCAAGTTACTAACTTGATCGTGACGTAACTCTCCTGAGGGCTAAAAACATCCATAACACTTTACATGCTTGGGGACATAAGAGCTTCCTTGATGAAGAGACTAGTGACAAAAAATAAGAGATGGAGAAATGGACCACTACAATTTCTCCTAGGATTCAGAAGAAACTGGGCTGGGAAAAATAGGAGGCTTCTCAATGTGAAGTACTTCCTTCAAGCCCAGCAGTGAGCCATAGACTGGACACAGTCACTGTTCATCTTGAAAACAGGACATGCACTTGCAGAAAATGGGATATGACTAGAATCCCATGATGTCATGTTGTTGCAGCAATGTTTTTCTCTCACAAGAATGCATAGGATTTCGTGGATGATTGTTACAAAAAGGATATGTACCTATTATCCTATTCAAATTCAATTCCACCATTGGATGGTGAAAGACATTGGCCTAGGAGTGATTTGGTGTTAGAGCCACCACCCATAAAAATAGGCCCTGGTAGACCAAGGAAAAATAGGAGAAAGGACCTATTTGAAAACCCTAAGCACCCATGGAAGCTTACAAAACATGGCATGGAGATGACTTGTAGTGTATGTAACACCAAAGGACATAACAAAATAAGCTGCCCCAACAAAGGAACTGCCACCACCAGCATAGAACCCCCTCCAAAGAGACCAAGGGGCAGGCCTAAAAAGCAAGTTGATCAACCTCCACAAGATCAACCAGGCCTATCTGTCCATTTAACAGCAACAGCCCAACCGTCTAAAATTAGTAAAGGAGGAAGAGTAGTGGGCAGGGGAGGAGCTACTACAAATGTGAGGGGCAGGGGAGGAGCCACAGGAAATGTGAGGGGCAGGGGCAGAGGAAGGGGATAAACTCAAACTAGGGGAAGGGGTAACACTGCTGCAAGGGGTAGGGGAAGTGCTAGATGGAGGGGAGACTCTTCCGCAATGGGAAGTCAGACTAATGGGAGGGGCTCTAGGGGTGGCAGAGGAAGAGCTCAGGTGCCATAAGGTTTTGGGGTGTTTTTTACACCTGATGGCTCTACATACTCAAATGTAAGCCTCTCCCATTGTATCAATAGATGATGATGATTAAGTATGTTCAATTTTAACTAACTAAACACTCTGTTTTTACAGGTACCTGGAGGATCAGGAGCAAAAGATGTGACTGCATACACCACAACAGTCAGCTACAACTTTAGCCAAGGATCTACCTCCTTAAGATCTTGTGTTCAATACTAGAAGCTGAAATCTCTCTATTTTGTGTTAGCCTGAACTTTTAGACTTCATTTTCAGCATGTAATATATACTATGTAATAGATTTGGGTTAAGTGTTTTGTTTACTATCGGATACCATCTCTCAATTGAGAACCTTATCATACCTTTGGGTATTGGTTTATGATAGTATCAGTATTGTTATGCTGTCCATGATTTTGGTACAATTTTTTTTAATAAAAAAAATAAAAAAAGGAATGACTTTGGTACATAATTGCAATTATGATGCTACAATTAAGTAAATTGAAGAAATAACTAAATTAGCAACAATTACTTAAAATTGTCATACATATATATATATATATATATATATATATATATATATATATATATATATATATATATATATATATATATATATATTTGTTGCATAAGAAAGTCATACATTCTCAAAAAATTTAGGTACTTTTGCATTTACATGGACTTCATGTCCATTTCTTAAAACTAAACTTAACTACTAGTCCCTTAGGACATTCAATTCTACTAGTGTCAATCAACAAGATCAACAAAAAAAAAAACAAACCCCACACCAACATACATCCACCAACAACAACTACTGCTACTGAGAAATTATACCCCTAAAAAACTTCAACAAGTACCTTCCCAATCTATCCTACTGCATCACCACCTATTTAAATAAGAGCACCAAAGTGAAAAAGCACCAGGAGAAAACCAATGTCAGTATGAGCTTTCTGTCAGTGTTGTGTTCTTTGAGCTCATACATTGTCTCAGTGTTGCGATGCCCATCTCTGCAACCTCATCCTCAAGCACCTCCTTCTTGGACTTCAGCTTCTTCACCCTCTCTCTTAAACACATATTCTCATCTTCAAGCTCCATGATCCTAGAGCCCTTGTCAGCAACAGCTTGTTACAGCACACGTACATCATCAACTTCATCATGCCACTTGAAAAACCCACAGGTCCTCTGCTCCTACAAATTAAGAAAATTAATACTCCAAACATTTCAAAATTCAATTAAAAAACAAAAACTTCTCAACATCAGTACACAAAAAAAACCTAAAAAATTTAATTTCACAAATAAGACAATTTACGGGACAATAAGAACACCAATAGAACCGCTTTCCCTTCGTAGGACCATCATGGCGTACATTTCTTAGAGGAGCAACCTCGTCATGGTAGCAATACACTAGCCTTGGCTGTTATTGAGCAGAGTTTTCCCTACCCCTAGACTTCGATTTCGAAGCAGAGACAATTGAAACATGACTTGCCATTGCAAAGAGAGAGAAATTAGAAAATTAGAGAAAAACGGGGTAAGCTTTTTAGGTTAAATGGAGAAAATGAAAGGGGGATGACTGGAATTTAAAGGGGAAGAACAGGGGGGAGTAGGGGAGAGAGAGAGTTAATGACAGTTGAATTAAATCTCAACTGTCAGCATTAATTAGGGGAAGAAACCGGAAGTTTTTAAATCTTAGGTGATTTAACCTGTTTTAGAAGGTTAAAGCTTGTTAGAAGAAGATTACTGACCAAAGTGGGTTTGCCTCGTAATAAATGAAAGGTAGGATTGTTTTTGTCAGACCAAGCAAAGGTGGGATTATTTATTTCCATTTTTCCTAACTAAAATTTCTAATATCATGTATGTTTATGATGCTTCCTATTTCTTTCCTAATATCAGGTTAGTATCATGTTAGGGTTGAAGCTTTTACTTTTAATGTTTAGTGATATGCTAGGGTTTGTTATTAATCTTGTTAGTATCATGCCTTGGATTTTGCTATTATCTTTGTGCTTTATTGAATATTGTATTGAATATTGTTATTATTTTGATGATTATTGTTATTGTTGCTTGATATATTATTATTGTTATTTCTTGATCATGCCTTTTATGCATGTTTAAAGGGAATTTGTACTTGTAGTCACGCTTAATTAGATAATTAATAATCTTGTTTAGGCTAATATAGTTATAATTCAAGTAATCGCCAATAATAGATTTGTTTGTGCATTAATATTCAACCAACATAGATTTAACATGTTTAGGGTTAGTATAATTATTGTATGTTAGTCAGAAAGCACACATGAATACGAGAAGAAAAAATTAGAGGCCTATTTTTAGGGCAGGTTCAATATCTTTTAGGTTGGATTTGTACCTTCATCCCCGAATATCCAGTCATGCTTCCAGTATACTATGAAGTTAGCAATCTCGTGTATCGTAAAGGGGTGTAACCTTCATCCTATGAACGGTTTACAAGTTCTTAAAACTTATTGGTGACTCTTTTACTCTAGCTTCCTTCCCTTTGGATGCCACCATGCTTAAGTTTATAATCACAGTGGGGCTCAAGTGTGGGATGCCTGAAATATTTCCTATAGTATTCCACCTTTTCGAGTTGGTCAGTAGGAGTTTCTAGATATGTTTGATAAGGGGATAAGCTTTCACTCCTTACTTTCCATCTTTTGGAAATCTGATTGATGATTAAAGAGGAGTCTCTGAATATTCGAAGTTTCTTTACTCCTAATGCTAAAGCAGTTTCGAGTCCTACCACACATGCTTCATATTCCGCAGTTTTATTGGTAACGTCGAAATCTAGCTTTATAGAGATTGGAACAGGTTCCTCTTTAGGTGATATTAATAATGCTCCTACGCCATAACCCTTTTGGTTTGAAGCTCCATCGAAGTATAATGTCCAAGTCTCATTTTCTATAAGCATTAAATTTTTGTCTAGAAAGTCATTTTCATGCATTAGCGTCGAATCTTCTATTGGGAAATCTGCTAAGAAGTCTGAGACCACTGATCCTTTGATAGCCTTTTGAGGCATAAACCTTACGTTGAATTGGGTTAAGTTGACTATCCATCTTGATATTTTCCATTAGAGTGTAGATATCTCAAAGAGGTACTTTAGTGGGTCCATTGGAGATACAACATAGACTGTATGAACGAGCATATAGAGTCTAAACTTGGTTGTGTCCCACACTAGTGCGAGGCACAACTTCTCAAGTGGTGTATAGTGCACTTCATACTCAAGAATCTTCTTACTTAAGTAGTAAATGGCATTCTCTTTACCTTCTACTTCTTGCGTAAGCATAGCTCCCTTTGACTCTTTAGTGACTGTTAGGTATAATCGAAGGAGGATTCCCGGAAGTGCTGGCACTAATACGGAAGGATTACCAAGATAGGCTTTGATCTTCTCAAAGGATTTTTGGCACTCTTCATCCCATATTACTAGCACATTCTTTTTGAGTTTCTTAAATATTAGTTCACATATCGTGGTCAGCTTAGATATGAACCTACATATGTATTGCAACCGGCCAATGAATCCTCGAATTTTCTTCTTGATCTTGGGCGGCGGCATTGACATGATTTCTTTAATCTTAGTTGGGTCTGTCTCTATTCCCCGAGAGCTCATGACGTAGCCTAAGAGTTATTCTAAGGCGACTCTAAAAGCGCACTTAGATGGGTTTAGCCTCATATTGTATTTCTTTGACCTTTTGAAGAATTTCCTTAAGGCTACTAGATGTCCTGTACGATCTTTTGATTTTACAATCATATCATCTACGTAGACTTCTACCTCTTTGTGCATCATGTGATGTAGTAAGGCAATTGCAGCTCGTTGGTAAGTGGCACCCGCGTTTTTCAACTCGAATGGAATTACCGTGTAACAGTAAGTTCCCTATTGTGTTATAAATATAGTGTTTTCCATGTCTTCTTTTGCTATGAGAATATGGTTGTACATTGTGTATCCATCCATAAATGAGAGAAGCACGTGGTTCGCTATATTATCTACCAAAATATCGATATGTGGTAAAGGGAAGTCGTCCTTTGGACTTTCCTAATTTAGATCTCTATAGTCGACACACATTCTTACCCTCTTGTCTTTCTTAGGAACTGGTACCACATTTGCGACCCATTTGTGGAATTTGGATACTGTTATAAAACCTATTGTTATTTATTTTTGAAATTCTTCTTTTATTTTTAGAACTTTCATTTGACGTAACTTTTGTTTTACAGGTTTCATTCCTAAAATTAGTGATATTGTGTGTTGAGCTATTTCTCTATTTATTCCTGACATATCTTCATATGACCAGGCGAACACATCTATTAATTCTTTTAATAGATTTTTTAAATCAGTTATTTTCTTCTTTATTAAGAGTTAGACCAATTTTACCTTTTCTATTAATGGTTGGATCTTTTGAGATTTCAGTATTTTCAATTACCGGTGTTTTATTCTCATGTTTTTCCATTTCCTGAATTATTTATTTGTCATTTTCATAGTTAGCTAAGAAATGCTCATCATCTTGAGTATGGGAATAGCACGAGGATTAAGCGGAAGAAGACATATTATTAAACTCGGAAAGCATTACGTCAAATAAAGAGATGTCCATTGGGACTTGACTACTAACTATCCTAAGGGTATTCTTTAAAGTAGAAGGGAGAGAAGGAGATACTACTATAGAAGGTTTAGAAAACTTGACTAAGAAAGACTTGAATTCAAACTCATACTCAAATGACTCAGACTCGTCGGGATTTGTGCCCCTGATTAGGTCACTGATCCCTAGTCATTGGTGGGCTGCGCCGCATTGCGGCTTTCTCGAGATTTGGGCCTGAAGGCCGCCATTTTCCCCTTAATTTCTGGAGTGACACGTGTCAGGCTGGGATTGGTCCACTTTGGGCCATCTTGAGGCTGACACGTGTCATCCTCTGATTGGACCACGTGGTGGGGTAAAATTACCCTAAACATTTGCCCCTCACAGATGTGACGTGGCATGCCACGTGGCATCTGTGACACGTGTCACGCTCCGATTGGTGGTAATTTTACCATCAAAGAGTAACCGTTCGCCTTCCGAGTAAATTACGGGAATGCCCTTGTATTTACCCTCTATATATAGCCGTTTACCCTCATAATTTTGTACGTTTACAAAAATTTTTCTAGAGAAACAACTTTGAGAGAGCAGAAGTCATCCGTTTGAGTAAGGCGCAAGTAAGAAAGCTCGTTCTTCATCAACCCAGCCAGACCCGTCTATCTTCAGATATCACATCTAAAGGTACCGTCTCTGCCTCTCTCAGCTCTTTTTCTTGTTTCACCGCTTGTACATATTTCTTGCAATAAATGGATGCATCACCAACACACACGGCACAACCTAGGTTAGAGTCCAGCCGGTCACCAGGGACGGCTGAGTCTAGGACTGGAAGTGCCGTCTCGGGGTGTTGGGACCACCTTTTGCCTTGGATTCCGACCATTTATGTGTCTGTGCAGGACACAATGGCTCGGACTCTGCAGACTGCCACCGATCCGAACTATAGAAGCAAGGGCTCAGGCGGCTAAACGCCTGAGGGAGAAACGTAAGGTCAGAGAAAACAGACGGCTCTGAAGAGATCCCCTCTGTGTGCCCCTTCAACTCCCGCAGATTCCTTTTTGGAAGCGTGCGACCAAGGCGGCGATGAGGCCGTCTCAGCTCCTTTGACCCAAAATGAGGAGGAGACGAAGAACGAAAGCTCCACCTCCACCTCTAAGAGCGGCGACGACTTGCCCCCGCTTGAGGATAGCGAGGAGGAGGAAAGAAAGAAATGGAGGGAAAAGGACGACCCCTTCAAAATTCACGTCCCCTCCAAGGACATGATTCAAATGGAGGAGAACCTGAAGAACTTTACACAAATGCACCCGTTAGGAGACGGGTACAGAATCTGAGTGCCGCCTGAGGACGGCACCATCGCTTGGGAAGACGATCAACAGAACGCCAACAGCTACTTCAGCTGTTATGAGGCGGAGTTCAAGGCCGGTCTTCGCTTTCCCCTTCACCAGGCGGTGAAGGCAATCTTGAGAGGCTACGGCCTCGGAGTCTGGCAACTTACCCCCAATTCTTGGGAAAAAATTTTGGGGTATGTTGCCGCCTGCGAGTTCCAGGGGCTCCAACCCGGCTGGGAAGCTTTTTCTAGGATGCATTATCTTAGCCGAAACCCAGGCGGTTGGAGGGCGTGGTACACTTTAACCACGCATCCCCAATACATGATGACCTTGGACAAGGTCTCAAAGTTCGACGGCTGAAAGCACAGGTTTTACCTGATGTCAGCCCCCAGCAAGCGGGAAAACTACGAATTCCGCCAGTACAATAAGAAGCCCGACCTGATGGGCCGAAAATGCGCTCTTCCCCGGATCCCGGATGAGGATTTTGACAAAATCATTGAGGCAGACTTTTTCGGCCTCACAGACGCGACCTTGTCAACCAGGGAAACAATTAAAGTTCCCAAGAACTTGATCCCCAAGAGCGCCTGGTTCAGGGACGAGTGTTTCTTAGCCGCCTGTGAGCTAGGACACATGTTTACCAAACATATGCGCCTGAGTTTACATCCGCCTGTAGTGCTTTTGTGTCATAATTGATTTATGACATTGACCAATCTCTTTCTTTTTTACAGAAGAAGCTTTAAACATGTTGCAGACGGAGAAGACTCCCAAGCGGTCCTCTGCAGTCTTCTGCAAGGAGCTTGCGGAAAAAGCTGCGGTCGCAGTCAAGGCCAAGGTAAAAAACGCTTGACCCTTTCTTAGATTGGTCTCAAAGATTATTTTCTCCGAATGCTATCTTTAACTTGGTTTTTTTCGCAGGGGGGAGAGGTAGGAAAGACGTTTGAGAAAAATCTCAAACGGGCTTGGGAGGAAACCCCCTCCATTCTCAACAAAACCAAAAAATCCACCTCCGCCTCAACTCTTAGCGCCTCAGCCGGGAACCAACAGATGCGGATAGTGGGGCGAAACGAGAGGGTAGGCGGCAGCCTGGGCCTCGACCTCTTCAACCCCTTATCAGCAATCGGGGGGTTCACCACGCCTGCAAGCGGCTCTCACTTGGGCGGCTCTAAAGGTAAGAACCCTTTTGAATCCCCGCCTGAGCTTGGGTGGCCTTTGCGAGTGAAATCCCACTCCCAACAGACGTCATCCTCACACGGTCGGCAACAGATAGGTGCTGCCTTAATTTCGCACTCATCACCTATTGATTATGGTGTAGATCAATCTCCCCGCTGGCCAGACGTCCAGAAGCATGCCAAGGCCATGCTTGACGCCGTCCGCAAGAGGGACAAAGAAAACATCCCTAGGATAGAGACGTTCAATCTTGAATGCATTCTATCCCTTCTGGTTGAGGTAAGGGACTTGACAATTTTATTTTTTCCAAGTGCTTTACCCCGCCTGCAATACTAATACCGCTTGCTTTTTTGCAGGCTATGCTGCGGGTAGACGGGTCCAAGCGTCCTTATTCCCGAAAACGGGAAGAGGTAAAAGGGGCCAAGAAGTCCGCCATAGACGCTGATAATGTTGCTTTATACTCCACTATCGTAAATGATCTTGAAACTAAAGCAATCATAATGACACAGGCGTAAAAAATCCAGCAGCCAGAGGCAGATATGAAAACGGCCAACCAGCGGGTGAGCGACGCTGAGACGGCCCAAAAGAAGGCGGAGGAGGATTTCAAGAAGGCCTAGGCGGACCTTGGCACACTTCAAGGTGTTTCTGAAGAGAACACCAACCTGAAAACCAAGGTTGAGAGGCTGGAGAAGGAGGTTGCTCAGGCTCAGACAAACTTTGTAGCAACTCTGGAGGCGGAGCAAAACCGCTTGCTTGCTGAAAGTGATGCTGACAACGACGCCCGCATGAAGATCGCCTGAGCCGCCTTATACCCAGACGCGGATTATAGCGTCTGGGCACTGGCTCACAGTTACGCCGAGTACGTGGTGTACTTGAGAGAGCAAGGTGAGCCAGAGCCTGAGTCCTTTGACGCCTGGGTCAACTCCAATAATGAGCCCCCCGCGCCTGAGCTACCTGGTCCGGGTGTAGCACAAGAGATTCCCTGATATGATGAGGAAGAGGACCAGGAGGCACCGTTTGCAGGCCAGAAGTGATTTTTCAGCGGCAGTATGCCAATCTCACTTTTTATTTTTTCTTTAATTCTGCGGCAGTATGCCAAAACTTTCTTTTCCGGCCTTCAAGCCGAGTATCTTTGTATTTACCGGCTGAGGAGCCGAGTTAATTAACAATTTCTCTTTTCTCCCGGACGGGGTCCGGTTAACATTTGATCCACTACAACCGTTTTTTGGGTGGACTTTTAAGGAATGCACCGACTGAGTCAGTTTTGATCATTTTGCATTTGTGTTTGAATTTCAATTTTTGCGAATTTCAATTTTTGCATTTTTTGCCTAACTTATTAAAAGCATGCGGCGATTTTTTGCCGAACTTATGAAAAGCCTGGCTGTCCTTGCCCCTGGACGGCTGTGTGGTTGGTTTCAAATGGAGTTGGTTGATTGACTTAGGAACGTCTGATGCTGCAAAGAGCATGATACGTTCGTAAGTCAATCAATCACAGTAGTGATTGCCCCAAACCAAGTGCACAGCCGTACACCAAAAGGCGTTCCAGTCACTAACCAGACGGAGTTTGTCCGTCTTGGTAGAGATTGCATAGCCATTGCACAGTTCTTTTTCCCTAATTGGGATAGAAAGTGCAACTTTGGAATAAATAACCTAAGTGAGAACTTCAGCCGGTGACCGACTGATGCCCCAGGGCATCCGGTATTCGGTAACTTGATCGTTCTTCACAGATCATTCTGGTCAGACGGCTATGAGTTGACCAATTCGGTCATTCAATTTTTGTCGTATGCATAGATACGTAGAACCGACAAATAGTCTGTTCTCTGCGACGATTGCACCCGGAAGGGTGTCGCCGGACGCCTTTGTCCATGTTAGGACAGGCGATTTTATAAAATTAGTAACCATCCGACCATTTTAGCCTTTGGTCTTGTTTGAGACCGGTTGTATAGCCACTAAGCGTTTTTGTGCTTAATTTTTAATCGGAGCATTGGCTAAACGTTATTGAATTACACTACGTATCGAACTTAGTTAGTTAAACAGTAAGTCCGTCTGGATCATTACCCAGGCAAACAGGCAATTATTAAGTCAAACTTAGTAAAATAAATAAAGAATACATCTGAGTACTACCCAGACGGTTAAGCAGTTATAACCCTTACTAAGAGTCAAACTTAGTTAGTTATATAAAGAATCCGTCTAAATATTACCCAGGCGGAAAAACAAAACAATTTTGCAAACAAAGTCTGAATTCTCATTAATTGACTCACTGTTTACAAAAAACTGACATTCTCAGAAGTAGTATTTTTTCAAATTGTCTACATTCCAAGTTCTAGGCAAGCGCCTGCCGTCTGGAGTTTCCAGTCGACAGGTGTTGTCCCTTACTTCTTCATAGATCCGGTAGGGGCCTTCCCAATTTGGAGTTAGCTTTTCCAGCTCATTGGCCCTACCGGTTGCCTCCATTTTTCGTAACACTAAGTCGTCAACTTTCAAGGGACGCTTGTGTACTTTCTTGTTGTAGGCTCTGGTCATTCTCATACGATAAATCTCATGACGCAAGGCGGCATTTCCCCTGCGTTCTGGGAGTGAATCCAATGCCAGGCGCATTGCTTCCCAATTTGCCTCTTCATCATATAGCATGACTCTGAGAGTCGGCTCGTAATGTTCGATGGGCAAGATGGCTTCAGCACCGTAAACCATGAGAAATGGGGTTTCACCGGTTGCCCCCTTTGCTGTTGTCCGGATGGCCCATAGGACATGGATTAACTCTTTTGCCCACAAGCCACTGGCTTTTTCTATTTTCTTCTTAATGCCGTCTGAGATGAGTTTGTTGAAGGCTTCAACTTGGCCGTTTGCTTAGGGCCGGCCAACGGATGCAAAATAGCTTGAGATCCCTTGATCTCCCAACCAAGTTTTTAGTTGAGGCGTCCCAAACTAAGGACCGTTATCAAACACCATAGACATAGGTACCCCAAACCGGGTGATAATGTTCTTCCAAATGAAGGAAACTACGTTTGAAGTCTTGATGTTCTTTACCGCCTCAGCCTCCACCCACTTGGTGAAATAATCCACAGCCACCAAGATGTAGCGCTTTCCGCCTGGAGCAGGCGTGTAAGGACCTAGAATTTCCATGCCCCATTTTGCAAACGGGATTGGGCTGTGGATGGACGTCAGATCAGTAGCCGGAAGAAGAATAAATTTGCCAAATTTTTGGCACTTGACACATTTCTTCACCAACTCCTTGGCGTCTGCCTCAAGAGTGGGCCAAAAATAATGTCGTCTGGCTCTGACGGCTAGGGACCTGCCGCCAATGTGGGAGGCGCAGAATCCCGAATGCAAGTCTTCGAGAACTTCCTTCCCCTTTTCTAGGGTGACACACTTCAACAGGGGCTTAAGAAACCCCGCCTTGAAGAGTTCTCCGTTTCTCACCTCGAAGCTTGCAGCTCGCTTCTTCAGGACGGCTGCCTCCTGTGGCGAATCAGGAAGTGTACCGTCTGAAAGATAGGCCCGGATGCCATCCATCCAGGTAGAGCTTTGGTCTAGAATTCCAATGGGATCTTCATAGATGCTTCTCTTTTCAAGAACTTCCCAAAAGATTGACCGAGGCTTATCATGGCAGGCGGAAGATGCCAGTTTTGACAATGCATCCGCCTGGTTGTTTTTTGACCTAGGTACTTGATTCAGATGGAATTCCTCAAGTGCCCCGGCCTCTTCTTTGACTGCCTGAAGATATTTGATCATAGCCGGATGAGTTGCCTCATAGTTTCCCTCATACTGGCTAACGACCAATTGTGAATCAGAGTAGGCGTCAATTTTCATGGCCCCTGCCGCCTTACACACACGGATGCCGGCTAGCAGGGTTTCATATTCCGCCTCATTATTAGAGGCCTGAAACTTGAAGCGTAGTGCATACTCAAATCTGTCCCCTTTAGGAGACTCGTAGATTACGCCTGCACCACAGCCGTTTTTTGTAGAGCTCCCGTCTACGTACTTCTTCTAAACCTGGTCGAGATTATCCGGAGCCACCGGACGAGTCATTTCATTAATGAAGTCGGCAAACGCCTGACCTTTCACTGCTTTTCTTGGTTCGTAAGTGATTTCAAGACTTTGCATTTCAATAGCCCATTTCAACATTCTCCCGGATGACTCCAAGGTAGACATTGGCCGCTTGAGTGGCTGGTCGGTGTAAATCACCACTGGATGTGCCAAAAAGTAAGGCTTCAGTTTTTTGAATGCCATATACAAAGCAAGGCCAAAATTTTCAACCATGGGGTACCGGAGTTCAGCATTTTTGAAAACATGGCTAATGAAGTAAATCGGGAGCTGCACGCCGTCTCGCTCAGCAAGGAGAACGACACTGAGAGCATGATCTGAGACGGCTAAATACATGTACAACGTCTCCCTAGGCAAAGGACTGACCAACCTAGGTAGAGAATGCAAATGTTCTTTCAACTTCTAGAATGTCGCCTCTGCATCATCCCCCCATTCAAACCTGGTCTTCTTCCTGATTGCTTGGAAGAAGTAAAGGCATTTGTCGCCTGACCGGCTGAGGAACCTCCCCAAGGCGGCCAGGAAACCGGTGAGTCTCTGAACTTCCTTGAAAGAACGGGGTGACTTCATGTCAATCACCGCCTGTATCTTTTTGGGGTTAGCCTCTATCCCCCTTTGATCAATCAGGAATCCGAGAAACTTCCCAGAATCAACACCAAAGACACATTTCTTTGGATTTAACATGACCTTATGCCGCCTGAGTGTGGTGAACATTTCTCGAAGATCAGCAAGGTGATCCGTCTGTATCTTGGATTTGACTATCATGTCATCAATGTACGCCTCCACATTCCTCCCAATTTGATTAATGAAGACCGTATTAATCATCCGTTGGAAAGTGGCAGGTGCATTTTTCAAGCCAAACGGCATCACTATATAATAGAGAAACCCCTGATCAGTGACGAAGGTCGTCTTCTCTTGATCCTTTTTCCACAGGGGTATCTGATGGAAGCCGGAGTAGGCATCCATAAAGCTCATCAAGGCGTGACCGGCTGTAGAGTCGACTAGACTGTCGATCTTTGGAAGCGGGTAACTGTCCTTTGGAGACACCCTGTTGAGGTCTGTGTAATCAACACACATGCGCCAGGTCCCATTCGGTTTCTTAACAAGGACCACATTGGCCACCCAGTCGGGAAAATTACAAGGCCGAATGAACCTGGCGTCTAGCAGCTTTTTGACTTCGGCAGCTGCCGCCTGACTTCTTTCCTCGTCGTGGTTTCTTTTCTTTTGCCGGATGTGCTTCTTTTTGGGGTCCACGGCGAGTTTGTGGACAGCGAGATCCGGTCTGACGCCTGGCATCTCTTCCACTTCAAAGGCAAAAATGTCTTTGAATTCCTTCAGCAGGAGGTGCAAGCTTGCACCCAAGGTAGCATGAGCAACCGTCCCAACCTTTACAGTGCGCTCTGGACGGCTGTCATCCAGAACGAGATCAATGTTTTCACCAGCCGGTTGGGGACGGAGTTCGTCTGACCGTTCACCGGTCAATGATTGCTATTTTTTCTCTTTCTTCACCTCCACCAGCAGAGGTGCCTTTCTTTTCTTCCCGACTGCTGGTGGGACAGGGGCTGGGTCGGCATCCTTGACATTGTCAAGGTCTATTGGTTCCTGGCAGCCTGGGGCCACAGTATCTTTGACGGTTGAGAGATAGCACTCCCGGGCCATCTTTGGATCCCCATTCAAGGAACCAACAGATCCATCATCCCTCTCATACTTGATGAGCATGAGAGACGGGATGATTACCGCCTTGGCTTCGTTGAGGATTGGCCGACCAAAGATAATGTTGTAGGCGGTCAACTCCTCAACGACAAAGAATCTGACGACAATATGTCGTCCCTGGCCTTTCTCTCCCAACCGGATGGGTAAGTCAATTCTCCTAGCTGGGTAGACCATCCCGCCCCCAAAACCAACTAGGGGGTGGGTGACCAGATGCATGCTCCTGACATTGTATTTCTGTTTTTGCAGGCACCGGAAGCTAATGATGTCTGATGAGCTGCTGGTGTCAATAAGGATTCTTCCAACCAGTTGGTTGACAACCTTACATTCAATGACAACCGGGTCATCATGCGGACGGCGGACGCTGCCCTTGTCCTTCTCAATGATCAAGACGTCTGGGAAGGAAGTGCTTGCAGACGCCTGCTCATCATCATCTTTTTTCATCTTTCGAAGATGGCTCTTGGTGCCCCGCATGGTAGGGCCACCACATGAGAACCCGCCTGCTATTGTGTAGACCGGCTCCTTGTCGGTATCCGAGCTACTAGCAGGCTGGGGGTAGTCTTGGATGACTGACCATTGTTCTTCTTCTTTACCCCGTGTGGGGACTTAGAAATGTAAGACATCAACATCCCCTTGTCAGCCAGACGGTCCAACGCCCGTTGCAGGATGAAGCAGTCGTTGGTGTCATGGCTAACCTCCTCATGGTATTGGCAGAATTTGTTCTTGTTCCTTGATTGAATGGAAATTTTCATTGGATTCGACTTCTCTAAGGACAATTGGTCCTTAATTTCCATGAGGATGGAGTTGCAGTCCTTGTTAAACTCGTACTTAGGAACGTACGGTTTGAACTCTTTCTTTTTCTTCTGGAACGGCTGGTCAGAGTCATTAACCGCCCAGATTTCTTTTCTTTTCTTGCTCTCTTCTTTATTTTTGGCCGGCTGAGCAGGCCGGCTGTCTTTCTACTTGTCGGACTTCTTAGAGTCCGACTGGTTACCAGGCGAGCAGAGGTCGGTAGCTTGAATGTAGCTTTCCGCCTCCCTCAGGCCGCCTGTAAGGTGAAAGCCCCTTTTCTGACTAGGTCGAACTTAAAGGTCGACCCGTCTCTCGGACCCTTGAAGAAGTCTGTAAAAGCTACCTCATCAGGCAGTCCTTGAATCTGAATTCTGATCAGATTGAACCGCCTGACATATGAGCGCAACCCTTCTCTCTATCCCTGCTTAACAGTGCTCAAGTCAAGGCTTGTTTTCTTAGCAGGGATGTTCATTGAGAAGTTGGAAGCAAACAGGAAGGCGAGCTTCCTGAAATTGTCAATGGACCCGGCTGGCAAGTTGCCAAACCATTTTTGGGCAATGCCCTTCAATGTAGCCGGGAAGCATCGACACCAAGTGGCATCATCCAACCCCTGTAAGTACATGAGTTTGGTGTATGCCATAAGGTGATCTTCCGGGTTAGTGGTACCATCATAGGTACCCACCAATACATTCTTAACCTTGGCCGGCTGTGCCACCTCAGTTATCTCCCGGGTGAACGCAGAAGGTTGTTCACCCAGGCGTAGCAAACGGAGCTGCCAATCTAGTGGCTGGACATTTTGATATGTCGCCTGACCTCCGAAGAGAGCCGGCTGCATGAAGTGAGGGGGATACTTACCGTAAGCCTGACCGAGGTTGGTGTATGCCATAAGGTGATCTTCTGGGTTGGTGGTACCATCATAGGTACCCACCAATACATTCTTAACCTTGGCCGGCTGTGCCACCTCGGTTATCTCCCAGGTGAACGCAGAAGGTTGTTCACCCAGGCGTAGCAAACGGAGCTGCCAATCCAGTGGCTGGACATTTTGATATGTCGCCTGACCTCCGAAGAGAGACGGCTGCATGAAGTGAGGGGGATACTTACCGTATGCCTGACCGAGGTTGGTGTATGCCATAAGGTGATCTTCCGGGTTGGTGGTACCATCATAGGTACCCACCAATACATTCTTAACCTTGGCCGGCTGTGCCGCCTCGGTTATCTCCCAGGTGAACGCAGAAGGTTGTTCACCCAGGCGTAGCAGACGGAGCTGCCAATCCAGTGGCTGGACATTTTGATATGTCGTCTGACCTCCGAAGAGAGCCGGCTGCATGAAGTGAGGGGGATACTGACCGTAAACCTGAGTAGGTACATACGGTAAAGTTCCAATCATCTGAGGGCCAGAATGGACGGTATTACCATCCGTCTGGCTCTCATGCAAGGAGAGAGCATTCCCTGCAGAAGTATTGTTGAAGATGTCAGGAAAGTTCGACGTTGAAGCCGACTCAGACAGCTGTTGATTTCTTTTCCGGTTGATTATTTCCCGGGCATCAAGCGATGAATTTTTACTTCCCACCGGCTGTTGAGTCCGGCGGGTATTATTGGTATTCCTCTTAGGAAGAAGAATCTTGGACCAATCAATGGTCCCGGCTGCCTTCTCCTTTGGATGGGGAGTTGGCTGTCTATCTTTGACTGACTTCCCCTTTTCAAGAGGAGCCTTCTTGGCCGACTGACCTCTACTTGGGCCAGCCCGGCTCTGGGTGATCAGCTCTTTAATTTCACCCTTGAAACTTGTCATGAACCTCATGAGTTCGTCTCGGGTGACAGGTGCTGATCCTGCGGCCGTATGGGTTTCCCCTTCCAGCTGCCCAGGGGGTCGACTTGTACCCGCCTGGGTGGCACCCCGCTCCATAGTATCTCTAGGTCGGATGCACTTGATTTTGAGAGAGCCATCATCGGCTGTAAAGGTTTCGACCTGAGGATCTTCATCCTCATGGTCTGTAAAGATTTCTGGATCATCTCCCAGACGGTTAGAGGGTGGTACAGACTCTTGAACCATCTTCGAGGTACTCTCCCCACAGACGGCGCCAAATGTTTTGGGTGGTTTTGTCCCTCAGGAAAGTTACAACACGAAGACTGATCCGGCGTGAGTTGTACCTGCAAAACGAACGAAGACACCGGTTGGCTGGTGCTCCGCCTCCGACGAACAAGTTAGTCACTTGAAGGGAGAGAAAAAGGTGCGGAAATTTAGGTGGGTATCTGCTCGGATTCCAAGCTCAGATGTCTCTATCACAGGGATAGTGTGTTATAAAATGGTAAAACGTGCCCTCCAAAAGAGGGAAATCTCCCTATTTATAGGGTCCTCTGGATTTGTGCCCTGATTAGGTCACTGATCCCTAATCATTGGTGGGATGCGCCGCATTGCGGCTTTCTCGGGATTTGGGCCTGAAGGCCACCAATTTCCCCCTAATTTCTAGAGTGACACGTGTCAGGCAGGGATTGGTCCACTTTGGGCCATCCTGAGGCTGACATGTGTCATCCCCTGATTGGACCACGTGGCGGGGTAAAATTACCCTAAACAGTCCTCACCCTCTATTATAAATTGACCGTTGTGAGTGAGAGGATATTGGTCCATTGGGATTGCTTTCTTTTGGGTACGATCATTCCTCCGTGCATTAATCTTTTCCGGAGCTTGCCTATAGTCTTTCGGGGTCGATTCAAAATAAAGTTCAAAAGTATCTAATTTAAGGTAATGGACTGAGCATTTTCATTGTCGGTTTAACTTTGCACATTTTGACCAACATCAACATATGCTGTTTAAGCACTTTGACTGTCAATTTGATTTTGTTGCTCATCCTCTCGAACTTCATCGAGTTCGATTTTCCTCCCACTGGTGATTTTGAAAAGGTGTTCCTTCCCCAAAAACACACCATCACGAGCAACAAACACTTTGTTCAGGGATTTGTTGTAGAATTAATACCCTTTGGTTTCTTTAAGTAGCCCACAAGGTAAACCTTGTCAGATTTGGGGTGAAGTTTGTCTTAAATTATTTTTTGACATATGCTTCGCAACATCATATCTTGAGAAAAGACAACCTTGGAGGTTTCTTCGTCCATAATTCATATGGAGTCTTTTCTACAGCTTTTGATGGAGCAAGGTTCAGTGTTAGTACAGCAGTTAGAAGTACGTGCCGCCAGAAAGAGATAAGAAGATCACTAAGACCCATTGTTGATCAAACCATGTCTAGCAAGGTTCAATTTCTCCTTTCGGATACTCCGTTCCATTGTGGAGTTCCTTGAGTTGTCAATTCTGAAAGTATACCCTTTTCTTTTATATGGTCATCATATTCTTGGCTCAAGTATTCACCACCTCAATCTAATCGAAAGGATTTGATTTTCTTCCGAAGCTGATTTTCAACTTCACTCTGAAATTCTTTGAATTTCTCAAATGATTCAGATTTGTGCGACATAAGGTAGACATATCCATATCTACTATAGTCGTCTGTGAAGGTAATAAAATATCGATTGCCGTTTTTTGTGGTTGTGCTCATTGGTCCACATACATCAGTGTGTATTAGGCCCAACAAGTCAACTCTGAGGGCAAAGACAAACTAAGAGTTCCTACAGATACAACTGACATCTTGGCTCCATTGTCGACTAGTAGTTCAACCTCTCCCTTCTTTAGCCTCCTGTCAATCTTGAGTCCCTGAGCATGAGAACAAAGGTGTGAGCCACATCCGGTATCTAATACTCATGATGTTTTGCTAGAAAAGTTTAAGTCTATAACGAAAATACTTAATGTAGAAGCAATTGTCCCATTCTTCTTATCTTCCTTGAATTTGAGGCAATCTCTCTTCCAATGTCCCTTCTTCTTGTAGTAGAAACATTCGGAATCAGATTTAGAAGAGGCTACCTTTTTCTCCTTTTTGTTTGGTAGCTTTTGGCTTAGGCGGAAAGGTCTTCTTACCTTTACCCTTAAAGCCTTTCTTCTTCTTGCCTGAGCATTTAAACGGCTTGCCCTTCTTGACAATAAGCATGTCATGCTTTCCCTCATCCTTGAGCGTTTACTCAGCTTGCTTCAACATACCATGAAGCTCGTTGAGGGTTCTCTCCATGCTGTACATGTTATAGTTCATTTTGAACTGATCATAGCCTTTGTGCAGCGAGTGAAGAATGATGTTAATTTCCATCTCCGTTGAATACCACGCATCATTTTAAGTACATGTGGGCTAACTTGCTTTCCTTTCTTGAGCTTGCTCTCAAGCATCTACAAGTGGGTTTCAAACCTTTCAGTTTAGGCTTGCTCTTTGAACTTTTTTTGAACCTCATAAATGATCTCAAAAGTTGTCTTCTTCTCAAAGAAAGTCTTCAGAAGGTCAAGAGACATAGTAGCCAGCATGATGCACTTGACATCTTGATTGGCAGTTTGCCATCGGTTTAGGGCAGCCTGAGTCACTTCCTCAATGAGAGTCTTGGACATTCCCTCATCAAGGACATATTTCTTTTTCTCTTTCATGAGAAATATACGCAAGTTTCTTTGCCAACCAAGAAAATTTAGCCCACTTAATTTCTCCTTGTCGAGAGTTGAGCGCAACGAAAATTGGTAGTTTGAGTTATTCACAGACATGGTTCTACAATTGAAAGAATTTGAAATGAAAAACCATTCACTACAAAAAAAATTGAGAATAGACAACACTTATGATTTCAACACTTACAGAAATGTTACTCTTAATAATCTAACGCAACAATATTTATTTGTTACCTTGTACTAAAGTAACATAAAAAAAAATAAAAAAAAATAAAAAAAAGTGTTGCTCTAGACTATATAAGGCGACGGTCGCTTAAAGTGTTACCTTTTTCTTGTCTAAGACAACAAACATAATAATTGTTGCATGAAAATATAACAATAACAAAAATATTGTTTAAAAATGTAACATTAATATCTATGTAACATTTATATTAAAAAGACAACATAATTTAAGATGTTGCATATATATATATATAGCAAGTTTGGTGGAGTTGGTGGGGAGTTCACCTTGTGACTTTGAGATCATTAATTCGAACCCCACCAACTACTAAATGGTTGGGAGTAGCAACATTTAGAAACATTTTTTAATTGTCTCCTTAGATGGCAACATTTTTCATTTGTTGTCTTTGTAAAAGTTGTGCCTTATGTATTGTTTTACCTTAGCTTTTAAAATTGTTGCCTTTGAATAAAAATGTATTGCCTTATAAATAGACAACGGGGGCATATACTAAGCCTCATATGTGTTGCCTTAGCTACAAGGAAACACTTTTTATATTAGGCAATGGTGTTGCACTATTACCTGTAGACATCTACTTTTGGCCTCCTGTCTCGACAGGAAGTGCAATGACGATAAATAAAACCATCTTCGTGTTGGATCGAAGTGAACAATACTTATGGATAACTAGTTAAGCCACAAAACACAAAAGACTAGCCGAAATTAAAGGAAAAGCCAAAACAAAGGTCCAATTAACTAAACCCGATCATAATTAGGCTTAAGCCCGTACTTAAACCCTAATAATGACGGATTTAGGAGTGCCTAGGTTAAAACTTAGTGCTGCCGCAGAAAAAGCCGTGCGCGTCTCATAAAGTCACGCCGGGCTGCCGCGCGAAACTAATTAGGTTGCGCGCGACACCCAACGCAACTTTCAGAGTTGCGCTGCGGAAGATTCAGAGTTATTCGGAATTATACGGAAAATATAAAATCGAATCTTACCATAAAGCCACGCGCAAGACAAAAAGTTACGCTCCACATAGAAGCGCAACTCTATAACTTGCGCTGGGATGCCGCGCGCAACTTCCACTGTTGCGCACGACACCTAATGCGGCAGAATGTTCGAAACCCTAAACCTAATCATTCCCTATAAATACGAACTTAAACCGAGGCTTCAACAGATAGAAATTAACTTAAAACTCTGGCGAAATAACTTGTGAACTTGTGCAACCTAGCCCTCTTGTCCTAAACACTCACCATTTCGATACTTTCTTACTACGGTGGAGGATCCCCAACAAGAAGGAGTCCATAAGTGTTCTAAACAGAGATCCAGAAAAGAGAAGTGGTAAATTCCTGAGCACTTGGTTAAATCACCTTTATTTTCTTGTTTAAAAGGACCTTAATTAATTAATTAATTAATGTCGTTTGATTACCTTTAAAATAATTAATTAATCAATTCCACATAGTATCTTGCGTTAAAGAAAGATTAGAATTGAATTAAATAATTGTTGATTGATCACTAAAGCCAAGGCGAATCTTGTTTAATTTCTTGTCCTTTTCACGAATTTAATTAAATAAGAATAACGACATTACGATGTAATTCCTACGTGAATTAGTGTTTGTAAATAAAATCAACTAACATAGTTCTAGGAATCACGTTGCATTTATTGTTTGGTGATGAAATTGTAAAAAAAGAAGAGCTAGTAGAGGTCGTACTAGGGCTAGGATGACGATTCCCCTCTAAAAGGAACGTTATCTTAGTACCCTCGCTCCCGAACTCAATTCTGGTTTATAGACCAATTTGGGCATGGGTAAACTTATGATTTGTGCTAATTATTCCATGACCTCCACATGGAAGAAAGGCATGAACGAGGTTTATGAGTTTTTCCTAAAACTCATTGGCGACTCCTTCTTGTTTCTTACAAAAAAGTGTGATAATAAAATCAATTCTAATTCAAGGTCCACCAAACATTCAGGAATTCAAATCCTACTACACCCTAACAAGTGTAAAGTCCTAGGCTTTTAAGTGGCCAGGGCATTTAAGGAGAGTACCCCTTATGATGGGATCACCCTCCTTAAAGTGGCGACTCCGCTGGGGACTTAAAGGTTATATGATTAATTTATAGTTATGGTCCAAGGTATCCAACACTAGGTTGCCTATGGATTGTAACGAGAATTAACTTGGATAATCTCTAGTTAGAGAGCGAGACTTGAACGCATAATATCTTCCTTTTGCACAAAATTAAAAACCAAACAATCAACATTCCATCATGCATAAGCGTAGCACACTTAAACCATTAGGGATTGGCTCATGGACTAGGGGTCTCCAACACTAGGCGTCTATCCCGAAATCAATAACAATCATCCCACCCATATCACCAACAAAATGTTGGGAGGGCGATGTCATGGGTCAACACGTTGAGTGATTGATTTATGCATCGTTCCTTAAGGTGTGGTACCTTTGGACACCCAAGCCTTTTTTTACCTTAGAATGGCATTGCGTGAATCTTGACTTATGGCATGCTTATGTGATTATTTGACTATGTGAAACGTGTTAGGATAATGTTCTTTTCTTTTTTTCTTTAGTTTGGTCTAGGTTCCCAATTACGAAGTTGTCTCTTCAAAGTTTGAACTAAATCGAAAAAAAAAACTCTTGAACTAAAAAAAAAAGTTTTACGAGCAGGTGGTGCGCTCAACTCAAGAAGTTGCGCGACCCCTCCCAGCGTAAGTGATTTCGTTGCGCACGATAGCCGCACGCAACTGAGTCACTTGCGCACGCCCACTGGGCGAGTCAGTTTTGATTTTTCAAAAAACAAATTAACTCTTCCGAACAATATCTTCATTAATGAATTGTTAAGGGCGATGTTATCCGTTTGAATATATTTTGCGTCTTTTTCTTTTTTTTTCCTTTTAAAAACAAGCGTATCGATTTACTTATCCTTTCTTACTCCTTTAGGGCCGGTTTTCAAGCTTGGGAAAGAGGACCTCCGAACACTCGCATTCTACGTTTACCACCTAAAGATCAACCCCTTTCAAACCACTTTCCTTCGACAACTAATCCTAGTCCAACAACAATGACAACCGTCGAAGAGCTTCAACAAGAGATTCTTCGTATGAGAGAGGAAAAGGCTCAAGAGGCCGAGGAGAGAAGAATTAAGAAGATGGAAAATGTTGAAAAGAAAAAAGTTGAAGCGTTAGCCTTACAAGAAAAGATGGAGCAATTATCCATAAAAAAAAAGTCGTTGGACAATGGGGAAAAAGTACTTTGACGCAGAAAAGTTTGTTCCTCCCCCAGGACTTGCTTTACCAGAAAAGTTCGTAGCTACGGACTTGCCAATATTTAAGGTGACCAACAATCCACAAAATCATTTAATGTGTTTTACTGGCACTATGGCACTAAAAAGAGTTGATCCTAAGCTTTATGCTTTGACTTTCCCTTTATCACTAGACCCAACCGCGAGAGAGTGGTTCTATGGGCTAGATCCAAAATTTAAAGCGACATGGGAAGATGTAGTTTCGGCTTTCATCACCCAATATGAGAGTAACGTAGAGTTCAAGTCAACTTTACGTGAACTCGAGATGCTTAAGCAAGGCGACGATGAAGGTTTCCTTGCTTTTTATGGTAGATGGCGAGAAAAGGCGGCCCACCTTGCCTAAAGGCCTCCTGAACTCGAGTTAGTACAAAAATTCATTGACAACTATCATGAAAAGTACAACAAACATCTACGTTACCTTGGTCTAGATACTTTTAAAAAGGTTTATTCTGTGGCTACTAGGATTGAAGATGATCTTGCTAAATAAAAAGCGAAAAAACCTCATTATCATCATCAACCTAAGAATAACTACAAGAAAGGGAATGATAATGCATCATCCTTTATTGACGTATTTGCGACTTCCACGCAATACAATAACACAAATCGATATGATGATCCTAGAAAAAGATGGACAAAAGAGAGAAAATTTACTTTATTTCCTATACGCTATAAAGAATTGTTAGAAAAATTAAATGAAAAAGGCTTACTTGCCCCAACAGGGCCAACACCACCCACTCCACCAGAAAGGAGGTTTTCTCAATGGAATGGTAATGCTTATTGTGCTTATCATAGAGGCGTTGAACAAGATACTGAATGTTGCTATATTTTAATGCACAAAATACAAGATTTAGTAGACGATGGGAGAATTCCCACGCCTAAACCTAAAAATAATGCATCCCCCTTAGGGGTGTTTCACATCAATGAAGACCATATGGGAACTGATACGTTCAATACTTTGGACTATATCACACCCATATGAGAACCTCTATCCACAATACTCATAGAGGCAACTAATGAAGTATGTAGGCTATGGGACGACGACTTTCAAGACTTATATGTCTCTAAGTATGCCGCCGTCCTACCTCCATCTTGTTTACAAAATTAAACAAGTGGAGCGCTTGACTAGGATCATTTCTTAGGGAAATCGCAAGATTTATCAAATCTCTCCTTGGATGAACAATGGCATCAAGCACAACTCATGGAACATTTTGAAATGGAGGCACATCCAAAGCCTCTAGAAGAAAGTTGGTTTATGAGTCCTACGACTAACCCAAATGAGATAGATCATTTAAGTCGTTCTAGGCGAGTCTATCAAGCACCACCACCAAATGGATCTTCCACCACACAAAATCAAACTCAAGGTCAAACACAAAATACAATACCACCTCCACTTGAGATGGAAGATCCATTGGTCAAACAACTTCTTCAATCCAAGGTGAATGTAAGCATTTGGGAACTCCTAAGTACTTCCAAATAACATAGGAATTATCTCATGAACTCCCTAACGGCTTTGTCTGTAAGCACAGACACAACCCCTCATGATCTCGTTAGCTTGCTTACTAGCGAGAAATCCGACAAGTCAATTGTTTTCACTAACGATGATTTGCCTTTACAAGACACTACCCACAACAATGTGTTATACTTAATTGTGGGATGCAAGGGATACAATATCCCTCTAATTTTGGTAGACAATGGGTCGGCTGTAAACGTATGCCCATTACGAACGGCAAAATACTTAGGCCTAAATCCAGAAAAAGATTTCCAATCAACAAAACAAAGCATAAGGGCCTATGACAATTCGAGAAGATTGGTGTGTTGAACTGTTAAGCTACCAATTACCACAGACCCAATTCAAAAGATGGTTGAATTCCATGTTATGGACATCAAACCTACATTCAACCTTTTACTTGGACATCCTTGGATACATGAGCTTGGTGCAATACCATCCTCCTTTCATCAAATGATTAGGTTGAACTATCAAGGGCTTCCTATGACTATACATGCTTCTCCACTCAAAATAGCAATAAATGATCAATCACTCTTAGAAATAAACCATGATAATGATGAAGAGGACATGTGGGGATTTTCCTTGGAGCCAATCTTTACAATATGGAAGAAGACTTGGAAGAACCATTCAAGCTTGATCCATATTCCACTCGGATAGTAAACAACATCTTTCTCAAGAGTAGTTACTTTCCTAGGATGCCTTTGGGAATAGGAATGAAGAAATCTCTCTTACTCCTATCCCAAAGAAAAGCTTCTCCTTTGGATTGGGATATAAACCAACCAAAGAAGAATTGGAGTCTTACGATGCAAAAAACAAAGCACGTAGAGACAATAATAAGAAAGGGATAATCACTTTACTCCCATCCTATCAACAAACCCTTAATGGACAATTCATTCGGGAGGGAGAAGATTACCCATGCTACAAATTTCCGGAACCCTTAGTTTTGGAAGGAATCAAGAAGCCAGGATTTGAAATATTTCATGATTGCTACTTCGTGGATGACGATCTTAGTATCGTTAAATCAAAACACCCAACTCTAGGGTGCTATGATGGGCAAGCATTTAACTTGCTATTTTGACTAGAGCAAAATCATGTCGCAACAATGACCAATCAAAACGCCATTCAAGATGAAGCTTTTGACCCAACCTTGTTGATCACCCCTTCAAACGAAACTTTTGAGCATGGATGGTGGAAAACTTTCAAATGGATCAATCAAAAAGGCGATAAACTAGAAATCGTCACAGGCGAAGGGAAGATGTTTGAAGAATCGGACGATGAATTTATTATAGACTCTAGGGAAGCTGAAAATTTAGGCCTTGTGGCCATTACTGAGTATTTATTTTCTAGTTCTAAGGACGAAGATCCCAAAAAGTATTCATCTCTTGATGTACTCTCTTTTGATTTTAATAATATGAGCTCCATTTCCGAGTATATTCCTTCTCTCGAATCTTTCGAATGATATAATAATAAATCTAACGAAGATGATAACATTAATAAATTGGTTGAACTAATGAATGAATGAGAACAAAAGAACCCTATTGTTTAAGAAACTGAAATAGTTAATATAGGAACTAACGAAAATAAGAGAGAAGTCAAAATTGGCTTAACTCTAAATCCGGAAGAGCGATCGACCTTCATATCGACGCTCAATGAATTCGAAGACGTGTTTGCTTGGTCATACAAGGACATGCCTGGAATAGATAGGGAAATTGCGGAACATACCATTCCCTTGAACCCTACTTCTAAACCAGTAAAACAAAAACTTCGACGAATGAAACCTGATGTCGCATTAAAATTAAAAGAAGAAATACAAAAACAGTTGGACGTTGGTTTTATTCTCGTATGTAATTACCCAGAATGGGTAGCGAACATCGTTCCAGTCCTTAAAAAGGATGAACGAGTTCGCATGTGTGTCGACTTTAGGGATCTTAATAAAGCTAGCCCTTAAGACGATTTTCCTCTACCACATATTGATATATTGGTAGATAACACGGCTGAACATGCAATGTTATCCTTTATGGATGGATACGCAGGTTATAACCAAATTTTAATGGAAAAAGAAGATGAAGAAAAGACATGCTTTATTACCCCTTGGGGTACGTATTACTACACAGTCATGCCATTTGGTTTCAAAAATGCAGGAGCTATGTACAAAAGAAAGGCTACAACTCTCTGGCATGATATGATGCATAAAGAAATAGAAGTGTATGTGGATGATATGATAGTGAAGTCCAAAGATAGAATAGGACATATAAAAGCTTTACGCAAATTTTTCACTCGCATACAAGAATATAAAATGCGATTGAATCCATAAAAATGCGCCTTTGGAGTAACTTCTGGAAAGTTACTCGGATACGTAATAAGCACACGTGACATTGAGATCGACACCTCTAAAATAAAGGCAATTGTTGACATGCCTCCCCCTCAAACAAAAAAAAGAAATTAGGGGATTCCTTGGAAAATTACAATACATTAGTCGATTTATCAACAAATTGACTATGACTTGTGAGCCAATATTTAAAAATTTGAAAAAAGAGGAGAAACATGAATGGGACGATCAATGCCAAAAAGCCTTTGAGAAAATCAAAGGTTATCTCAAAAGTCCAACAATTTTAGCACCACCAGTACCCAAACTACCTCTTAGGCTATACATTACAGTTACACACACAGCCACAGGGGCCATGTTAGCACAAAGGGTAGAAATAGTCGAACGTGTAATATATTATATAAGTTTCATCCAATACGAAACAAAATATAGCACCTTGGAAAAGACAAGCCTAGCATTAGTGTGGGAAACCAAAAAGTTACGACATTATATGTTACCACACACTACTCATGTGATTTCTCAATAAAATCCGATAAAGTATTTGTTTGAACAACCACCCATACAAGGAAGGATATCTAAGTGGTTGTGATGTTGGCTGAATTTGAGCTAAAATATATTCCTGAAAAATCATTGAAAGAAAAAGTAATTTCCGACTTTTTGGCACAACATCCAATTCAAACAAGTCGCGCAGAAAATACTCATCTTCCGGATGAAGAGATTCTCATGACACAAGATGACAAATGGGTAATGTACTTCGACGGTGCGTCCAATCAAAAAGGATGTGGCGTAAGACTGTTACTCATCAATCCAGAGGGAGCACATACTCCAATCTCTGTTAAATTAGACATTGAGGTTACTAATAATGCCGCAGAATGTGAAGCGTGCATTATTGGATTAGAAGCCGCAGCTAGCATAGGTGTAGACACCTAAAAATGTCTCCCCAAAACCAAACCCAATGATGAACAACCTTTCACCGCCATTATTGGTCGGGTTGAGTATTTAATCTTGGAGTGCTCAAATCCATATTTTCATTTCATAAACCCACCCAAATTCTAGCCCATTTCCCCAAACCATAACTTATTTTCCTCTTTTCGTGCCTTTAAACCCAAAATAATTCATTTCGTGTCCTTTAAAATCATTCATTTCGTGTCCTTTTTATAAAAACGATTAATACAGTTTATTTTGGTCCATAATAAGGGTCCAATAATTGAATAATTGGATGGGGTTTGAAAATAGCTTTCCAACGATATACTATAAGCCCAAATCCGAGTTATAACGAATAAGTTATGGCTAAAATATTAAACTGAGCCCACCTTACCTACGACCCAATGATCATGTGGAGGGTCCAAATTATTTAATCCAATTCCTAAACCAATTAGGATTAATTGGAAGCTTCTACAAGTTTCTAAAAGATCTTAATTATCCTTTTTGAAAAGATAAGATTAAATAGTTTAAAATTGAATAAAACTCCTTTTTTTGAAAGTCCTAATTCTATTCGAATTGAAAGACGTTCAAAGATAGACAGATAATATTTTCGTACCTCATATTTTTTATCCAAATTTAATATGGTTGGATATCCCTTGAAATTATATTTCCAATGATATATTATAATATCAATTCCGAGCTATAACGGAAAAGATATAAATAAAATGTCAAACACTATCCAAAACTGACATTGTCCCACTATTTTGGCCATATATTTTATGCTATAAAATATTTTAATCTGATTCTAATTGGGTTAGAAAGTAGACTTCAATATCTTTCCAACGATATCTTGTTTATCTTATTCCAATTTTTTGATCAAAAGATATGATAAAAATAAAAACCGCAAAAACTGCTGTCTATCGCAAGAGCTTTATCTGATTTGAATTCTTATATTTTCTTGATTCTTCAACCCTTTTTTTTTCTCTATAAATAGAGGTCATATCACCCCTTTTACAATCATCAACAAGCTTGATCACAAGTTTATTCTCTTCTCCCTATCTAGCCTAAACACTAGCCTCCCTATTCTTCCATAACACTTCCCTTAAGCACTCCAAGGAGTCCATACTTGACCCGAGGTTCCGTCCTTAAACCAAGGCGTGAAAAGGTATAATTAACTGAGGGTTTGGACCAAATAAACTCTACTTTCTATATTTATTTAATTTAATTTCATTTGATTTATATTTTTATTGAAGTTACTAACAGTTTATTCATGATGTAGCAATTCAAGGAACGCGCAGAATGTGAGTAATTAATCACTTAATTACTCTTATTTTATTTTAATATTGCTAGTATCATGATTAGGGTTATTTTATATTTGATTTGACTAATGCTATTATTGCTAAATTGCTTCCAATATTAATGTTTATTCTATTGTTATTATTGATCACTATATTGCATGTTTAAAAGGAATATGTAATTGAAAATCACGCCTAATAAGATAATTTGGACAACCGGTTTAGGATCCTTTTTAATCTTGTTGTTTAATCAAGTGATCACAATATTTTAGAATTATGTGTTGCATTAATATTAAACCAATTTAGCATAATAATAGTTTGGAGAGAATTGAATATTTTGTTTGTATGCCTTTGAGATCGCAGGAATCACTTTTCACTATAAGAATAGACTAGAGGCCAATACGGGCGAATGTGACTTCATGACTTACTTCGTACCATCATCCCCGATCCTCCTTTCGTGGTTCCGAACCATATGGAGTTAGTAATCTCATGGATTATGAATGGGGTGTAACCTTCACGGGTCAATCGTTGTTGCCTTTGTTGTCCCTTATTCGTGGTTGCCTTTTTATGATCCGTGAACGGTTTACAAGTTTCTTAAAAACTTGTTGGCGTCTCCCTACTTTATTTGTCCCTAATCGTATTATGTCAATTCCCACTTCTTAAGAGTGCCAAGCATATTCACACATGCTTTAACGTAGGCGCACTTCGATTGACGCCTACAATAGGTGTGCAAAAATTATAGGTATATGGAGACTCCAGTTTGATTATAATTATATATTTAAAAAATGGAAAATAAAGAACTCCACAATGATATTATACCAAGCACACCTAGAGCAATTCATCGAGCATTTTGAACATATTGATTTTAAATATCTCCCAAGGGATGACAATCAATTTGTCGATGCGCTAGCAAAATTATCCTCAATGATCAACATTCCAGATTACTTAAATATGATGCCATTATGCGTTGATAAAAGAGAAGAACCAGCGTATTGCAACGCAATAGAGGAAATAAATGACATTGAAGGAGACAATCCTTGGTATGATCATATCCTCCAATATATTACTCATGGAACATATCCATAAAATACTTCATCGAAAGACCAACGACCCTTACGAACACTTGCGGCCCAATATGTTCTAATAAATGGTCAATTATGCAAAAAAGGACCTAATGGTCAAAGCTTACTATGTATAGGCCAATAGGAAGCCACACGCCTTATGGAAAATGCTCACAAAGGTGTTTGTGGACCTTACATGAATGGTAAAATGCTTTCAAAAATAATTTCACGACAAGGGTTGGTCCACTATGGAACATGATTGCATACAATATGTTAAAAAATGTCCACAGTGCCAAATGTTCGCCAATTTACAACACCTTCCTCCATCTGAACTATACAATCTCACTTCCCCTTGGCCTTTTTTGACTAAGGGAATTGATATAATTAGAAAATTCTCTCCAACATGTTCAGGTCGGCATGAGTACATATTAGTTGCCATTGATTACTTTACTAAGTGGATTGAGGCTGCTTCTTACGTGAATATCACTTCTGAACATGTCGCAAAGTTTCTCGAACGAAAAATATTTTGTAGATATGGAGTTCCACATGAACTATTAGTGATCAGGGATCTCAATTGAAAGCTGAAGTCGAGACCCTCTTAACTCGTTATAAAGTAAAACATCATTACTCATCCCCATACAGACCTCAAGTGAATAGAGCTGTAGAGTCAGCAAATAAAAATATAACAGTCATCATTAAGAAAATGGCAGAAAATTACAAAGGCTGGCCGAATAAACTACACTTCACATTAAGGGGTTATAGAACATCTATACGGACATCAAAAAGAGTAACTCCATACTCCAAAGTTTTCAGAATGGACGCAGTTCAACCAGTCGAACTGGAAATACCATCCCTACGCATCGTACTTGAAAGTAAGCTACCGGAAGCTGAATGGATAAGAGCGAGGTATGAAAATCTTTTATTCCTCGATGAACAACGATTAATACCGTTGCATCTTGTACAAGTCTACCAAATGTGCATTGCGCGTCATTTCAATAAAAGAGTAAAACCTAGAAATACAAAAGAAGGTGACTTTGTACTAAAGGAGGTTAGGGGTCCACCAACCGATCCAAGAGGGAAATTCAAACCTAATTGGATAGGTCCCTACCGCGTAATTAAAATCCTATCAGGAGGAGCCGTCAGATTAATGGATATTGGAGGAGATGAAATTCGCCAATTAATAAACATTGATCGCCTTAAGAAATATTACATATGAAATCCGGATAAAACTCGTTCACTCATACAACCATTTTTAACTAAGCATTCAATTGAAAGATTCTAAGTGTTATGCATTTTACCGAATAACACGGTAAAATACATAACACTTGGGGGGTAATTCAGAAATAATAAACTGATGCGAGAGCATGGACACTACTTTTGGGCCAAATTCACTATTGTTGACTTGATCAAGATTGGAAAATATTTGAGCTCGATTTGAATTATTTAGATGATTTTCCTCGTATGTGGGATGTGACTTAGGTTGTATTTATTTAGTTATTATCTTGTAATTAATCCTAGCCTTTATTTTGTATGGTTTAGATTTAATGAGGTTTAGGGTTTTATTTCATCTACTAGTGCCTCCTTATAAAAGGAGTTACTTTATGATGTAATAGAATAGACTTGTTTTGAATATTGAAATCATGAGAGTTTTTCTCTTCTTTGAGTTCTTTGTGATCTCTCCTTTGTGGTAAAATCTCAATCTTTATCAAACTTTGTGGTTGATTAGATTGAAACCCTTGATTCTCTAGACTATGTGACTAGTGAATCAAGTTATTTTGCTAAATAATCTTACTTTGTGTTGATTATTTTAGCTTTGATCTTGATCCAAGATCATATCTTTATTTTGCTTGCATTCAAAAACTCACAAAAATTCCTCAAAAATAGATCTTTGTTCTTCTTTTCATATCATAAACCGTTCTAAGTGTTCAAATTTTTTCAAACATCACGAAAAAATCTTCACACTTGGGGGGTAACAATACGATTTTTTTAAAGAAATTTTTTTCGAGATATTCGTAGCACAGATGTCGCGCGCAACTGGAATAGTTGCGCGCGGATGTCACGCGCAACTGATTTTGTTGCGCGGGACAGGCTCACGCAACTCCAAACGTTGCGCGCGCCACCTGAAGACGAACTACGAACCCGAATTTTTGCGTTCAAATGAAGTTGCGGTTTCTACTTGCGGTAAAATAAGGCTGATTCTTAAATATAATATATACTCGAAAAATAAAATTAAACTTTGATTTAATTCTTTTAAACAAGGTTTGATTAATTTTTTCATTTGATGTCTATCTAAGATATTAAAGAAAAAATAAAAAAAAATAGCACTACGCAAAGACTTGATTTCGTAATGCGAATACGTAGGCAATCTTTATGATTTGGTCATATCAAAATATAAAAACATAAAGCTCATTTTATTTCATTCAAAATTCAAAAGAGAGACATTATTGAACTAGATAGTAAATGAAAAAAAAAAAACATAGTAGTGATTACACTTTATTCGAAAAAAAAAACTAATGATAAAATTGTGTAATACTCTAAGGTTTTACTATGTCCTCGATTGTCACGATGATGGAGTAGTAGTTTCCATCGTAGAATTTTAATAAACCTTGGAGCTTTCCCCTACACTCTTCTTCTTCACCCAAACATTGTTTTTCAATTTAGGGATTGGGGCCTTTGCAACCTGTTTTCCTTTCCTTTTGACTATTGGAGCTTTCTTGCGAGTATTTTGGTGAAGGTTCTTTGATTTCCACACCTTGTTGTGCGGGTTTGGAGGGATCTTTCCTTTTTGTTTCCTTCGAACGAGCCTTAGGAGATGAGAAGTCTAATTTTCTTCTCACTCCTTTGTTTTGGCCACTAGGAGGAGTAGTGGTTGGTTGAATGCATTGAAGGCTTAGGTGGATTGCGAGCGGTGGCGGCTTGAAATTGAGATCGAGCCTTGTTTAATTCACCCTTATCTACCGCATTCATACAAGCCTTGTAAAAGGAAGATAATGTGATACTCGCGGGAGGATTTTGTATTACCCACTTAGGAAGACTTGACCAATATTCCATCCAACGAGAAATCCTTTCGGGTTTAAAGGTCACAACTTTAGGGGCATCACAATCTTGCGGAGGAATAATTTGTCTCATCCCGTATTGTCTCATCACCCTACAAGGAAAAATATAAGTAGTACTAGATAGCCCTAAAAGCCTAATGTAAGGGCAATTGAGACTATTCCCAATCATACTATTTATGTTCCACCAAGGAATCACAATTCGTATGTTAGGAACCCCATGACATAAAAACGACGTCCATTCCTCTTCGTTCTTATGCTTATAAAGGATTTGACGTCCAGGGAATTTCTTTATTCCATTAGCCTCAAGGTTTTGAGGCTGATCAACAATTCAAAAACACTTCATGAGCCAAATCTGAAAAAAAAGAGAGAGAAGAAAAAAAAAATTAGTTTGCGATTTTTTACACAAGCAGGTGGCGCTCGCAACCAAACCAGTTGCGTGCACCCTCCGCGCGCAACGAAGAAGATTGCGCTGGTCATGCCTGCGCAACTTCTTGACTTGCGCTGATAAACGCCGAAAAAAACGTACGTGTAATAGGAGTGGACTTCCCATGGAACCGTTTTCGTTAGGATCTCCTCTAAGGCGATTCAAGCACAGAACGGTTTCCGCCAAAACCAAATGAGCGGGTGAATGACATCCCTCTATTTTCTCTACTATGGACACCATCGAATAATCTTCGTATTCTTTGCCTGTTCTAAGTAAACAATTAACAACAAGAAAATAACATAAGGCACGAATTTTAAAGCGTTGTTTAGTCATGTTGTCACGAGGGGCGACGAAGTGTTCAAAAAAATTAAATTAAGTTCACGCCTTCTTCATTTCCTATGTTAGTCATATCATTGTCGGACAAGCCAAAAAATATTTGGAATATAGGTTAGGGATCCGACAAGGTAGGCGAAAAAGTCACAGAGAAAGTGTTTGTAGGGAAACCTAGCAAGGCCTCGAACTCACCAGGAAGGGGGACAATTTCATCCCCTCTAAAAGTGAAAAGATGGTTTTAGAGTCCCAATGGTTGATTGCGGCATGAAGAAAATCAAAGTTAACCACTAATTGCATATAATTCAATAAAGGGTCTAATTGGTAAATTTTGAAAGCTAGTTTGTCCTCGGTAGAAAGGGAAGTGACCCATTGCTTCAAACGTTGTTCAAAGGTCTTCACCATTGTTAAAAAAAAAAAGAGAGAGAGAATAAGAGTTTAGAGAGATTAATTCTTTTTAATTTCTTATGTTACCAAGAAAATGAATGCGAGATGATCAAAATCCTACACGAAACCACGTTTAAATAGACCCAAGAGGGGCAAATTTTCGGCAAATTCAGCTTAAAGGAAAGTTCACAGACAGAGTTGCGCGCGACACCCGCGCGTAACTCACGCAGTTGCGCGCGACTCCCCTGATACAGCATGTAAGTTGGGATAATTTCCGTATTTTGGCTCATATAATGACGGAATCTTTACGAGATCTTAAGACGAATCATACGCTTGCCTTCTAACACTTTGTGTTCCTTTTCTTGCCTACTAGTATCTACGATTAGGACTAATCTAAATATTAAGGTACAAATACTTGCAATGGTTCGCAGATCGTATTTAGATTTACAAAAATACATGACGGAACGCAGTCAATATTTTCTATCCTAATCGGGCCCCACTAGTTATAAAACTAGTGAGAGAATATACATTTCATTCATCGATTCACTATATGTGAATGACCTTTGCATTTTACAACGATAAACAAGTAACAATGCATAAGCACGAGTAAAATAGTAACTAATTAAAGTGGTTAATCCGATTAACGCGCCTAATTAAAAACCAGTCAAAGTTGTTTAATCAATTATGTGATTAAGCGCAATTAAAATAATGAAGCTCCCACTAAATTCCGCATCAAACTTAATTAATCCAATTAATTAAGCCGATAAACCCAAAATTTTGCCAAAATAAAATTTTTGCTAGTGCCGCTCAAAACCAAGGCCTAGCCTCAAAAATTTTAATTAAAATGAATAAACATAACTAAAACAATTAATATCGGCAAAACGCAAAAAATAATACTGCCCTACACTCTCGTATGCCTGGTACCAAGCAACATGACTTGGTTTTCTAGGCACCAAGCCTCAGCAGCACTGTTGTGCTGGGCTCATACTGCCTAGCAGGCATAGCCCTCACAGCCCTCGCACACCCCGCTTACTTGCATTAAGCAGCGCACACACACGCTGCATGCATGGAGCGCACAGCATGCGGTTATTGCTGCGCCATGCAGCTACCTTGCGTGCACAACCCACGCACCTAAGCACTACATACACCAAGCACGGCCACTGCCCTTAGCAGCCACATGCAGGTGATACGCAGCCCGACTAGCCAAGGGTGGCTTCTGCCTTAGTTTGCGTGCTAGTCCCTCAGGATTAATTCCCGAATTTTTGTGTGACTTATGTAATTAATTCTAAATTAATTTTAAAATCAATTTAATGAGAAAAATGAAAATTATAACAAGTCTAACTTAATAAATCCATTCAAGTGCACTAAACCAAATTAATTCCAAAAACTATTCTTTAATGAAATTTGGTTTAACTTTATGCAACAAAAATAAAAAAATGGATATTCTCACTATTACTTTAACCAACATAAATTAATTATGAGATTTGACAAAATTAAAAGAGAGTTGGAATTATGAACATAAATATTCAAATAAAGATTCCAATAAAGATTCCAACTTTAATTTGTGAATGCTTGAAAAGTTACATATTCCAATATGAAGATTAACTAAAATTTTATCATAAACTTGAAACTTTATGATTCCAATCAACTTAATAAATGATTAAATAAAAAGGTTTAATAAACATACATGGAATTTATTAACACAAAGTTCCAATAAATTAAAATCATAAAAGATTGGATCTTTAGTACTTAATAGTTCAAGATACAAACTTTTCACACTTAAAGCAATTTATTTGCAATTATGTGAAAATTTGAACCAACTATTAAGCACCAATTACTACCAAGTAATTATGCTCAAAATTGTTCTAAAATTGAAGAAGTATAAAGGAAAGAACCAAATTCATAGTCACAATTAATATGCCATTAAGATTCAAGATTTAAAAGATTTAAAACTTTTCGTCAAAATGAAAAATCCCTCGAAACAGACATTTTTGGGCGGAATTTGTCTTTTTCGCAATCCTAGAAGGATCATAATATTACCATAATATCAATTCCACCCAAAATTCACTAGTCTTGGAAGAAAATTTGGAATCCGAAGCCAAGATTCTAAATAAAATGAGATTAAAAATAATAAAATCGAGCTAATAATCTAATTAGCAACAACAACCAGAAATTAGATCCATTTTAAACACCTTGAAAATTTTAGTTACAAAAATAAATGAGCAAGACTCTAATACCACTGTTGGGTTTTAAAAAGTACCACTTTCCACGAACAAAACCCGACCCCAAGACCCGCTCACAATTAATATAACTTAATGACATAAATAACAAGAGAGAAAAGACCATCTTACCCTTGTCGAATGCTTCGCTCACACCACGGAGCTCTTACTTGAAAAGCCGAGTATTGCAAGTGCAAAGACCTCCTACGATATCCAACCGCAACTCAACCCAATCAGTCTCTTACTCAGAGTTTAGCCGAGTTGGACCAAAACACTACTCGAGTATTATATGAATTTAAAGGTTTTCTCTCAAGTGGAGATACCTTTTTGAGTTCCTACTCAAGTGATTTACTCTAATTCCCAAGATAGGTATTTATAGAGAATATCACATGAGAATACCACTCTCCCATCAATGTGGGGGAGTTGGTAAAATCAATTTTCTTATTTTTATTTTAAAATCAAAAATAAAAAAGAAATCTTAAACAAGTAATTAATCAACAAGTGGCATGCACGGAAAGAGAAGGTATGCGAGGACCATAAGGGGAGGTGATATGTCTATTTTATATAGTATTTTACCCCCGTCCCTTGGTCATAATTAGTAGTGTTTTTGGCTCTTTAGGGCCACTTTTATTACTAATATGTGTTTTCTAGTGTTTTCGTAGTTTTGGTTGAGTTTTGCAGGGAATTGCACCTTTGGAGCATTTTCCCGGGATTTTTATGAAGCAACTACGAGCATTGGAGGAACACGACCACTTTTGGAGCCCAAGGCCGGCTAGAGCCATCGAGCCAGTGATTAAGGGCTCGGTATTTGGAATACCGAGGTTTGGACCGAGTATTCAAGACCCGAAGAGGAGATCCGGATTGGGCCGAGGAGCGAGCCCAATCGGAATTCCAAAGCCTCGAGGAACCACAAGGGCCCGATCGGGCAAGCTTAGCTCGATCAGGCAAGGTGCGCAGTGTGCTGGTGCGTGGCCCAAGGCGCGCCCGATGGTGCGAGGCTTAGAACGATCAGGCGGGGCTGCAAGGAGACCTGAGCGAGAAAAAGGGCGCGCCCGATCGGGCGGCATCTAGCCCGATCGGGCGCGTGTTTCTGGAAGGGTCTTTTGGACGAGCAATTAATTTCTAATTAGGAGTTGTTTTAGTTTTGTTTTAAAATACGTTTTTGTACGGAATAGGGAAGCACTTCTTCTTCTTCTCTTAACCTTCTCCCATAGACTTTCTCTCTCTACTTAGTTTTTCTCTCTCTTACTCTCTCTCTAAACCTTTGTTCTTATTTCTTTCATTAATTCCAGATTTATTTTGGTAACGATTTCTCTTCCTTTAATCTTATTTATTTTATTCCTTTGATCATGATTTATTTTATTACTTTGATTAGTTTAGTTTTTATTATGTGTGAGTAGTTTAATTTCAAGGGTTTATGGGGATCTAATAAATAATATGAAGGGATAAATTATTGTTGATGATTATCAGTGCTAGATTAATTTCCTATTGATTGATTTAATGCTCTGTGACTAGATTAGGCCTATCTTTTATGCATGAGTTTGGCAATATTGATTCAAGAATCGAGAGATGAGAATTAATGTTTAGGTCTAGTTTCAATAGGCAAGTTAATTTATAAATGGTTAAGTCAAGATTCGAGAGATGAGATTTAATACCGATAAATTAATTGTGTGATTGTAATACGTAGCGAGAGCCCTTTACAATCTGATTAATTGATGCATTGATGATTGACTATTATTGATTATTGGTATTGCGTGATAATTTCTTATTGGATTGTTTTAATGTTTTACGATTGCGGCTTGTAAAAGTATAGCAATATTAAATTGATGAATCGAACAGATGTTAATTTGATATTAAAGGCTATTTTCAATAAGAACTTAGATCTAGTAAATTGCGAGAGCCTGTTAGATCTGTGTTGATTAATAAATTGCGAGAGCCTGTTAATTATGTTATTTATGCAATGTCAATGATTGATTACTATGTTTTACCCTAAAGTGTTATTTATTGGTGAACCTATGCCCTAGATCCTTTCATATATTGTTATCTTCCTATTCTCAACCTTAGTAGTTTAGTTTCTTACTTAATTATAAATATTGGTTACTTAAATAATTTAGATTATAATAATTAATTAGGAGTAAAAAGACTTGTTTCCCTGTGGAGATCGACCCTACTTCCCTATCTACTTTAGTTAGAGGATTTAGGTATTACTTTTGATTAGGGGATACGACTTTACCCTATCAGGAGGGGACCATTACCTTCCTCCCCAAGCTTCCCCAACCACCACTCATAAGCCACACGGACCCATTGAGCTGCGCCACGTGGCGCGCGCAGCCTTGGGTGCCAAGGTAGCCTAGCTGGCGCCTAGGCTTTTGGTTAGGCTACTTGGCTGGTCGCTCACAAGCGCGGCCTAGCAAGCATGCCTTGCTAGCTAGCAGGCCGCTGTTGGGCGTGCTTGCTTGGCGCGCCAACAGCAGCATGTTGGGCTCGCACAAGCCCACACATGCACGTAGCAAGCCACGCACGCAATACGAGTTGTTGCTGCTGCTTACGCGTGGCTGGTGTTGCTAGCATTGCGCTAGATAGCTAGCTAGCCATGCGTACCCAACACTCTACCCTTAGTGTGTTGCGCATGCTAACACCATTGCCCCTAGCATTCGATTTTCTTGCGGCATTCCAATGTTAGGGGTATTTTGGTAATTGTTTATTTATTATAGATTTTACCGTCTCACGTTTTATTAATTCGACTCGACTTGCGACGCCTGGTCTTGACGCTCCTAGCTCGATTTCCGACGTCTAAATATATAATACTCGAGCGACTCATTAATTCCTTCCAGACTAATTCGTCGTATCGGATCGTTAGTTGCTTAGGTGTGATCCGAAGGGTTCGGTCAAGATTAAGATGTAATATTAATTATAGATTAATATTAGTGATCGGAAGCGGCCTCCAACTAGGAATTCCGATCACTTAACCTCACTGAATAATTAGCTTTCTAATAATTTTAAACCCTCTATCGGAATAATACACTTGTTCGAATGACACCATTCCTACCACATTCTTCAAGCCAAACGGCATCACAGTATAGCAGAATAACCCCTGGTCAGTGACGAAGGTCGTCTTCTCTTGATCTTTCTTCTATAGGGGTATTTGATGAAAGCCTAAGTAGGCATCCATAAAGCTCATCAAAGCATGCCTGGGTGTATAGTCGACCAAACTGCCGATCGTTGGAAGCGGGTAACTGTTCTTTAGACATGCTTTATTCAAGTCAGTCTAGTCTACACACATGCGCTAGGTACCATTCAACTTCTTTACAAGCACAACATTTGCAACCCAATCAGGGAAGTTACATGACCAATAGAACCTTGCGTCTAACAGCTTTTTGACTTCAGCGGCTGCCGCGTGACTTCTTTCCTCACCGTGATTTTGTTTCTTTTGTCGGATGGGCTTCTTTTTAGGATCAAGGGCGAGTTTGTGGACAGCGAGATCCGGACTGATGTCTGGCATCTCCTCCACTTCAAAGGAAAAAATGTCTTTGAATTCCTTGAGAAGAAGGTGCAAGTATGCACCCAACTTTTCAAAAGCAACCGTCCCCACCTTAATAGTTCGCTCTAGACGGATGTCATTCAGAGGAATATCAATGCGATCACCAGCCGGCTGGGGACGGAGTTTATCTGACCATTCCCCGGTTAGTGATTGCTATTTCTTCTCTTTCTTCACCTCCACCAGCTCATCAGGTTTTCTTTTCTTTACGGCTAGTGGGGCTGGATCAGAGTCGTTGATATCGTCAAGGTCTATTGACTCCTTCCCCTGCCCGACTACTGCAGCTGTGGGTTTGACGTCTAAGAGATAGCACTCCCCAGCCATCTTCTAATCCCCATTTAGGAAGCCAACAGAGCCATCATCCTTTTCAAATTTTAGCAACATGAGAGCTGGGATGATGACGACCTTACAATCGTTTAGAGTGGGACGACCCAAAATAATGTTGTAAGCGGTCAGCTCTTCAACCACCAAAAATCGGACGATCATATGCCGCCCTTTTCCCTTCTTCCCTTATCGGATGGGTAAGTCAATTTGTCTGACAGGGTGCACGACCCCCACCCTAAAACCAATAAGAGGGTGAGAGACGTCGCACAGGCTATCCAGCTTGTACTTCAGCTTGGACATACACTTGTAGCTGATGAGTTCAGAGGAGCTACCCGTGTCTATAAGGATTCGATCAACCAGTTTGTTAACGACCTTACATTCAATGACAATCAGGTCGTCATGCGGCCGACGGACTTTGCCCTGATCCTGCTCAGTAGTGACGACCTCTTGGAAGGTGTTGCCATCTGATGCCTGCTCCTCATCAACAAAGTTCACCATCTTTTGCAGATGATCCTTAGTACCCCGAATGGTCGGGCCACACTTATTTTTAGTCTTTTATGTCGTGTTTTTACATAATAATGCTTGATTTGCGGGTTTATGTGTAAGTTTAGAGAAATACGAGCTTTTAATGGTTTTCCTATTATTTTATTCATTTCTCGATTATCTCAATTATTTCTCTCACTTCTCCATTTCTTTGACTTGTTTTGTAGGTATGTCGGGTTTTCCGGGATTTAATTATCGAGGAAGCAGCTCAAGCGCATCTAAGGAAATCAACGGAGCCAAGTTCGAGAGGCCAAGCAAGCAAGCAAGCGTAGCCAAGCAAGTAAGCAAGTGTAGCCAAGCACCGCAAGTAAGAGTACCATGGTAGCAACCCTGAGCACCAAGGTCACTACCCCAAAGCAGCCATGCACCGAGCAACGCTGCAGCCCAGCCCAGCAGCTACGGGCGTGGGTCTGCACGCCGCGGGCGCGGGCTTATTGCACCAAAACAGCCTTTTTCAAGCAATTTCTCACTGCGGTCAGGCCGCAAGCACCCCGCGGGCGCAAGGTCCAGCCGCTGGCACGACCTTCGTGCTCCCCTATTCCATCCGTCTTCCTCTGCGAGTGTGGTTGATAATTCCACGAGCGTGGGCTACAGTGTGCCTACCCAAATAGCTCGCGACGTCCGTTATTCCTTCCGTAGCCATTTTTCCGCGACAAGCTTTAGGAGAGGACACGACCATTTGTTTTCTCTTCCTTGCTTATTTATACTCGTGTTTTTCCTTTTGAAAGAAAAACTTTTAGACTAGCTTAGGTTATTCTCTCTCATAATTTTAGCTTAGTTGAGAGTTTCTCTCTCTAGTTTTAAGGTTAGTTTTAGGAGTAGATTTTAGAGAGAGAAAGTGAGGAATTTCAATGGTGATATGAGAAATTGATGATACAAGGGTGACAATTGTGTTGAAGATCTTCTCTATTATCAATGAGCATTTCAAGATCATTTTATTGTTTGGTTTAATTTCATGTTTGTTTTGTTTGATTTTGATGTTTGATGCTTGATTAGTGTAGCTATTCTTGATATCTTGTTGATTCTATATTTCCTTAGTTGTTAGTTAATTAGATGATGCTTCTTGAGTAATTGTTTGGCTAGGAATTGGGTGAAACTTGTATGATTGATTGATTGTGATTAATTTGGGAATTGTGTTAATTGATTATTGAGATTAAAGTGATTCATGAAGGTTAGAATGTGTGTAATTCGATTAGGCCTTGAGAATTATTCTAGATTGCATTGTAATTTCTAATGACACGACTAATTGAGTTAGAAATTGCAATTATCGATTGGTTTAGATTGTGATTCTCTAAATTTGTTATTCAAAGTGAACCCCAGCTTAACGATTAGGAGATAGCTCTTTAATTCCAATTGATAGCTATTATCATTAGTCTTCACAACCTTGACTGGCATGATCTTTCCAATTTGTTGCAATTTTCATGATTACTTGTTGATCCCCATTCCTAATGTTTTATTTGTTCGGTTGTTTGTTTGATAGTTGTTAGTGTTCTCTCTTTACCTTTGATTTCGATCTAGCTTAGGCGCATAATTGAGAGCACTTGAACATTACCGTTCCTCTAGGTTCGACCCTTGACTTGACTTTATACTTGTATTTAGGTTTGATAAGTGTTTATAAATTTAGTTTGACTTAGGGAGGATTAGATAACGACCTACATTTTCCTCCTATCACTTTATCAGTGTCCAAACTACTAGCAGGTTGGATAGTCTTGGACGACTATCCGGGATTTGTCTTGACAGTAGCTTTGGACTTCAAGATGTAATATTTTAGCACCCCCTCGTCCAACGTTCGCTTGAGGCTATAACAGTCGTTGGTTTCATGGCCGACTTCCTCATGGAAGTGACAGTATTTATTTTTGTTCCGTAACTAGACAGAACTCTTCATTGGATTCAGCTTCTCAATGGTCATCTGGTCCTTTATCTTTATGAGGATGGAGTAACAGTCTTTATTAAACTCGTACCTTGGGACGTATGGTTTGAATTCTTTATTTTTCTTCTAGGTCGGCTAATCAGATTCATTAACCGCCTAAACTTCTTTTCTCTTTTTGCTTTCTTCATCTTCCGAGCCGGCTGAGCAGACCAGCCCTCCTTTTGTTTGTCAAACTTTTTAGAGGTCGACTGATGGATGAACGAGCAGAGGTTGGTGGCTTGAATAAAGCTCTCTGCCTCTATTAACGCCTCTTGGAGGGTGAAGACCGTCCTCCTGACAAGGTCAAACTTAAAGGTTAACCCGTCCTTCAAACCCATAAAGAAGTCTGTGTAGGCTACTATGTCAGACATCCCTTGAATATAGATTCTCACCAGATTGAACCGCCTAACATAGGAGCAAAGTCCTTCTCTCCCTCCCTATTTTATTGTGATGAAGTCAAGGCTCGTTTTATTTGCAAGGATGTTAATTAAAAAGTTAGAAGTAAACAAGAAGGCAGGCCTCTTGAAGCTATCAATGCATTCGGCTGGCAAGTTGTTAGACCATTGTTGGGATATTCCCTTCAAGGTACCTGGGAAGCATCTGCACCACATGACATCATCCAACCCCTAAATGTGCATAAGGTTAGTGTAAGCAATGAGGTGATCCTCAGGGTTGGTGGTACCATCATAGGGACCAAACAAGACGTTCTTAACCTTGGTCGGCTATGCCGCCTCGGTTATTTCCTTAGTGAACGCAGAGGTTTGTTTACCAAGTCGGAGCTGTCAGTCTAGGGGCTGAACATTATGTGCCGCCTATCCTCCAAAGAGGGTCGGTTGCATTAATGGTGGGACATATTGCTTGTATGGCATTTGAGGCACATACGGGACTGACCTAATCATCTGAGGGCCGATATGGACGGACTTACTACCCGTATAGCTCTCATGCAAGGAATGAGAATTCCTTGCATAGGTGTTTTTAAAGTTGTCTAGAAAGCTCGATGTAGAGGCTAACTTAGACAGTTGTTGGCTCGTGTTATGCTCGAAGATGTGTCGAGAATCGGAGAAGGTTTCTTGCTGCCATCCGGCTGAATAGCTCAGATGACTTTCTTTTTGTCTGTTTGAGGCAGAAGGATCTTGGACCAGTCAATGGCAGGTATGGCCTTCTCCTTTGGATGTGGAGTAGGTTGCCTGTCTTTGACTAGCTTTCTCCTCTCAACTTGGGGAGTCTTCTTGGCTTACTTACCCTTGCTAGAGCCAGTCGTCCTCTAGTTGATCAAGACCTTAATTTCACCCTTGAAACTTGTCATGAATTTCATGAATTTGTCTCGTGTGACTAGATCCTGACCCCTAGCCGTTTAGGTATCCCCACGTGGTGGTCCAGTAGACTTGCTGGGACCAACTTCGTTGTTGCTCTGTTCCAGTCTATCCCTGGGACGGATGTGCTTAGAGATGAGTGACCCATCAGGAGCCACATAAGTTTCGACTTTACAGCGTTATCTGTATCATGATCCGTATCGACCTCCCCATCGACCGTAGGTCGGTTTGGTTCAGGTGGAGATACATAATCTTGAACCATCTTAGAGGTATTCTCCCCACAAACGCCGCCAAATGTTTTGGGTGTTTTTTGGTCACCAAGACTGGTCCGGCGCGATCTGTAACTGCAAAACAAGAAGACTCCAATTGGTAGGAGCTCCATCTCCGACGTTCAAGTTATTATTTTTCGTAGAAGATGAAAAGGTGCGGAAAAGGTAAAGATAAGATCATCTTCGAATTCCGAGATTAATTGTTTTTTTTTTATGTGAGAGATTGTAGGGTTGTTGTAATAATTGAAGGTGTCCCCAAAATGGGGGGAATCTCCCTATATATAGGGTCATTAGTAAATATGCCCTTTCTTAGGTCACTATAACCTAATCTTGATGGGCTGCGCTGCATTGCGGCTTTCTTGAGATTTGGGCCCTGAAGGACTTTTTTCTCCCGAACTCTGGGGAATGCCACGTGTCAAACAGGGATAAGTCCACTTTGGCCTTATCCTAGGCTGACACGTGTCGTCTACGGGCTAAAACCACAAGGCATGGGCAATTTTTACCTAAAACAACAAGGTGACACATAACAAGTCACCTTCAAAAATAGGTGACCAATTGCAATACCCCGTATTTTTATACGTTTTTTTATTTAAAATAAGTGTTTTGTGAAGTGATTAAATAAATTGAAATGTTTTATTTAATTATTTATAGTAATTTAATTGTTTATTTTAATAAGTTTAGAAATATTTTATAAAAGGAAATTTTATTTAATTAATTATTTTATTTAAGTTGGGAATTAATTTAAGAAAGTTTTATTTTAGTAAAATTTTATTAGGAAAGGGATTAGGAAAGATTAAAAAGGGAAAATTTAGGAAGAAGGGTTTCTAGAGAAGGGGTATAAATATTCAACACTTGGGGCAAATCAAACTTTGCCTAGAGTGGAGAAAATTACCCAAGGTAAACTTTCTCTCCCTTCTCCTTTATTTTTTCTTTTCTTTGTCTTTCTTTTTCCCCTTCCCCCTTTTTGTCTTTCCACCACTATCCACCACCATGCCACCGGTGGGTCGTCGACCACCGGAAGCAGCAGCAGCGCCACCAGCAGCGCGACGGCAGCCAGCTGTGGTGTCGTGGCTGCCGCTCGGTTTTCCGAAAATAAAAAAATTAATCTTTAGCTTTTAAAAATTGATTTAATCCTAGATCTAATTATTAAATATGAGTTTTGTGATTAATATTATGATGTTTGATTTCAAGTAGTATGTAATTTAATATTCAGATTTTAGTTTTAATAAAAAAAAAACCCCAATTTTGAAACCCTAGATTCATAAATTACTAAATATTGAAGGATTATGATATAAGATGGTATAAACCTTTTATTTAAGTGTTTTAAAGCCTAACTACAGCAAGTTTTTATTAAAATATAATGCTGGAATTTTTGGTAGTGCATTAAAAATCAAGTTTCTGTAAGGAATTTTAATTACCCATTAATTGGGATTAAAGTATAATGTTTCAAATATAATTTTAGCTTATTTTAATTAAATTATGAGGGGTTTAATAATACTCCCTCCGTCCCCGATTGATAGTCACTATTTCCATTTTTGGACACCCAAAATGTTAGTCACATTTCACAATTTTAGGTGCCATACAATAACACAAATGGACCTATATACCCTAATTTTTTTTTTGTATTATCTGTGCTTCCGAAATACCCTCATATTTGCCTTTTTACTTGTGCCTTAATTGAATGAGTTGTCTCCCTTGAATTTTGGTACTCTAACTCATTTTGTAACGTTGCTTTCTCTCTCTTCTTTTCTCTCTCTTCATTTCATTGTTTTTCTGGGTTCTTCCATTGAAGAACGACTAATTTCTTCCTTCTCTCTCTTCAAATTGGGCAATTTAGGGTTCAAATTTGCCGAAAAAATTGTGGATCGGTGTTGTACGTGTTCAAACGAATCAAAGCCCTCAACTAATTTTGTGAATCCGCCCTTTTTAAAGGGGATAGGTATCGATTTTTTTTTCGATTTCCTGTATATTTATTTTTTGAAATTTTGTTTCATAAATAATTTGATTATATGGGGTATTTGTTAAATCTTTATGATGTTTTCAATTTTTTTTAAAATAATTTTATTATACAAAATAATTTTGATTTACTTTACTTCTTTGCCATGGATCTTGATTTTGTTCAATACTACAGAGTATGATTTGGAATTAAAATTCTTGCCCTAAATCATGATTCGTATGTGAATATTTGTGTTTACGATTTTATATATTTTCCCTAGACCCTGATTACGATTTCGTGAGTTTTTTTTCAATTTAATTGATGATTTTTAAGGAGTATGTGAGATTGTCGATCATGTTAGTTTGAAATGGTTAGTTGATAACAAGTATAAATCACGATTGTTATGTGGCCTTGCTAAGGATGTGTGATTCTGAATTTGAGTAAGGTTATCTGTTTACTTGAATTAGGGTTTCACTGTTCACTTGATTTAGGGTTCACTGTGCATTGCCTGCAATATATGAGGGCTATCACTTATGAAACAATGTTAGAGGTTTATTGTAGTTGTTGACATTGTTATAACATGAGTCATATTGTTTGAATGCTTCATGGTTGAAACAGGAACAAAGGACCCATTGTTATAGCATCTTGATTACATGTTTGGATGTGTTAAGTGCTTGTATACTCATTTAAACTTGCTGGTTTGATGTTTGGCTGTTTTGAGTACTTGTATACTCATTTAAACTTGTTGGTTCCATGTTTGGCTATCTTGGGTGCTTGTATACTCACTTGCTGGTTTGATGTTTAGCTGTCTTGAGTGATTGTATACTCATTTACACTTGCTGGTTCAATGTTTGGCTGTCTTGAGTGCTCATATACTCATTTAAACTTGCTAGTTCCATGTTTGGCTATCTTGAGTGATTGTATACTCATTTAAACTTGTTGGTTCCATGTTTGGCTGTGTTGAGTGATTGTATACTCATTTAAACTTGTTGTTTTGATGTTTGGATGTCTTAAGTGCTTGTAAACTCATTTAAACTTGCTGGTTTGATGGTTGGCTGTCTTAAGTGCTTACATATTGATTAAGCCATGATTGAGTAAGTCCCCTGGTTGCTTTTGCTTTTCAGGTTGCCTGTGATAATGAGTGAGTCCCCTAGTTTAGAAGAATCACACTCTCATCACACCCACAACTATGAAATGTATAGAAAGCAGAAGGCAAGCAGAGAAGAGGTTGATAAACCATCTAAATCTCCGGCCAAACCACCAAAATCCCCAGCAAAACTCCCATCTATATCTCCTGTTCAAACTCCTGCCAAGTCTCCTGTGAAGTCTTGTGTTCGAATTCCTTTGGAACAACAAACTAGTTCACTTGTTGACAGGATATTTGCTGATTCCAGATCACACTACACATCTGAGTCCTACCAATGCACTGACCGTGACTGTGAATTAGGCAGTGGCTGTGATGGGGAGCACAGTTACAGCAATGTGACTTTGAGAATAAGATTTGGAATTGTCCCTAAAGGCATGCCACCTGCAGACTCTGACTTTTGGCCTCATAATTGGTATAGAAGGCAAGCTAAGAAGAAGGGTTTGCCAAGACCCTATGACAATGTTGATTTTGATTTCTCAGACTCCAATGATGATGATGGCGGTTGCTCCCCTTCTAAGATGCATGTGTCCTACAAAAAAGATTTTGATAATGAATCACACAGCTAAGTTTCAAAATGCCTTGGTGTTTTTTTTTTTTCTTGTGGTTTTTTGTTGTTTTCTGAGATTGGGAAGATTTGAATGTGATGTTTGGTTGTATTTAGAACATGAGGACAGGATTTACCTTGTTGGTTTCCTATTATTTTTGTTGTTGTTGATGATGATGATCTTTGGTTGTCTTCTTGATATGCCTTGTGGGTGGGCTATTACTTTTGTTGCCTACTATCATGATTGGTTGGATATGTTGCCTATTGTTTTTTGTATAACCTTGATGATGTTTGTTGCCTTGTTGATATGCCTTGTTGGTTGCCTATGCATTACCTTTGGGTGAATTGTTGTTTCTTATGCATTACCTTTGGGTGAATTGTTGTTGCCTATAATTGTTCTTTATTTTGGGTCTTTTTTATTAAGTCATGGTTGGTTGGTTTTTGTTGCATATTCTGCCTGTTATTGTGCATGATGAGTATATGCGAGGTCTGTAATGATAGTTTTTGTGCATTGAGAAGGCATATAGGATCTTGTTCATGTCAGTTAGACCACAAGGTACCATCTTCCTTAAGTAAGCTATAATGCATGATATAAGTTTGATTTGGCTGCTCAATTTGCCTTTCATGATAAAAAGTTAACAATATGAGACCTCTTTAAATAACATGTCCATTAACTTACTTAGTGTCCTATGACAAATGGGATTCTTGTTTAGTTGTTCATATTATTGCACACTTTACAATTATCCCATTTGGTAATAGTACATTATGTGTAGTGATTGTAACTTGCTGAGGTCAATGATGAATGATGGGAGTATGATGTTATCGGGCTTTTTGTTTTTGCCATATAACTTGATATTGTGTTTTGCTTTCCTATTTGGTTAGATGAGATTGCTTGTGTGTCCTTTGTGTGAGCTAGTATTCCACAGTATAAGTCTTCAATCATAAGCACTAAGTGGCCTGAGACCTTGTGTATGTTGTAATGTAACTTATTTTGTTCAATAGAAGGGGTGTGTAAGTAGTTTAAACAATGGTGTTTACCTATTTATACACCCCGTCTGTTGAAACAACATAAGGTGTTGGTTTTATTAAACAATGATGAGTCTTTTTTATTGAGATGCCCAACTTTAAATGCCCTATCTTTCTGTTGTCCTTAGAGAATAACTCAGAGTACTCTTGAATTATTTTCTTTGCTGACTATGGATTGTTAGTGGAAGTTTGGTTGGAGTGTCAATGATGCTTGGGGACAATCTGATTTAACCATAACATAGTGTAATGACATTTTTTAGAGCACTTTGTTTAGAAAAATAAAATGCTTGTTTCATTTCATAATAAAGAATTTGATTACATATTTATATTAACCTAATGTCATAAGCAAAACATGAGCAACAAATACATGTCAAAATATTTAACACTTGACCCCTGTTCACTAGTGTTCATTGGCATTTGAAGTAGATGCCTCGTGATCAATGGCCATAACAGGCCTATATGCCTCTGTGTTTGGCCTTGCTTGTGTGTTGTGTTCTTCATTTGCTTGTGTGTTGTCAATGTTGACCTCTTCAGTGTCTTGCTCATCATCTGAGTCTGGCTTGTCCATGTACACTCTCTCCCATGCATCAATCATAGCCCACATAGGAGCTTATATAGGATCTTGCAGTCTTCCCTCTCTTTCCAGCTTATCTTTGTTAACATGTGGAGGTTCAAACCTATTAGAACCTTTACTTTTCAGAATTTGATTCATTGTGTGGCACAAAGTTACCCAAACCTTGAACAACCTTGTAGAAGGTAGCTCATTGAATGCATCTTCAACAGCCTTTATCAACTGGTCTGGTGTCTTAGCCATTTTCTTGTGTTGAAGTGATTGGATGCTTCTGAAAAATCCCAAGTCCAAAACATTCACGTCTGGATTGTTTGGTGGCTGATGAGTTAATATAAAAGTAAACCTTGGCTGTTCACAATGTTCTTGCCAAACTGCATCATCTTGAGTAATATGAGCCTTTGCATTATCTTGCTAAATGTATATTGTGTTGTGTTGACCTATGTGAGGCCATTTTTCCATAATTGTTGGAATGACCTTTTCAATCAACATCCACCTTGATACATCCTTGTTGATTGGATCAATAACCTTTGTGACCATTTCTCCTTTTTTCTTGTATTTTGAGCACCTAAGTGCTAGCTCCTTTTTTGCAAAAGGAAAAATGCCTATTTTCCCATCTAAAATAACTTCCTTTTGTGCATTGTAACAAGGTTTTGCAACTGCTCCTTGGAACATGAATTTGGGAATAAACTTGGCTAATTGCATTACTCTATGTAGACCTCTTTCTCCTTTTTCTAAGTATAACCTATGTGTTTTTTTACTCAGTGTAAACCACTTTTTATCAATGTGCACTGTTTTGTACATTGGCTGGTACACTCTTTTTGAGCCTGGTGAATCACCTATAATGCTGTTAAGAATGAATCTGATCATATCTAGTCTGTTTGCTGGTGTAAGCTTTGGCTTTAATGCATTCGTGTGAGGTCTGACTTCCCCTCTCTTAATTAGTCTATGGATTGTGCTTTTACCAACATTAAGCATTGCTGCTAAGTCCCTTTGGCATGATCTGTTCCCCATTGCCACTGCCCTTATGGCATCATTTGGGATAGATATTCTCTTTCTTCCACAATTGTGGAAGCCTGTTAATATATTGTATTGTAGTTGTGCTTCCCTTTGTTGCTTCCCCTTTTTCTAGATTCTGAGTACAGTTCTTGTGCACAGATTTAAATGATTAGCTACTTGTTGAATGGATCCATATTTCAGGTTTCCATTTGTTGATCTTGTCAACAACCATATCAAAATGTCTAACTTGGCCCCACTACTAAGCCTCCTCCTTGTTGGTTGATGGTGAACTTCAGCATTTTCTGGGTTGATCGGTGCTTGTTATTGTTGTTGTTGCTTGTTGTGTCTTGTTGATCTACTGATGCTTGCTGATTGTTGTTGTTACCTGCTGTCTCCATCTGGTTGCTGTTGTTACCAGGGGAAGGGGTTTGGTTTAAGCCCAACCCAATGTTGTCATGGGTATTTTTTGAGTCAATTTCATCATCGTAGGCAAAGTTGAGATCATACTCAAACATTTCTTGCATTTCAGCATCATTAGCAGCAGCATCTTCATCCATGTCATCATTCAAATCGAAGTCTGAAGCCATTTGGAGTTGGAGGCAATGATGTGATTTCGGTTTTTTTTTTTTTGTTTCAAAGATTTTTTTGATAATTATGCTTTGTAAAATTCCCTCTCAAATGATTTGAAAATTTGAGAAGGAGTGGTTTTTATAAGGAATTCAGTCTGAAGCTTAGTCATGAATCTATGTACTTTCATTCTATTGGATGTTGTAATTTTTCAGCTAATTTGATTGGTTTAAAATCAATCACATGGATTAGTATTGCATTGTTTTAATTTCATTGGCTGTGTAATAAAGACAAAAAAAAACCAAGGGTTTCCTCTTTTTTATCCGCCCTTTTTAATGACAATCAGTTTCTCTCTCTTTTTTTGTTTTGCAAATGATTGGGTTTTAGTTCCCATGTACTTTCTTTATTTCTCCTTAATTCCCGTGATTTTCACCCAAAAGTGACTATCAATCGGGGATGGAGGGAGTAGTATATATTGCTGGAAATTTGTGTAGAGAGGATTTTAATACTCTCCTATGATTTTAATTATAGGAGACTTTGAAGTGAGTGATTTCTATTAATCATGGCGATATTAAGATCGTATTCAAGGTACGTTCGCGTACTTAGCATATTTTTGATGATGTAGTAGCATGCTAGATGTGATTAATTGATTACAAGTAGTATCATGCTAGATTTGGAATGGAAATTATGATTTGGTTGTTATTGGTGATTGAATTATGAAGCATGATTTATTTGTGATGGATTAATCGTTGGAAAATAATAGTTTGAAATATTGAATATGAACCACACTTTTATTTATGGCATGATAGAAAACATGTTTAATTAAATTAAATGTTTAATTTGGTTTGGAATATTAAAAGAGAATTTTTATTATGGTTCATATAATTTTTATTGATGTTTTAAGCATGAGAAAGGATCTATGTAAGTGTCTAGGTACACAAGGAATAAATTGTATGTTGGTGCCTTAGTGCACTTAAGGTGTTTTTAACACCGAGGAATAGGATTTTTGGCGTATTAAGCGTTTAAGGTGTCTTTGACACCGGAGGGAATATTTCAAGCATCCCACACTTGAGCCCCACTGTGATCATACACTTAAGCATGGTGGCGTCCAAAGGGAAGGAATCTAGAGTAAAAGAGTTGTCAACAAGTTTTAGGAACTTGTAAACCGTTCACAGGGTGAAGGTTACACCCCTTAACGATCCAGAAGATCGTTAACTTCAATAGGTTTGGAATTATGACTGGAAGTTCGGGGATGAAGGTACAAATCCAACCTAAAAGAAATTGAATCTGCCCTAAAAATAGGTCTCTACTTTATTCTTCTAGTATTCATATGCGCTTTTTGACTAACATACAATCAATATTTTAACCCTAAACCTGTTTATCTATGTTGGTTGAATATTAATGCATAAACAAATCAATTATTGGCGATCACTTGAATTATAATCATATTAACCTAAACAAGATTATTAATTATCTTATTAAGCGTGATTACAAGTACAAATTCCATTTAAACATTCATAAAAGGCGTGATCATCAAGCACATAACAATAATCATCATAATAATAAAGCATAATATTAATAGCAAGATCCTAGGCATGATACTAACAAGATTAATAACAAATCCTAGCATGTCACTAAACATTAAGATTAAATCTTTAGCCCTAACATGATATTAGAAAGAATAGGAAGCATCATATAAACATGCATGATATTAGAAATTTTAGTTTACCCTAAACATGATACTAGGAAGCAATAAAACATCCTAACATGATACTAGGAATTAGCAAAATAATCTAAGCAGGATTCTATATTAAAATAATAACAATTAAATTACTTACTTGGATGCTTCGTATCTCTTTCTAATAACAAAATACACACGTTAGTAACTTCAAGGAAAATAATAAATCAAACAATTAAATTAAATAATTGAAATAGAGATTTGGGACCAAACCCTCAAAAATATTAGACCTTTCACGTCTAAGGCGAAGGAAACTTAAAACTTGGCTAGGTGTGTCTAGAACTAATGAATGAGGAATTTTGTGAGAGGGAAGGTTTAGAAAGAGAATAGAGAGAGAGAAAGCTTCTAGCTTTTAGAGAGAGAATAGCGAGAGATGATTATTGTGAATGATGAAAAACAGGGAGATACGATCCTTATTTATAGAAAAATAGCTCAGAATCAAATCAAGTCATATTCGGAATAAAATACCTCTTGTCTCCAACAAAAGGAGTTAGCGCCAGACGACAGCTGTCAGCGCCAGGCGACAGCTGTTAGCGCCAGGCGACAATTTTGTCGTCTCGCGCTAAGTCAAAATTAAAACCGCGCTTTGTACGCGGAATCATCTTCTTAAGATGATTAAGCAGCTAATTCCGCGTTAAGTAGATTAAAATCATATTTATGACAAATCACATATTTTATTCAAAATAAAACTCTTTAAAATATAATTATCAATCATAATCTCATTAGAATTTAAAAGAACCTTTTAGATATTTCTAGAAGATTAAAATCAATCCTAATAACTTTAGGATTAATAATTAATAAGCCCTCCTCTATTTCATTGGGCCACAACTAAAATTATTTTGGGCCTAATTTAATTTAATCCATAACTTCCTCTTTGTTCATCGGAATTGGGCTTATAATATATCGTTGGAAAGCTCTTCTCAACCCCAATCCACTTACACTATTATTGGACTCTTATCATGGACCAATCTAAATTGGACTGGCTATTTTCATAAATAGAGTGAAAGGAGAAATATTTTTTAAAACAGAAAGAGAGATATTTTAATAAAAACATCCACATCATTAGACATTTCACACTTTCACTTTGTTCAATAATCAAATGACATGAAAGGTATTCATCAATGGGTTTGGTTTTGGGGAGACACATTTGGGTGTCTACAGACACCGGGTAGATTTAAAAAGGGTTCAACATTAAATATTATGTGGTCACTAATTAATCAAGAATTAAATTAAAGTGTTTAATTGTTTGAATAATCATGATGTTTGATGTTGTTATGATTTGAGAGTCATCACCAAGTCTAATAAATTGTAAAGAACATAAAGTGAAAGAGATTACGCACCAAAACTCTTGGAACGTATATACCTTGAGTATTTACATATGGGGGGAGTTATGGGGTTTTATATTTAACCATAACTTCTACTGGAGTACAGGACGATGTACATTCCTTTTATTATTATTATGCGCAGGTATTCCACCACTTACGAGTGGTTCTTTTATACTGGCACGGTTAGCTCCCGTGTTAATACCCCTTTATTGGGGCAGGTTAGGGGGGAAACCCGTTCGATACGTAATCAAAACTAAATAAATTATTTAGTTACTTAGTTGAGAAGTTTTGTTGAATTTTGTATGCTTGAAAAACAAGTGCAAGAAGGTAAGTTGTGTGTTGATAGGAAAATGCATGTTAGTGTGTTTAAATATGCTTATGTACTTAGCTTTGTTGACTGTGTGTTTGTGTGTTTGTTGGTCTTGTCTTTACATTGGCCCTATGATGACCCCTTTTTAATAATGGAGAATAGTGGAAACAAGTAGAGAGAAGCTTTTCAGGTGATAAAGCATATTCATGATGGGCATGAGTGAAGAGCGAATCATGCTAGTTTCCATAAGTATATGATGTGTTATTGCTTTATTTATAGGAAATTTTACAAAAAATTACCTTTTATAAGCATTTTTTTTTGCAAGAAACCACCTTATAATTTTTTTTTTGCAAAGACACACCTTAATCAACCATACCTTTATGCTAGAAAATAGAGTAAAACCCTATTTTCCGGCGTTGACTACACCATTTGCACCCACGAAACTGACAGTGGAGGGAAAAAGGGTGGCTAGGGCTATAGAGGAGGGTTTAGGGTGATCAACGTTGTTAAAGGGGTGTGTTTAGGGTGGTCAACGCCGTAAAAGGGGGTGTGATTATGGTGGTCAACGCCATGAAAGGGTGGTTTTGTGGGTGGGGCTTAGAAGGGAGGTGGTTTCGTGGGTGGGGCTGGGGAGAGAGGTGGTTTCCTGGGTAGGTTGGGGTAGTCAATGCCAAAAAATGGGGTCAAATCTCATTTTCCGACATACAGGTATTGATTTGCAAAGAACATTTTGATTAAGGTGTGTCATTGCAAAAAAAAAATTTATAAGGTGGTTTCTTGCAAAAAATTGCTTATGAAATGTGGTTTTTTTGAAAAACTAGTTGTGGTGCACGCGCGCGATGCGCGCGCAACACTTTGGTTATCGGGATAAAAAAATCAAATATAAATCAACAAGTCGAATAAATTGACAACATTATAGAACGATCTTTTCATTTAGTATCTACAAGCTAAATGTGTAAATTTATTATTGGAAAGCATTTAAGATGTTAGGGAGATAGATATATCGAAACAATGACAATGTGTTAATTAATAGGATTTGGTATATAAAAATCTTAAACAATAACCCATGTAAAATGTAGGAGGCCCAAATTCAATGTTGTTGGTTATTGAATTCACTGGAAAAACTATCGTTGATTAAATGAAGCAGATCTATTTTCTGATCCTAAAAGAAAGCCTTGACATTCAATTTATACAAAAATAAAAATATTATTATATTAAATATTAATGTAACATCATTTTGATTTTATTGTCGTAGTAAATCTGCCTCTTTCATCACATTATTGCGATTTTTAATGATCAAATTTATATATTTTTGAAGTACTTTTTTTACATTTTGAAATTATTTATTTATCAAAAGGACCTCTTATGTAACATTGAACCTAAAGCCAAGTTTTATTGAACTTACATTCATTCAAAACATAAAATTAAAAAAAAAATGGAATATAATTAGCTTACCTTTTTTCGTCTTTGGATACTGAATTTCTCTTGTTATTACGTTTTGCCTTTTTTTTTAAAAAAAAAAAAAAGAAAACTATCTTATAAATTTATTAAAAACAACAATTACAACAAAAAAAATCCCTCAATAATCAATACTTGTATAGTTGTATGATGTTTACCCTTGATAAATTTATTTTTCCCTTTTTTTTTACAAACATAAGGGATTTTAATAAAAAAACTAAATAAGCTAAATTAAATATATTCGTTAGATGAATAATATTCGTTTTGATTTTTTAGGCGAATTATTTAAAAGATTTAAATGTGTTTTATTTAATATAGATGATTATTTTAGATTGTCGAGTGAAATTATTATATGGTGTTTGTACATGTAACATATTAAACTGAACAATTAAGAAAGAAACTTAGATTTAATTTTTGGAAAATGCTTATGTAGTTGATATGCATAACAATATTGGATAATAAGATGTTTTGATCTAAAGTGCCTTTTTGGTTTACGTGTACTATATGAAACAATGCAATTTTTTAGTCTTCCATGCAGTGAAAGACATTTGAAGAGATACACTAAAGTGACGGCTTGACTCTTAAATAGCCATCAACTTCAATCACTTTTCTGTATTGAAAGGCCTTTTTTATTTTATTTTACTTTCTATCTTCCATTTTCTTTTTCAAGGTTTGAGTTCTCTATATTCACAAAAGTTTTTGCCTTTCAATCTCCTTTCTTTCTCTTTATTTGTGAATTTCTCCATGGCAGGGAGTAATGATGATACCATTTTTGATGATTGGTATCGCAATTTCCTTGTTAAAAGAAAAGATAATTTAAGGGGGAAAATGTTTGCAGCGGCTGAAACCGGGTTGGAAGCTACCAAGAAGTTGGACATGTTAATGGAGGAGATGAAGGATGGTGATGCTCAAATTGCTAAGTGTGATGAAGTGGCTCGAAACAGGAATAAGGATAAGAAGCCTAAAATTGGGAGCTCTTTTAACTGTCCAATTGAAGTTGATAGTGATAAGGATGAAGAACCGGTGAGGATGGGAAACGTTGTGAGTTTTAGAGGGCCAACATGTAAGAGAAACGGTGAGTGTAGTAAGTTCAATGAGGTTCAAGTTGATGGTGTTGAAGGTGGGGAGGCCGATATGGATATAAGTGATGAGGAGACTGTTGAGGAGGAAGTCATCTCGTCATTAGTTGCTGCTCAGGATGGAGAGGTTCAGCAACAACTTGCAATTCAAGAAGTCAATGTTAATGCAATTCAAGGAAGGCAACCACAACCACAGCAAGGAGGGCCAGAGAGGAGGACAAAGATGATGAGGAGGAAGGAAATGAGGAGCAGCAAACTGAAGAGGATACCTCGGAGGATGATTTTGGTGTTCCATACCATTATCACTCCCCTGAGGTCTCTCATAGTGATGATGATGCATATGGATTTAATTCTAATTAGAATTATCAGTTAGATTAAGTTATTAGTAATTTAGAAACAATGTAGATGTTAAAGTACTCTTTATTTTATATTATTACTCTAAGTATTGGCATCAATCCAATTTTGTTATGCTTGTAAGGATTTGATGCCTTGGTTTGTATAAGGAATCTATTTTGGATGTTTAGTAATATAAAAGGTGTTTGGATATGTTGGTTGGAATTTGCTATGCAGTTTTTAAATTTGAAGTGTTCTGCTTGAAATATGTTGGCTGCAATTTTGAGTTGAAATGTGTGATATATTTTGGGTGAGATATAATGTATGATGTGCAATTTAATAAAGAAATATGTTGTTTAATATTAGCTAAATAACTATACAAAATTTGGGTAATCAACTCTGAGTGACATATTTTTGTGGAATTTTTAACACATATATGATCAAATTGAAAAAGGCAAAGGGTTCTAAATGTTTCAGTAATTTTTCTTAGGCAAATAAAATGCATCCTAAGGAGCACTAAATTTCTGAATTATCAATATTAATGAAGTTTAGTTTCACAAATAAGGCCAATAATGTAATCAGAAAGTATCACATAAACTAACAGTACTTGAAGTAAAATGTAATTAGATTTGTTATTCAAATTGATTCCTAACTTGGAACCAAATTGATGAATTAATTAAAAACCATGGTATCATTCAGGCATTCCTTGAATATTTTAGTTAGAACATGGTTGGCCTATTTCAAGGTCATCACTCAACACCAAATAAGCCATCACTAAGGAATACAGAACATAAAAGCAACAATTGCTTGATCTGGGATTTGTTGGTCATCATGCTTGCATAACAAAAGTGCAGCCATAAGGTCTTAGTTTTGAAGTTAGGCATGATAACCATACATAAGTTGCTACTTAAGTACACAAATTATATAAAAGTTCACATGGCAAAGCATTTAAGGAGTACAGAATCATCACCAGTGATTTGTGCAAAAGGAACTTACTATTGTTTCAAAAGGTATCCAGCAAGAACACGTTCAAAATGACAAGCTACTCTTGTTTGATATAACGTGTTCTTACAAGAAGCCTTAGTTCTTGGCATTCATGACTTCTTTTGGAGCAACTGATTTGGCTTTCTTGACTTCTTTTAGAGCAGTTGTTTTGGCAGTCATGACTTCCTTTCCGGCAACTGATTTGGCATTACAGCTTCTTTTGCACCCACTGATTTGGCATTCATGGGTTCTTCTATAATAACTATTTGATAACCCATTTGAGGTAGCCAACCCTCTTGATTGCACCTATTGGCCCAACTTCAACTTTCACTGGTTTTCCTTTAAGTGCAGCAGCTAATTCGTCAAAGCCATCCCATCCTGAAATCTGCATAACAAAGGAAAAGAGTTAATTAAGGTGTGGTCTAGTTTACTTTAAAGCGTGGACAATAAGTATTTAACTAAGAGCAGCATATTGAATGTTTTTACCTTCTTTTCAATCAGTTCTTCTTCTTTCAGGCCTAATAATTTTTCACACTGCTTCCCATATGCAGTTAACCGAATAGTTGCAGTATCATCGGCTGCATAGAAGGTGATACTGACCCTGTAAGAGGTCAGGTATAGTTAGCAATAGAACAAGATACAACTCATGATGTTAGTGAAAGGATATTCTACCTCTTTTCTGTAGTGCAAGTATCATTGCACTTATCACAGTAAAATTTAGCTGTGTCAACATTGTCACAGTGGTTACCACAAACGCTGCATCCAACATAAGCAATAATATCCTCTTTCCGTGCAGTTAGTATTGTGATTTTGAGCTAGTGGCGCTCATGTGCAGTAGTTGTTAGAGGCTACAAGTGCAGAAATTAACATCAAAATAATTCATCGAATGTAATATTTATACGATGTAATCTTCATATGTATAAATAATGAAAATTTCATTATAGTTTTCTTCTTAAGATCTTCAAATGAAGTCAGGAAATTTGAGCTGCTAGCTTCCCTGGACTGCAGTTGATGCGCCACATGATCAGCAAGGCGATCTTCATTTTCCAGCACCCTGTCCCGTACAAAGTAGCAACCATTACTCAAGAATATTGAAAACAAAAAAGCTTTAAAAATTATACTCAAGTATCTTGAAAGCAAAATAGCTTTAACAATTATATGAACTTACCAAGCTTTTAGTGCACTAACTTCAGGGCCTGCTAGATCGGGATCAATTATTATGGACATAGAAGATGCCAAGGAGAATCCTATGCAATGAAAACAAAAATAAGCTATAATATAGTTAAGTTACATGATTCTAGTATTTTGAGTAGGAATTAACTCCGTGGGTGGATGCCTTCAAGTGTCGGAAACTGACCACCAGGAAAGATTCACACCAAGAAGCTAATTTGGCACACTCTTTAGTAGCTAACTCTCCATACACAGAAATAACAAGAGCATCAGCCATCCTGCATATATATCAAATCACTATTAAAAGAAAACACATAAATAATGTAATAACCTTTGCACACTGGCATCCACAACAACAATATTTAGTACATCAAACTCATAACCATTTCTTGTTTTTTTCTTGCGTGTGTCTTCCAGATGCACAATGACTCCAAGAATATCTACATGTAATCCACATAATAAGGGTTAAAAAGTAAGCTGAAATAGAAATAAAAATACCAAAGCACATAATATATATTACCATAGCGATCATCCTCACTGCTTGTAGGTGGGACTTCAGCATTGGGAGTGTATTTTGGCACAATAGGACCAGAATTGGGATTTAGTGATTGAATTGTTGTTGTGCCTCCAAAAGACAGGTAGTAGTCACCTTTTTTGTGACGAAACATTGGATTGGTGTTTCTGATTGGTGCATCTGATATGATGTATTCTTTCTGGTGCTCCAAAACAGTCTTAAAGTTCTCAATGTCATCTTCAAACAAAGTTCCTCTCATTTCATTCCCCTAATAGCACACCATTAAAATGTATCAGAACATGTCTAATTTCTTTAGCTAACTACACAACAAAATTCAGAGCACTATTGTAGGCGTCGTTCGAAGTGCGCCTACGTTAAAAGCATGTGGTGAATATGTTTGGCACTCTTAGTAAGTGGGAATTGATATATACGATTAGGGAGAAGGAAAGTAGGGAGCCTCCAACAAGTTTTTAAGGAACTTGTAAATCGTTCACGAATCATAAAAGGCAACCACGATTAAGGGACAACGATAGGCAACAACGATTGACCCGTGAAGGTTACACCCCATTCATAATCCATGAGATTACTAACTCCATATGGTTCGGAACCACGAAAGGAGGATTGGGGATGATGGTATGAAGTGAGTCATGGAGTCGTATTCGCCCGTATTGGCCTCTATCGATTCTTATAGTGAAAAGTGATTCCTGCGATCTCAAAGGCATGCAAACAAAGATTCAATTTGCTTCAAACTATTATTAGGCTAAATTGGTTGAATATTAATGCAACATATAATTCTAATATATTATGAACACTTGATTAAAAACAAGATTAAAAGGAACCTAAACCGGTTGTCCAAATTATCTTATTAGGCGTGATTTTCAATTACATATATTCCCTTTAAACATGAAATATGGTGATCAATAAATATAATAAAATAAACATTAACATTGGAAGCAATTTAACCATAATAGCGTTAGTCAAATCAAATATAAAATAACCAAATCATGATACTAGCAATAAGAAAATAAAATAAGAGTAATTAAATTAATTAATTACTCACATTCCTCGTGTTCCTTTAAATTGCTACATCATGAATAAACTGTTAGTAACTTCAATAAAAAAAATATAAAGCAAATTGAAACAATTAAATTAAATAAAAAGTAAAGTTGATTTGGTCCAAACCCTCAGTTAATTCTACCTTTCACACCTTGGTTTAAGTATAGAACTTTGGGTTACGTATGAACTCCTTGGAGTGCTTAAAGGAAGAATGGTGTAATTAGAAATATAGATTTAAGGCTTAGAATATGAGAGAGAGAAAGAAGAGAATGATTTTTGGTGTAAAAGAGAGGAAGAGAGAATGATTTTATGATCAAGATTGTTGATGATTGAAAAAAGGGTGATATGACCTCTATTTATAGGGAAAAAAGAGGGTCGAAGAATCAAGAAAAGATCGAGTTCGAATCGGATTAAAACTCTTGCGATAGACAGCAGTTTTTGCGGTTTTTGTTTTTATCATATCTTTTGATCCAAAATTCGAAATAAGATGAATAAGATATTGTTGGAAAGACCTTGAAGTCTACTTTCTAACCCAATAAGAATCAGATTAAAATATTTTTTATAACAAAAGATATAGCCAAAATAGTGAAATGGTGTCAGTTTTGGATAGAGTTTGACATTTTATTCATATCTTTTCCGTTATAGCTCGGAATTGATATTATAATATATCATTGGAAAGATAATTTCAAGGGCTACCCAACCATATAAAATTTGGATAAAAAATATGAGGCACGAAAATAATATCTGTCTATCTTTTAATGTCTTTCAATTCGAATAAAATTAGGACTTTCAAAAAAAGGAGTTTTATTCAACTTCAAACTCTTTAATCTTATCTTTTCAAAAAGGATAATTAGGATCTTTTAGAAACTTATAGAAGTTTCTAATTAATCCTAATTGGTTTAGGAATTGGATTAAATAATTTGGACCCTCCACATGATTATTGGGTCGTAGGTAAGGTGGGCTTAGGTTCGGTTTGGGCTCAATTTAATATTTTGGCCATAACTTATTCGTTATAACTCGGATTTAGGCTTATAATATATTTTTGGAAAGATCTTTTCAAACCTCATCCAATTATTAAATCATTGGACCCAAATTATGGACCCAAATAAACTGGATTAAACGTTTTTATAAAAAGGACACGAAATGAATTATTTTAAAGGACACAAAATGAATTATTTTGGGTTTTAAGGCACGAAAAGAGGAAAATAAGTTATGGTTTGGGGAAATGGGCTAGGAATTGGGTTGGTTTATGAAATGGAAATGTGGATTTAAGCTCTCCAAGATTAAATACTTAACCTGACCAATAATGGCGGTGAAAGGTTGTTCATCATCGGGTTTGGTTTTGGGGAGACATTTTTAGGTGTCTACAACCATATATACCTCATCATCTTCAAATACAAGCTTCTGGAAAGCTTTCTTGCCTTCTAGATATTTAGTAGGAGACTTCTCCTTCACCTTAACCTTGATCTTGTACCTCTTGTTTTTGGGAGTAAGCTTATCGAGAGGCACATTTGAGGTTTCATCTAGTTCATTTACATACAAGAAAAGGTTATTCCATAGCATTTAACAATCTTATAAATTGTATAGAATTACTTAACTTGAGATTATAAATGAATATTGTTCCAAAATGTTGATATATTTTGTTCACAAATCAAGGTATATAAGTTATGTTGTGCAATTTAACAAAGAAACATGTTCTTTAACATTAGCTAAATAATTATACAAAATTTTGGTAATCAACTCTGAATGACATAATTTTGTGAAATTTGTAGCACATATATGGTCAAAATTGAAAAAGGCAAAGGGTTCTAGATGTATTAGTAATTTTTCTTAGACAGATAAAATGTATCCTAAGTAGGGTGTTCAAATCCGAGTACCCGAGTTTTCGGGTACCCGAAAAAGCGGGTACCCGGATCTTCAGGTAGTTTGGACCTCGGCCCATGTCCCAACGCGAGAAAATCGGGTACTCGGTTTTCGGGTACCCGAGTTTTCCGGGTCGGGTTAGAGGGTACCCGATTTTATTTTATTTTTTTTGGAGATTGATCATTAACAATTAGAAAAGAAGCAATTCAGTAGCTCTAATCCACCAATTAATACATATTCAACCGAAAATTAGTCTGCTTCCCTTCTCTAACCATGAACTCTATATAATTTATACATATTACATATCATAAATCTTTAATAATGTAAATCCCACATCAAGTTCACAAACACACCTTCAATGAAAGGGATTTATATGACAAAAATATTCAATATACAAATTGAAGAATACCAAAAATCGATCACGAAAGAGAAATTGAATAATACACAACAAAATGGACATCAGCTCCCTCTACCCCTCGTCCGACGACCACATCATAGTCAGCTACAGGGCCCTACACCATCAATCTCCAACTCAAACAATCTCCGACCTTGATAAATGGTGAGGTGAGATGGTGAGGTTGTTGCAAATTGTGGATATTGTTGTCGCCGCTTGCATGCATTGGGGTGAGATGTAGAGAAAATTTTACATTTTACTGTGAGAAGAGAGTGGAGGGATGAATTGAAATCAGAAGAACAAAGAGAAAGTAAAAAAAAAAAAAAAAAAGGGAAAGAGAAAGAGGTAGGAGGGAATGACGGCTAAGAATTTTGGAGTGAGAAAAAAAAACCCTAAAAGGCTAAGATTTAGTGGGCTGGGCTGAGAATACAAAGTAAGTGACGGTTGTTGTTGTTCATTTCTTTTTTTTTTTGTTGATTTATTTTTTAACCGGGTATTCGGGTACCCGATATTAGCACAACGTGTCCCATGTCCCGGCCCACAAAACTGTTATTTTACCGGGATGGGTACCCGACCCGCCAAAAACAGAAAAAATTCCTAATTTCCCATCGGGTTTTTTACGGGTCATCGGGTAATCGGGACGGGACAACCGGGTCGGGTTTTTTTTAACACCCCTAATCTTAAGGAGCACTTAATTTCTTATTAACAATAATAATTAAGTTTTTGTTTCACAAATAAGCCCAATAATGTAATCAGAAAGTATCACATAAACTAACAGTGAAGTTGATGTTTTTTACATAAATAAAATACACCCTAAGCAGCACTAAATTTGTTGAATGTAGCAGTAATAATTAAGTTTCATTTTTTAAAATAAGTGTAGCAATTTTATTAGTCAATATCAGATAAATTGACAGCGAAGTTGTTGGAAATACTATTAGAAAGATAGAAATGTGGTTTGTAATAAGAACTATATGAACTATGTATTAGCAAGTTAGAAATCTTAAATATAGGCTTGTAATACAACATTAAATGAAAGAAAACATGCTCAAAGCTGAAAATAGGACAAGGCTAGCAACTTAACTAAATTATGGTCAGAGAAACATTTTTTGACACTAAATATAGAAGTGCTATAGTAACAAGATGTGCAGCAAAGATACTAATAAAGTAATAACAATTATTACCATTAATGAAGGCATGCTATTTATTGAAGACATGTAAGAAGCAAATTCTGTAAAGAAATGAAAACAAGAACATTAATGCACATACCTTAACAATCGAAAAGTATGAGCTTCCAGCTGCAGAGATACTATATTTTAAGAGAGAAATGAGATAGGCATTTTAAAGGAAGAAGGTTCTTTTAAATAGAACAAGGACAGCACTTGAACTCACATTTTTTAAAAAGGAGAAGGCTTCTGAGAATTCATAATGTGTACTGTCCAGTGGAAATAAACTTACCATGATGATACTTGGTTAACCAATAGATATTTTACTGCTAAAATTTTATTGGGACTTATGAATATTGCAAAACTTTTTGGTTAACATCTCTGTTAATTCTTGGAAGTGTAACAATAGTTTGTTTGAAATTGAACCTTTTTAGTTTAATATTTGTTTAATATAATTTGCACAAGGCATTTTTTAAGATGCTTTTTGGGAGATCATCAAATATATCTGTTTTAAAAAATGATGATAGTTGTTTTAAAGTTTTTCTATTTATTTTTAAAGTTTGTTTTAATAATTAATTAATTAATATTACAACAACCACTTAGAGGCTGCCACGTGGCATATTAGTCATTAATGACTAACGATGTTAACCGCCGTTAGTCATTAAGGGCATTTGATGACATTTTTCTTAAACTCAGGAGTATTTGGTGAATTTGAAAGTTTTGATGGGTATTTGGTGAATAAAAAAATAACTCAGGGGCAATTGATGAAATTTCCGTTAAATATATGTAGTCTTATGTTGCACATTATATGATAAGCAAATAATATATGTAATATGTAGATGAAAATATGTTTATAAATATCGAAATAGTCATGCCATATGCAGAACAATTGCAAACAATGTATTGTTGTTGCATAGCAAGTTGAAGGTGCATACAAAAAAGGCCACAAAATATAACAACATGTTCATAGTACTTCCTGTATAAAAGAACAGGGAAAAAATGTGCTGTTATAAAATGATCACTAAAGGAAGAAATAAAAAAAAAAACTTGTCTGACCAATGTGTGTTCATGCCAAAAAGAACTACTGCTATAACACATAGTCTGCAAGTGTTTAATGTTGTGCCAAATGAGAAGCATGCATCATCAATTCCTGGAACAACTGCAGAACAAAGACACAAACATAAGTCTCTATATAATATGGTAATTTGTAGTCAAATTGCCCTAGATATATATATAAAAGGGTGCATACCATAAATTTAACCTTATTTAAAATCATTTTAGTTAGATGATATTGGCTAGCTTCAAAACCTCATAGGACACGATGTTTCGAACAGTCGTTGATGAGACGGAATCAGATTGCTGAGTTGTATACACTGTCACTTCTTTAGACTTTTTTGCACGTGAGAGAGAAAAATACAGTTGACCATGCGAGAAGCATGGCTTTGGGAGGTACACTAAAACACGACTGAGAGTCTGCCCCTGAGACTTGTTTATAGTCATAGCAAAGCTGAGTTTAAGAGGAAATTGTATCCGTTCAAACTGAAAAGGATACTTGGAAGAAGCTGAAGGCCTTAAGTTCACGCGTGGAACAAAATAAAATTTTCCTTTATAATGTCCATTGGCTATTTCACAAATAATTGAATTAGGAAGAAAGTGCCTACAAATAAGACGAGTACCATTACACATTCCCTTAGATGGTGCCAGATTACGTAATAAAATAACAAGACTATTAACCTTAAGCACAAGTTGATGCGGGCTCATCCCTCCTGGGCAAAGTGTGTTTAGAAATTCTGTTGGATAGAGGCTGCAATTATCATCAAGGTTTGAATCGTAGCTTAGATAGACAGTAGGTATTCCAGGAAACTGTTCAATTAAGTAGTCATTTATGGAATCAACTTCCACATTCATTGGTGTGAGGATTGCTCTTTCATTGAATATGCCACTATCAAATGTTGGATTTGAAATTTCTGGAAAGATCATTGCAGTTAGCACAGAAATTGAATCCTCATTTGCAACTATATTATGAACTATGTGTTCAGGTAGTTGCACATTAGCACTTTCATCTGATTGTAATTGGCCATTGCCCAAGGCTAGGAGAAAAGCTGAATAGGATAAGGCTTCCTTAGCTCTGATGTTCGCTGTTAACCGAAATTTGACTAAAAGGGGCCAAATGTAAGAGCTGACAACACTAACACCAACAACCTCTCTTTGTGAACGACGGGGAAAAATAGGAAAAACTTGTCTAAAATCTCCCTCAAAGACAATTACTTAACCGCCGAATGGCTGATCAGGATGGAAGAGATCGCGCAACAACAAATCCAATGATTTTATGTTCTCTTTACGAGCCATGGATGCTTCATCCCAAATTATCAGGGCAGTAGCTTTGATTAGAGCAGCTAAGCTTCCCTGTTTTGGGACATCACAAGCAAGTGACACCTCTAAATTAAGTGGAATTTTAAACCTAGAGTGAGTTGTTCTGCCAGAGGGAATGTTAGAAGTAGCTATGCCTGATGTCGTTGTTGGCAGCACAATCTTGCCCGCCAAACGTACTTCAGCAAATAAAGCATTATAGAGAAATGTTTTGCCTGTTGTAGGGAATAATTTCAAGCCTTAAAAATCCCACTAGCTTGAACCCCATTGTGATCATACACTAAAGTACGGTGGCGTCCAAAAGGGAAGAAGATAGAGCAAAAGAGTCGCCAACAAGTTTTTAAGGAACTCGTAAACCGTTCATAGGATGAAGGTTACACCCCTTAACGATCCAAGATATCGTCAACTCCATAAGGTCATGAACCAAATAAGGGTTCGGGGATGATGGTACAAATCCAACCTAAAAGAGATTGAACCTGCCCTAATAATAGGCCTCTACTTTATTCTGATCGTATTCATGTGCGCTTTCTGACTAATATGCAATCAATAGGTTAGCCCTAAACCTGTTTATCTATGTTGGTTGAATTTAATGCACAAATAAACTATTATTGGCGATCACTTGAATTATAATCACAATTAACCTAACAAGATTATTAAATATCTTATTAAGCGTGGTTGCAAATACCAATTCCCTTTAACCTGCAATAAAAGGTGATCAAGCAATAACAATAAATAATAATATGCATATCAAGCAACATAATAAATAATCAATAATCAATCATAATCATAAATATTAGGAAGAACATAGGAAGCATCATACTTTTAATCATACTTAATATTAAAGATACCCTAGACATGATACTAGGAATCATAAATAACAATCTAAGCATGATATCTACATCATAAAATCAACCAATCAATAAAATCCCTTAAAGTACTTACTTGGATGCCTCGTACCTCTTTCTAATTACAAAATACACGCGTTAGTAACTTCAAGGAAAATAATAATCAAAATAATTAAATTAAATAATTGAAAGAGAGATTTGGGACCAAACCCTCAGAAATTAAAACCTTTCACGTCTAGGGCGAAGGCAACTTCGAATATGGCTAGGTGTTTCTAGATCTTGTGAATGCGGAATTTTGTGTGAAAAAGTAAGGTTTAGAAAAGAATGCTAAAAGAATTAATGTTATTGAAAATTGATGAATGAATGATGAAGAAGAGAATTGATTATTGGTAAAGTGATTGTTGATTGTAGATGTGAATGAAAACGGAGTTTTTGATACGATATTAATAGAGAAAATCAGCAAAAAAAGATAATTTATCAAAACAGAGTCTGAAGACCACAAAACTAACTTGGCGCCAGCCCTGGCTCATTGGCGCCAGGACCAATGGCTAGCGCCAGGCGCCAATGGCTGGCGTCTGGCGCCAATCCTGATTCCAGGCGCCAAGGGCTGGGGTTGGACGCCAAATTGGATTTCAACGCGTTTTCGAAAATCTGATAAAATTCCCATACTGGAAGATAAAATAATATAATTTCAGTCGAAAATGCTATTTGATCTAATTAAAACTCTGAAGAGTCCTAATTGAATTAAGAATGATAAGACCTTCTAGAATGTTCTAGAAGACCAAAACCATTCCTAATTACATTAGGAATGATAAATCATATTAGGCCCTCCCCTAGATCATTGGGCCGTACTTAAAGCTCAAACCGGGCCCAGTTTAGTAAATTGACCATAAATTCCTCAATATTCATCGGAATTGGGCTTATAATATATCGTTGGAAAGGTCTTTGAAAGCCCCATCCAACTACACAACTATCGGACCCATATCATGGACCAACCAAACTGGATTGGCTGTTTTCTTAAAATAAAGTTTTCAAAAACAGAGAGAAGAGAAAAGAAATAAAACTTTCCGCAACACTAGACCTTTCCACACTTTCGTTTCATTCTATTATGATTCAACGTGAAAGGCACTCATCACTGGGTTTGGTTTTGGGGAGACACAAATGGGCGTCTACACCTGTCCCACCTGGCCCATCAACAAAAAAACAACCGGGTTTCTCTTCATTGACATAAGCCATAATGTTATTGAATGCATTTGCTTGAGCTTCGTTGAGCTTCTCTCGATAATCAATGCATTCTGGAGGAATTGGTGCTTCAAGTGCATCTTCGATATCCTTTGTAATGCGTATTTCATTACTGTCTTCTTCAATCAAATGGCCTAGGCCAAAATCTTCCAATGACTTTCCCATGGCTTCTAAGTTTTTTTCAAAGTCTCTTACAGTTAGTCTCATCACTTTCTCTTGCTGATTGGGATTTTGTTATGCAAAATCTTCAGAGAGTGAAGTATAAAAATGCAACCAGAGAGCATTTGGGTTGCTTGGTTGGCAAAAGATCAACACAGTTGCAAACAGCTGCCTCAGTGCAGAAGGCATCTGTGCTTCTGATGCTTCCTGCAAACATAATGTAACTGCATTGTCTTGTTGAAATAACCCGAGCTTGATTGCAGCTTCCTGGAAGGTAGGGTAGAGCACACCATCTACAGTTCTAAGATGGTCAAATGAGATTGGACTAATGACTTTACCAAGCAATGAACGTAATAAGAAGCGTTCTCCTTCTGCTGGGCTCACAAAAGCCATTCGCCCAACATTTTTTTTTTGTAACTTCTTCTAATCAATATTTTCTTGCTAGTGTCCCACCTATAATGTGCATTTATTTCAGTGTATCGATACCCTGTGCCTCCAGGGATGTTTGCATTTAGTCTAAAGAATTCTAGCAAAGCAGTAGTACTTCTCTTTTCATCTTGCACAACAGAACCAAGCTGCTCATGAGACCTCATATAAATAGTTTGCATATTTGGTAGGTGCACTGGAAGGAGCTGTACAGAAGGAGTCATCTCAAAGAGATCAAATCCAAATATTCGCCAAGCCGCCTCACATGGTGAAACCCATCTACCAACTTGGAAAGCATCAATTTCATCAACTCCTTGATTTTGTTCACCAACAACATTAAAAGATACACGATCATGACCTTTGTACACATATTTGTACAGGTATTTGACAGCTTGAATGTTTGAACAGACTTCAACATTTAAATGGCAGTCAAATAGCATAGATAAATATGGATTATAAGGTATAACCCAACGGTTATCAAGATTAGCACCGCTGTAGAGAATATTTCAAGCATTAACCCCTAGCTTGAACCCCACTGTGGTCATACACTAAAGTACGATGGAGTCCAAAGGGAAAGAAGATAGAGCAAAAGAGTCGCCAACAAGTTTTTTTAGGAACTTGTAAACCGTTCACGAGGTGAAGGTTACACCCCTTAACGATCCAAGAGATCGTCAACTCCAAAAGGTCTTGAACCAAATAGGGTTCGGGGATGAAGATACAAATCCAACCTAAAAGAGATTGAACCTGCCCTAATAATAGGCCTCTACTTTATTCTGATCGTATTCATGTGAGCTTTCTGACTAACATGCAATCAATAGGATTAACCCTAAACCTGTTTATCTATGTTGGTTGAATATTAATGCACAAATAAATCCATTATTGGTGATCACTTGAATTATAATCATATTAACCCTAAACAAGATTATTAATTATCTTATTAAGCGTGATTACAAGTACAAATTCCCTTTAAACATGCATAAAAGGCGTAATCAAGCAATAAAAATAGATATATCAAGCAACATAATAATAATCATAAAAATAATTATCGTAACAATTATAATCATGATAATAATAATCATAATAAAATAATCATATTTATCATAATCATGTTAAAGTATAATAATAGCAAGATCCTAGGCATGATACTAACAAGATTAATAACAAACCCTAGCATGTCACTAAGCATTAAAAATCAAAGCTTTAACCCTAACATGATACTAACAATCATAAATATTAGGAAGAACATAAAAGGCATCATACTTTTAATCATACTTAATATTAAAGTTACCCTAGACATGATACTAGGAAGATCAAAATGCCCTAACATAACATTAGGAATCATAATAATAACCTAAGCATGATTTCTACATAATAACATCAATAAAAACCATTAAAGTACTTACTTGGATGCCTCGTACCTCTTTCTAATAACAAAATACACACGTTAGTAACTTCAAGGAAAATAATAATCAAAACAATTAAATTAAATAATTAAAAGAGAGATTTGGGACCAAACCCTCAGAAATTAAAACCTTTCACGTCTAGGGCGAAGGCAACTTCGAATATGGCTAGGTGTTTCTAAATCTAATGAATGCGGAATTTTGTATTTGAGAGAAGGCTAGTTTAGAAAAGAGAGAGAGAGAGGGTAATCAAGAGAGTCTTGATGAGAGTTGGTGAGAAAGAGAATTGATGAATGAAAACGGAGTTTTAGGAGACTATTTATAAAGAAAATCAACCAAAAAGATAGAACATCAAAAAACAGAGTTCTGACGAAAAAAGCCAGATTAGCGCCAAACGCTGACCTTAGCGTCAGGCGCTAAGGCTAGCGCCAGGCGCCAATCGTAGCGTCAGGTGCTACAACTGGCGTTTGGCGCTGACTCAGAAATTCACGCGTTTACTTAAAATCAGATAGAAATTGCTGTACATGAGGATAAAATCGTATTTTCCTCAAAAACATTCTTTTATTTCGATTAAAACTCTAAAAAGTCAACAAAAATCAATTTATCAATGCTAATTAAATTAGGAATGAAAAGAACCTTCTAGAAGAATCTAGAAGACTAAAACCATTCCTAATTGCATTAGGAATGATAAATCCATATTAGGCCCTCCTCTAGATCATTGGGCCGCATATAAGGCTCAAACCAGGTTCAGTTCAGTAATTTGGCCATAACTTCCTCAATATTCATCGGAATTGGGCTTATAATATATCGTTGGAAAGCTCTTTTCAAGACCTATCCAACTACACTACTATTGACCCATATCATGGACCAACCAAACTGGATTGGCTATTTTCTTAAAATAGGTTTTTAAAAACAGAGAGAAGAAAAAAAAAATTAAAATTATCCGCAACACTGAACTTTCCACACTTTCACTTCATTCGATTATGATTCGACGTGAAAGGTACTCATCACTGGGTTTGGTTTTGGGGAGACACAAATGGGTGTCTACAACCGCGAATTCTTACATGCTCACCAGTGTTCCTTCTTCTGTACATGGGAAAACCATCTTCATTTGTGGTAGTCTCCTCTAAATATGGCTTAGGGTAGTTGTACTTACAGATAACTTCATTGCCATGATTTTTTTTCATACATGGACATCTAGGATTTACACTACCACATGGACCATGCATCATGTGACCAAGAACAATTTTGCGTAACTGAAGGGTTTTCTGCAGCTACGAATTTGTCATAATCAGAAGGCCTCTTTAGCTTGTATGCATCTTCCAAGATAATTAAAAACTGAGCATGAGGTAGACCTCTCTTTTGAAATTCCACAACATAGACCATAGCTGCAACTTTTCCAAAAACCATGTCTTCCATTATTTTTTTCTTCAGAGCTGTTAGCTTTGCTCTGAAAATCCGAGCAACAATGTCTGGTCGATCACATGCAACTTCTCCAGGAGCTAGCTCAGCTGTGATTTCAGGCCATTTGGCATTACACGTCATTGTTACAAACAAATCAGGCTTGCCAAAGCGCTGCACAAGGGCCATTGCATTTAAGTACCTTCGCTTCATATCTCGTGGACCACCAATGAAAGTTGGAGGCAATATCACTCGACGGCCAATGTTGTTGGCACTTGTTTCTCCATCTTCAACTGTATCCAAAATACCTTGGTACAAATCAGCCCTTATTGTCTGCTGATTTCGCCTAAAAAAATAAAGCCTTGTGTTCTCAATTTTAACATACATATCCACAATGTATTGTTGAAAACATCGTCCTCCCCGAAGTAGCATGTTCCCTGGCCTTATCTGTATCTTGTAGGCATAGTATTCCCGAGGGGATATATGCCTTTTAGAGGTGCCTGAATTATCTGCTGCACCTGTATACAAACAACAAAATGGCAATTAATTTGGCTATTTAGACATGCAAGAGTACAAGACAACATAATTTGAATTAGCTATAATTGAGCACGTACGTTTTGCTTCCTCTGCCAACAGGTCCTCTTCAGTATGAACAGCACATGAAGAAACAGGGATAACATCCATTATAGCCTTTTTCTGTGCACTGACATAATCTTTCCTAAGACCTTGTGTCCAACCACAATCACCACTTGGAAATAAAAGAGGATACTGCAATGGATCATAACATCTATAATAGTGATATATCCGATGAGGCACAGTGGATCTACCTGATACAACTATGTATGGACTGTTAGATTCACTAGAAGACGCATTCTCTGGCCATATAGCAGCCACTTCATCAGTTGAAGGTGCATTATACACGCGCTGATCTAGAACTGTGCTCTGGTTGATGATTATTTGTGTAGTCTCAGTTACTGTGAGTTCTCGCAAGGATCTGAAAAGGCGAGCATATGGATTTACACTCATGACATGCATTAGAATGTTTACTATGTCTTCCCTCACTTCAGGGAAAATTTCTGTTCTGCGCGTAGCTTCATAATGTGCATCATAAAAATAAAGCTGCAGGTATTTAGGCACTTCATTGTCAGGCAGAAAATCTGGCAAGTGGTGATAAATTTGTCCATGTAATAAGAAGAAAAAGATCCCTTTCTCAAAGCTAGCATTTGTTTTGCCTCCAAGCGAGCAAAATGCAAACAAGTTATTATACATACGAGCATATTTTGTGAAATGCAATGAGTATTCATCTTGAGATGTAAAAAGCCGATGCAGCTCAGGAGGAATGTTATTTGTAGCAATTCTAATACTCCCATTGCCACAACAAAAGTGAAGCCATTCATACTGAAATTTCTTAGCACCACATTTAAGACAATAATGAGGTGTTTCCAACTGTAAAGAGGTCAATGGTAGTGGTTGATCGATAGCAGCAGCTTCTTCATCTAGAAAATAGGATACTAAAATCATATTCCTACTAACACTGGGAAATTTTAGGCAAAAGAACTGAAGATAGACTCACTAATTTTTTCCTTCTTAGGTTGGTTTTGTTTGCCTTTAACCCCCCTTTTTTTGTCAGTGTTCTCAGCGCACCCTGTGCATTGGTTTCACCATATTCACTATATACACACAGATCAGCAAAGAAGTTAGTGCAAGCACGGCTATAAAATAAAAATAAGTGCACTCCAATATTTAAGGTGTCACAACCTTACTGAATAATCTACTGAAAGATTTGTTGTTGTCTGTAAAGTACCACAAGCAGCAGTTCCTGCTTCTATTAAGAAACCCAAAAGAAGATTGTTAGCCAGTGTTTGCAAACCTTAAAACATAAGAAAATGCTACCTGGTTACCTTTGTTTTTCCCCTTAGTTTGTTTTGTATTTTTTTTTGGAAGATTTTGCTTTTGGGCCTCTATTTTGTGAAGCTCCCTGTGCACTGATTTCGCCAAGCTCACTAAATGTACAAATGCAAGGACAAATCCTCTAAGCAAAATACATTCATATTTCATAAACTGATGATAGATTTAGAACACAAATTCTAACCTAACTGAAACTGGTTCAGAAAGAGCATCAATTGCTCGTGAACACTTGCTAGAACGTTTCCTAACATAGTCTCCATATCCAGGTTCCTTATCTGGAAGCCCAAGCAGTTAAATATCAGTGACAATTGCAATGGCCATAATATTGTTAAGTGCAAATCAATCCTAATATAAAATCTGCTCCAATGTGAACAGTTTCTTTTTTCTAAAAAATGCAAAAATAGTTTTCCAACCCCCTAGCTAAAATGTACATACTCATTTAAATTATCACACTTGTATAAAATCTCTCTTGTAGCAATAACATATATGAGTAAGGCCTGCAAATAAAATGTTGGTTCATGCTTAGTAAATCTAATTAAGCACGAATAGGAAACAACTAACAACTGACAGTTGAGAAGTAGCAACAAGCCAACCAAAATATATACCAAACATAACACCGAGAATTTCATTTAATTAAAACGAACATAGTGTAGTACATAGAACATTGTTGCTGAAAACGAAACTATTACACCCCATAGTTTAATAAACTAAAACATATAGAAGACAATAAAAGCTACTTAGACATCAGAAAGCCTGGAAACGCAAAATATTTAAGCAGCAGCATAACCCTAGTAGTCTAGATAAGTCAGGGATATAAGGACTCCTATTTAAATCTTCCTACGCTTAAAAATTGTTTCTAAGTCAGCTGGGATTGGAACAGATATAGAACTTGAGATCAAAGCAGGATGTGCTCTAGGCCGGTTACTAAAAGAAGATGAAGCCTTTGGCGTACAAGGGGCAGCTGGAGGCAATGCATGACTTGGAATCTTGTTTCCACCAGACTTGGGTGTCACACAGTCAGCTTCACCAAGGAAAGGAGCTAGATGCAGGTCTCCTTGCTTGCCTAGAACGCGTTCCCTTACAGTCATGTAGCTTTCTCTAGCCAATGAGCACTTGATGCTAGAGTAAACACCATTGCCATAGTTCAGGTCCACTATGTCCACATTGTAAAAAGCACGCAGAAACTCCACGCCTCTCCTTGTAGAATCTTGCTTCACACCCTTATAAGTCCCATTCAAAGAGCTACAAATGCACTCCATTCCAACACTGGAAGGAGTATATATTGTCAGCTAGGACACCCATTTATTTACAGCAAGCTCAGCCACTTCTATGCCAGAAACCCTAGCCTTAGTTGATACTGCAACAACAGGAAGAACATCAATGTAGTCAATGGTGATGCAGTTGGCACTTTGTTTCTTGACTGGGATCGCAGGACATTTAGTTCGACCACTCCTTGTGGGCTTATTCAGTGATTCCAAGGAAATGCGCTTCATTTCATATAAGAAGGCACACTGATCCAACTTGTAGATATTCTCTGAAGTGATGTCAAGGATATGCAGCCCATACTGAGCTCTCAGGAAGCGAATAGTTTGCTCAGCAGCATTTTCACGAGACGCATCCAATGTAGCAGCAACACCACCTTCAAAGATGTAAGGTGACAGGATACAATCATTGATGAACTTTACGTTGACAGCATTCCCATCATCACCTGCAAGGGAGTAGGTCGGAGCAGGCAACCTCAAGAACCCGACAACCTGGTTAAGCAAGCTCTGGAAAGAAATGGCTACTTTGAGTGGTTCTGACCCCATAACCTATGCGAACGATTAATGTATCACATCAGAAGGTAGTCTACAGCAGGAGCCTCCAACTTACATTGCATTGCAGCTCCAACTTCTCCGCTAATCTTAAAATAAACTACACCTCTAACCAACAAAAACCTCCTAATAACCATAAGACATAAGGATACACACTTGAGGGTAAGGCCAGAAATTTAGTGACACATGCCTTAACAACTAACAGATTCAACTAACAACAACAGGCACATGTATATTAAGACAACAACAAATAATTGTTTAAGCACAAAACCATCACCACAAATAACAAAATATGTGCCTAGACAACTAAAAACTAAAGAAAACAACATATAGCCTTGCAGGGATCAACAACAATAGTCAAACACAACAACATCAAGCTATTCACATGCACAGACATAAAAATGCATATATAAATAACAATAAGCAAACACAAAAACACCAGGTTCCTTAAGTATAGACAACAAATAATAGTAAGCAAGCAGAAGATGCAAACTTACAGCCACCTATGCAGCATAAGGAATGCAGGACACCTGGCTCAGATCACCTGCCAACACAACAGAAACCAAGCATCACTAATCTATGATCCAATAACAAGGTTTCAACCTTAATAACATCTGCTCGAATTAAGTATGCATATAAACAAAAATGACAACTTTATAAGGTTTAAAAATTAATGAGTTTAGACCAAAGTGTTAGAAATCACAAACCTCAAACACACCATTACTTGACTTGTTTTTAAAAATAGCACCACAAAAGAGCACATTAAAACAACCAAAATCCACAAAAACTTAAAAATCCTAAATTATGTAAGTTGCAAAAACTGTGTAATTATCAAGCACCCCCTTTTTGCAAAGAAATTTTCAGAACAACCCAAAATATAAACATTTGTTGCCATTACCATGACAGCAAACCCAATTCTTTTGCTAGAAACCCAAACAAAATACCCATTTAACCTATCAAAAACTATTTACATGATCATTAGTTATGGCTGGAGGTGGCTAATGCATTTTTCTTGTACAAACTAAGATAAGCAACAGTCCATATTATACATTCAATTTGGTACAAATAGATGTGTACAATGTCCAAAGCATCAATCCAAGTTTAATACAATAGTCATACTCTTAAGTTTAATATAATGTAAATGGGGCTAAATTGATCCAATATTCAAAGCAATAGAAACATAAAGCAATTGAACACTACCTCAACTGGAGGTTTTGTTTGTTATTTTGCTCTCTTTTTGTATTGTTGAAACCCTTACCTCTACTGAGCAAGGGCAAGAGAAGCAGCCCCCTTTATATAGAAAGTAACATATAACTTTTGCACCCAACAACCACTTTAAGCATGATTACACAGCTGTAATACAATAACACATATACCCTCAAATGCATTTTTACATAGGTAATCTAAAGCATGCGCATAAGGGTGCAGAAGTACACAAATGAAACCAACAGACAACCCTATTACCCAGCAGGTAACAAGGTATATCTACATCAAAAAGTAATTCAAATTGAATTAATATCCAACAATGATAGAAGCCTCAATTTCAGATTAAGCAAATAATAATAAGGTAGATGGAACATATATCTTGACACAAATTAGATTAGCTTTTCCTTAAGATTGAAATCCAAATGTACATAGAACACTTATCGGAACAAATCTAATATTCATGAAATTTTTAAAGACAGTAATACATCATTAAGTAAACATACCACATTAACATGCAAGTTAAGCTAAAAAAACAAAAGAAACCCAAAAAATTCTAGCTTTTAACCAATAGGTAATAAGATGATACTCCATCATTAGGGATACTCAATCTTTGTGCTTAAGAAAAGCAGCAAAGCTATCAACTGTGACATAAAACAAGCAATTGCTTATTTTCAAGATTTGTAAAAATTTCCATACTTCAAATCAGTAAAATTACCAAGACCAACAAACTGATAAATCCTAAGGAAACCCAAAATGGCGCACAATTTTTACAATCCAACTATCAAAGCATTGAAAATAAAGCAATCACAAGCTTAGTTCAAGCAAAACAAAATTAGCCTTAAGAGTATAATTAAAAATGTGTTCTATTTCTGTACAAACTAATCTAAAAATTGAATAACCACTCAACTCATGAAATTAAACTTAAAAGTAATAATTGTACAATGAAATTTGTAACTTAAAATTCAAACTGCCAAAAAATACAAATTTAAAAAAATTAAGATGAACAACTACAAAAGTACAATCGCTATTAGTACTCCAAAGCCAACAAAAAAATAAGAACTTTGCCTAAAAAAAATACAATTCAGTAGTTGAAGGATGAACAACTATGAGCAATTCCGGCAGTTATCCACCATGAAAGAAGAGTGTACATAACGTGGCTTGCAATAGAGCTATCAGCACGCACGTGGCAAAATAAAGAGGAGAAGCTTGAGCATGCAAGTGGCATCTGTACAAGGAACACCTACAGTAAGGACAAAACAATAATTACACTTTTTGAAGGGACTTTTGTAAGGGTAAAAAGGGAAGTATATTGTTCATAAGCATAGGAATGAAAGAACCATTTTTTCACCAATTTGGCTTTTAAGGTGTATAGATATCCTTATTTATATTATGACATTTCTATTGCAAGACTAACGTAAAAGTTTTAAGTTGAATTGATTTGGTTAAGGGCCTACAATGGTTTCAAGTTGTAGGTTTGACTTTGTTTTACTTTGGTTTGACTTTACTTTCGTGAGTTGACTTTTAAGTTGAGTCGTTTTAAATTATTTTAAAGGAGAGTCTTCCGTTGTGTGTCTTTGATAGTTGCCTTAGTCGTTTTCACGGTGGCGGTAATATCTTTGATGTTCCTATTTAAAGTTTTAAACAGAGCAAAACATGTATTTTAAAAGAAAGGAATTTCTAGGATGTTACACCAATCATCTCACAAACCGGTAAAATGCTTGTTTTGAGCAAATGGGGGTTATAGGTGGGATTGTTTCAAGATTTCAAAAGGTGGGATTGTTTTCAAATTTCCAGAACATGGAATTGTTTTAAGCAAAAATGATAAAGTGGGATATTATTTTTCCATTTTTCCTTTATAATTTTATATTATTATTACATACAGTACATATGAAGTTAATAAAAAAATTATAAATTAAATTAGAATTAATAATCCCAATTTTTACGAATTTTTTTTCAATAATCCCAATTTTGGATTATTCTAGAATAATCCGAACTTTAGGGTTGTTTTTTCTTCAATTCAAAAAACCGGTACCGGTTGAATGAGTTCATTTTTTAAAAGTGATACATGTCACAAGTTAATTGGTTAAATTTTTTTTAAAAAAACAAACAAACATGTACATAATAATAATAAAAAACCAGCCAAATTAAACCTTTGACGTTGGCCACCAGCCACGGACGCTGGGCACCAACCATGAAGTCTTCTTTTCTACCAGTGACCAGAACCATCAATTGTGCTCCAGCCACCACCACCACCACTTGAAACTCCCTTTAAACCACTTCCCCAACTCTCGAAAGCCCCCAAACCACTCGAAAATCCTTTTAAACCACCTCTCTTACTATTGAAAACCCCCCAAAAACTTTCCCCCACCATCGAAAACCCTAGTTTCTAGGGTTTTGATAGGGTTTTGAGGTGGAGGAGGAGTGTTTAGGGGGTTTTTGGGAGTGGGAAAGGCCGAAAGGGGTTTTTGTGGTTGTCGCGTAGGGGAATTGGAGGGGATTTCAGGGAAAGGGAAAACGGTGGTCAGGCGATGGAGACGTGGCGGGTTGGGCAGTGGTGTGGAGGGTAGGGTAGGCCGGTGGGGAAGGGGAGGCTGGCTAGGTTTTTATGGTTTTTTTTAAAAAAAAAATTTGTGGACTAATCAAGACTTGACACTAGTCAAGTGACCTAATACAATAGGTCATTGACTTGTTTTTAACCAATTAGGGATTTACAAAAATCAACAGCCTCCAAAATTCGGATTATTCTAGAATATCCAAAGTTTAGGTTATTGAAACAGAATACGTGAAAGTTGCACTGCGTGGTTCCTACAGGAACTTGTACCATGCATTGTACAGACGTTTCTCGCGGAAAGAACATATTATACAAATGTAAAGAACATATATATATAGTGAAAAGAACATACTATTAAATTATAATGAACACATACCTAGAGTAAAAAGAACATATTTTAACCAAAAAAGAGTAAAAAGAACATATTTCCATGTTCTTTTATTGTCAGTGTAATGTAGTTTTATTTGTAAAATTATGTTTGTTGCTTATTGCGAAATGCTCTTTGAATTTCATCTTTAAATTATGGTGGGTATATATTAATAATGTTTATTACATAATATTGTAGACGCCTAATTGTGTCTCTCCAAAAACTAAACTCAGTGATGAATATCTTTCACGTCATTTGATTATCGAAAGAGGTGAAATGTGAAAAGTCTTGTGATGTGGTTGTTTTAATAAAAATACTTCTTTCTGTTTTTGAAAATATTTCTTTTCTTACTCTATTTATGAAAAACGTCCAGTCCAGTTTAGTTTGTTTCATGATGTGGGTCCAATAATGGTGTAGTTGGATGGGGTTTGAAAATACCTTTCCAACGATATATTATAAGCCCAATTCCGATGAATAATGAGGAAGTTATGGCCAAAATACTAAATTGGGCTCAAACCGAATTTTACCTACGGCCCAATGATCATGTGGAGGGTCCAAAGATTTAATCCCATTCCTAAACTAAGTAGGATTTATTAGAAGATTCTATAAGTTTCTAAGAGATCTTAATTATCCTTTTTTGAAAATATAATATCAAAGAATTCGAAATTGAATAAAAATTCTCTTTTTGAGAGTCCTTGTTCTGTGCGAAATGGAAGATGGTCAGATATTATTTTCGTACCTCATAATTTTTATCCAAATATTTTATGGTTGCATAGCTCTTGAAATTATCTTTCCAATGATATATTATAAAATTAATTCCAAGCTATTATGAAAAAATATATGAAAGAAATACAAAACTCTATCAAAAAATGACACCCTTCCACTATTTCGGCCATATCTTTTTATCTACAAAATATTTTAATCTGATTAATTGGGTTGGAAAGTAGACTTCAAGAGCTTTCTAATATCAAAAGATATGATAAAAACAAAATCCGCAAAGAACTGTCCCAGCGCTAAACGACAGCCTTGTCGCCAAATGACAGAGCCTGTCACCATGCGTGATCCCTGTCGTTTCGCGACAGACTCTGTCGCGCGCGACAGCTCTGCGACAATAGCTACTTTCATTCTGATTCGAATTCTAACTCTTTTCTATCGTTTCCATACTATTTTCTCTATAAATAGGGGTCGTATTTCCCCCTTTTTAACCATTCACAATCATCATTTAATTTCTATTCTCTCTCTATTTCTCTTTCTAAACCTTCCCTCTTACAAAATTCCGCATTCACGAGTTCTAGACACACCTATCCAAGTTCGAAGTTGTATTCGCCCTAGACGTGAAAGGTTGATATTTTCTGAGGGTTTGGTCCCAAATCTCTATTTCAATTATTTAATTTAATTGTTTGATTTATTATTTTCATTAAAGTTAATTACTAATGTGTGTATTTTGTTATTAGAAAGAGATACGAGACATCCAATGTAATACCTCGTATTTTTATACGTATTTTATTTAATGTATATACACTTTATACGTATTTTATTTAATATATATATTTTATAAGGGTATTTAAATAACTCTAGCATTTTAATTATGATGTTTTAATTATTTATCCCATGTAAATTTGGAATATTTTACAAAAGGAAAAGCCGTTTAATTAATTAATTAATAGAAGTTGGGGTTTTATTTTAGAAAATTATGATTTTTTAACAAGTTTTAGTAGGGAAGGGATTAGGAAAAACTAAAGGAGGACAGTTAGGGTAAAAAGGGGAGATAGAGAAGGGGTATAAATATCCCTCTTATGGGGCAAATCAACTTTGCCTAGAGTGCAGAAAACCCAAGGTAAACTTCTCTCTCTCTCCTCCTTATTTTTCTTTCTTTTTCTTTTCCCATTCCCCTTATTTTTTTTTTTCGGCTGCCCCTTTTCCCCCACCACTGCCAGCCGCCGGCAGCTGGTGGCCGCCACTGCCAGCAGCGCACGCCGCCGGCAGCACGTGGCCACCGCAGCTGCCAGCAGCCGGCAGCCGGTGGCTGCCATTTTTCTCCCCCCTCTTTTTACCCCTTTTTCGAGTATAAAAAAAAAACCTTAGCTTTCTTATTTTAATTTAATCTATGCTTAGATCTAATTATAAATTATGAGTTTGGAGGTTTAATTTTGATGTTTAGTTATTGTAATTGTGGGAATTAATTTTCAGATTTGGTTTAATTAAAAAGCCCCAATTTTTTAAACCCTGGGTTCTTGTTTCATGATTTATTGAAAGATTATGATGTATAATAGGGTAGGCCTTTGTTTTAAGTGTTTTAAAACCAAATTACAGCAAGTTTTAAGTATAATAAAGTGCTGGAATTTTATGTAGAACACTTGATATTGGGTTTCTTGAAGAAATTTTAATTACCCATTAATTGGGACTTAATTTATGGTGTTTTAAATATAATTTCAGCTTATTCTAATTAATTTATGAAGGGTTTTAAAATAGTATATATTGCTGGAAATTTGTTTAGAGTGGATATTAATACTCTATTATGGATTTAATGTGTAGGAGAATTTGAAGTAAGCGATTTCTACTAGTTGTGGCAGTTTTAATAACGTACTCAAGGTACGTACGCGTACTTAGCATAATTTGGTGATGTAGAATCATGCTAGGTTTGTTTGTAATTGATTATAAGTAGAATCATGCTAAGGTTTATGTATGGAATTGTGAGTTTATGGTGTTTGTGATTGAATGGTGAAGCATGAATTATTTGTGATGATTTATGGATTGGAAAATTGTATTTTTGGTATGTTGTGTTTGAACCACATTTTATTTATGGCATGTTAGAAGGCATGATTAATTAAACTACATGTTTAATTATGTTTGGATTATTGAAAAGGAGTTTTATTATGGTTCAAATAATTTTTATTGATGCTTTAAGCATGAGGAATGAGCTATATAAGTGTCTAGGTACACAAGGAATAAATTGTATGTTGGTGCCTTTGTGCACTTAAGGTGTTTTTAACACCGAGTGATAGGATTTTTGGCACATTATGCGTTTAAGGTGTCTTCGACTCTGAGGTAGAATTAAAAAGGGTTCAACATTAAATAGTATGTGGTCACTAATTATTCAAGAATTAAATTGGTATGTTTGTTTGATTGAATAATTATTGTTGATTGATTTATTATGCTTTGAGAGTCATCACCAAGTCTAATAATATGTAAATAACATAAAGTGAAAGAGATTACGTACCAAAACTCTTGGAACGTATATACCTTGAGTATGAACAATGGGGGGGGGTTATGGGGTTTTATATTTAACTATAACTTCCAATGGAGTACAAAACACTTTATATTCCTTTTTATTATTTATTATGCGCAGGAATTCCGCCACCTTTGTGTGGTTTGTCGCTGGCACGGTTAGCTCCCGTGCCAGTTAACCTCAAATTTATTTGGGGGAGGTTAATAGGTGGAAACCCGTTCGATGCGTAATCAATGCAAAATGAATTAATTAGGGTCTAATCATTGTATTGTGTTGATTGGTATTTGTGAATATGTGCAATGAGGTAAGTGTGTGTTGATAGGTGAAAGCATGTTTAGTGTGGCTATTTTACGCTTATGTACTCAGCTTTGCTGATTGTGTGTGTTTGTGTTTTGGCCATGTCTTTACCTTGGCCCTATGATGACCCATTTTTAATGGAGAGTAGTGGAAGCAAGTAGAGATAAACTTTTCAAGTATTGAAGCATGATCATGATGGGGCATGAGTGAAGAGTGAATCCTATTAGTTTTCATTAGATTACAATGTGTTTTATGCTTTATTTATTTATGATATATTATGTGTGGACTAACATAAAGGTTTGATTTGGGAACGATTTTTGAATAAGGGCCTTTGATGGTTCCAAGTTGTAATTTGAATTTATTTGACTTGTTCGTTTGGTTTTAAACTTTATTTTCGTTTGGTTGACTTTGGGTTGACTTGTTTAATCGGTTTTAAATTTTTAGTCTTCCGCTGTGTATCTTTGATAATTGCCTTAGCCGTTTTCACGGTGGCGGTAATGTCTTAGTTATTCCTAAATCGCATTTTTAAAAAGAGTAGAATGGGTATTTAAAGAAAGGAATTTCTAGGGTGTTACATCCAAGTAAGTAATTTAATTGTTATTCTTTTGATATATAAATCATGCTTTGATTATATTAATTTCTAGTATCATGTTAGGATGTTATTATTGTTTTTTTAGTATCATGTTTAGGTTGCTTCCTCTTCTTTCCAATATCATGTTAGTATCATGTCAGGGCTAAATCTGTGATCTTTATTATTTAGTGACATGCTAGGATTTGTGTTATTAATCATGTAAGCATCATGCCTAGGATCTTGCTAATATTATTATGTTTATTTTTTATTTTTTTTATGATGATGATTGTTATATTGTTGCTCGATATATTATTATGTTATTGCTTGATCACGCCTTTTATGCATGTTTAAAAGGAATTTGTACTTGTAATCACGCTTAATGAGATAATTAATAATCTTATTTAGGCTAATATGATTATAATTCAAGTGATCGCCGATAATAGATTTTGTTTGTGCATTAATATTCAACCAACATAGATTTAAAAGGTTTAGGATTAACCTATTGATTGTATGTTAGTCAGAAAACACACATGAAAATTAAAAAAATAAAATAGAGGCCTATTTTTAAGGGAGATTCAATCTCTTTAAGGTTGGATTTGTACCTTCATCCCCGAATATCCAGTAATGGTTCCAGACTAGTATGGAATTAGCGATCTCATGGATCGTGAAGGGTAACCTTCACCCTGTGAACGGTTTATAAATTCCTAAAACTTGTTGGCGACTATTTTACTATAGCTTCTTTTCCGCGTTTGTGGTATGTACCAAGCATGGTACTACCGCCTGTAGCCTAAAATTTTCATTAAAGTTGGGATCATTATTTCTTATATTCCTTGAATTGAAAAAACCAAACTTTAAATTCTTGAAATTGAATAATATAAAGTAATATGCTAATAGACCGCATAGCGCAGTGAATTAGCGCGTCTGACTTAGGATCAGAAGGTCGTGGGTTCGACTCCCACTGTGGTCGTTTTTTTTTAAAAAAAAATGCTCAAAACAACAAGTTATGGGATACGAGTAAAATTGTTATGGTTTTTGGTATGGCGCAAAACCGCCATTGCTCTTGATTTTCTCTCTCATTCAAACCCTAAACCTAGTTTTACTCATCAATTCTTCAATTGCAATTCCCAATTTTCTGAAGATCATCAAATTCAAATTCGGAGTGATACAGATTAATTGATGGAGACTCAGATGTCGTATAGTTTGTTCGACAGACGACCAATTGTAAAATCCAAAACACCAGCTTTGAAATGGGTTAAAGAATGGTATTTCTCACCCTTTTAATTTCTGCTATTTACAATTTTTATCTATAATAATTTGTAAAAAAAATCTTTTTTTCTTTTTCTTGATATGGGTTCAGTTGATTGTTATGATGTGTTAATGATTAATCGAATAATCGTGATTTTTAATACTTGTGATTGTGATTTAAAATAGTCTGTTGATGGGTGTCCATTGATTTGATACTGCTGATTTTGGTATTTGATGCTATTTTCTGGGAGAAATGAGTTTGGAATTTGCGCAATTTATCTTTCATTGATTGAATTACACTTGGTTAATCATTATTATGATCATTAGTTATTGTGATATTTTTTTGGTGTTCCACCCGGTTCACCCTCTGGGTTAATCCGGATTCGAGGATCAGTTCTGGGTGGTTAGGTAGGTTCTGGTCCCCTTCCAATTGTTGCTGTGGGGGATCAAACACGGGTTCTCCCTACCAAGTGCAGTCTCAATCACCACTGCACCAACAACCAGTTGCTAGTTATTGTTATATTTGATAACCGTTATGTTTGGGTGTCTATAGTGGAAGTCGAAAATTATCTAAGGGCGTCAAACTTGAAGTAATTATGGTACAAGATGCCGTGCGAGTATGAGGTTCGAGGAATATATGACATTGAATAACATGTTATGCTTGATATAAACATAATGAATAAATGGTGTGCAATTGTGCATAGAGAAGATTAATCAAACCATGATAGATGCTTAATGCTCTATCTGCATTCTTTATCGACTAGATTATCATCTACTCGATGTGCTTTATCACAGAAATAACGGTGGTATTAGATGGTTAGATAGACTTTGGTACTTGTGAAGTATCAGTTGAGAACAAAATATAGTATTACTTTGTGCTACTTTTTGGGGAGATGTAGAAATAACCAGAGAAATAGTGATTTATGTAGTTACCTGATTTTAAGATATGTAGCTGAAGTATAACAAATTGACTGTGTAATAACATTCTGTAAGCTATAGTTTTTCAAATGTAAATGTTGGAAGACAGTTATTATGTTGAGAAATGAGGGAGTTCAATGTGGTATAGTATTGAAAATTTGTGTGAAAGTGTAGCTACTTGTGTGTTGTGTGAAATGTGTGAGGTTGGTCTTGAAGGATTCCTCCAGGGGTTGCTGTTAATATTGCTTTAACATAAAGATTATGGTAATGATGGTTTTGAAATTTTGTGTATAAATAAGAGGAATATGATTTATTCCTCTAATTTGCAAACATAAAGGGGTAAAGTCAAGGTGAGCTTTGATTCTGATTACGACACAAGGAAAGGAAATAAGAACAAAGCAAGAATTTATGTAGTCAATACAATTTAAAAGCTCATAATCCCAAAGGGTGAATAAAATTAATCAATCAAACAATAATGAGTAACAAAAGACCTTGAGATAAAACATTTTCCAAGCCTCAAGCTTCATTTCTCTTAAATCTATTGGCGCTTCCATAACTTGAAGTATTATCAGAGGCAAAACCCAAGTGAAAATATGTTTTTTGGCCACAAGTTCATCCAGAATAGATATGAGTCAAAAGCATCTTGTCAAGGGCTAGGGTGTTAATGTGAAAAGGTGGTTTATTTGGCCAATGGTACCTTTTACTTGAACACTCGTGCCGGGAGATCTTGCCTTCTTGCTTGGCCTTATTGGGTTTTGTGCCCCACAGTCAGCCTTCTTATAGTCCTCATCAATATGCTCCGGAGCTTAAGATATCAATTTTGGTATGCTCAGTTGCTCACATATCACTGGTGGTTTGCCTTGCTTGCTTTTTAACCTAACACAATTCAGAACATGAGAACACTGGCATGCATTATTCATATTGTCGGATCTTTTGGATTTTTTTTTTTTGCAAATTTCCTTTATTTACCTAATTTATTCATTGTTTTTGATAAGCCAGTGGCTTTTTGTAGGGTTCCTCAAGATGTTGTGGCTACTGGAGGGAAATGCTATCTTCTAAAATGGATTACAGGTTAACTTGCTCACTTTGCCGCAACTTTTACGCATATGCAGCTCTTTGCCTCTTCCCATTGCCTCGTTTTAAATTTTTTTGAGTTCGAAATGAAGTCACTTGTACGTACGAGTCTGAAAGGTTTAGGTAGTCTTACAATTATAATAGTACTAGAATAAATGAGATGGATGGTTTAAAATACAAAAATATATAGTGAGAAACATTACTAAGGTAAAGAAGTCCTATTTTGTCTCTCCAAATGTCTGTTTCTTGTTGGTGACTTTTTCCTTCTTTCACCTTTTAAGTAAGGCAGGGGTTGGTGTTTGGCGGTAACAACACAGATACTTATAATTTATGCAATTGAACTAAAGATGTTGACCATGGTGTGTTCAACTCCAGAAAATTAATCACATTAGGATAGTTGGGACCCCTTGGATTGAAATATCATTCATTCCTTTCTTTGTGCTTTCAATCTGAAGTTAGCAGATTGTAGGTGATGTTAATCTTGCTTTCAAGAATACTGTGTTGATTAAAGTACTATAAGGATTCGCCTGTTCTCATTTGCTACATATGTATTTACTGTCAGATTTACTGGAACATTATATTTCTTCACTTGATTACTAGTAGGGTTGTTCATCGGTCAAATACCGGGCCAAACCGACAACTGATAATTTAAAAGTTGAGACTTGTAGACCGGAGTGATAAATTCGGTCCAATAGCCTAACCAGTCTGATTTCTAAATTTTTTTCTATATTTTACAATATTTCTGTAGTAATATATGGAAAATAAGAAAAAGAAAACTAATTATTTAATGCTTTTTTTGAAAGTCTAATACATAGTACATAATAACTCATAATATGTAAATATTCTTGACATATTTGAAGATGTAAAGTATCTAGAGGTTTTTATGCGTAATTTAAACAAAAATTGGTCCAAGACCGGTTATTAAAAGGTTTTGGACAAGACTGAACTAGGGACCGTTAATTTAAATTTCTCGGCTTGGAGGAGGTAATGATTCTCTTTGGTTCGGTTTGATTCGGTCCATTTTTTCTGTCTTGCTTTTAAACTCTTCATGCTTGTCTTCATCCTTATGTATGATGGCATTTATAAAATTATTATTTATTGTAGCTGTATCAAATATTCGTCCAACTTCTTAAATCTTATACCCATTTATTTTTTTGTTTTTAATTTCAGAGGATGCCTTGAAGGCTTTGAAAGAGAAGGCAAAAGAACCAGAGGCACCAGAACCAGAGCCTGAACCAACAACGGAGGTTCTTTTCCTTTGTAGCTATGAAGGTTGTGGAAAGACTTTTATTGATGCTGGGGCTTTGAGAAAACACTCTCATATCCATGGAGAGAGGCAATATGTTTGTCACTACGAGGGGTGTGGAAAGGTTATACTTTTGTTTTGCCCCTTGTTTTACAAGAAGTCCTTTATGGCATTGTGTCTCAATTTGGGTTTTTTTTTGTTAATTATTTTATTAAACCCTGAGCATGAGATAATCTTGCTAAGGTAAATTCTAAATTTGTAGTATGACTAGAAATAGGTACTCAATTTCAAACTCCTATTGCTCCATAGATGATTCAAGTTCTAACTTGTCAAAATTATTGTTGCCAAAAAAAATATCTCTATAAAAAGAATAGATAATTTAAAAAGTAAATAAATAAACACTAGTGTAGCTATGAAGCATAATTTGTGCATTGATTTGATTATTTGGCCTTTTTTTTTTTTTTTTTAATTACCAATTTGAGGAAAAAAAAATCATTAAATAAACAATCTCTACTTTAATTTTGATCTCCTTACTCCAAAATTATACTGTTGTTACTTTCATTCTATAGAATATTTACATGCTCTCACATGTTCTTGTGGATATTGTGTAGTGATGGGGAAAAAAATTAAAGATACTATCAGACTTGTGTTTTGCTTATACACCTTGTTTCTCATCTTTGTACTTGCTCCTTTACAAAATCTTTGTGAAATATGTGAACAGCTAATGTTATAAAGCGACATGAACATAGAATCTTAGGCATTGCCAGGTTTTAAAACAAGGAGAAATAATACTTCTTGCATTCTTAATTACTTGCAAAACACCACTTTGGCTCGCAATTTAAGAAATATATTAGACTAGGTAAACGTACAAATTAGTAAAAAAAAAAAAATAATAAAAAAATAAAATAAAATAAAATTACCGCCATTAAGAAGAAGTTGTTAAAGTATAGATTTTATAGTATGATGGAACAGAGGAACTTGCTAATGGTTGTTAATTGTATCCCAACTTAGACATGCCATTAATTGGTTAAACCTCTGTGACTAGTTTTGATATTCTGATATCTAGTAGTGCTGCAAATTTAGTCATATATTCTAAGTTGTGCTTTGTTCTGGTCTTTAGTAATATTTCCATTGATTTATTCTCATAGTTTATATCACATCTATGTATGGTATCATAAACAACTGTCTGTTTTATACTGCAGAAATTTTTGGATAGTTCAAAGTTAAAGAGACATTTTCTTATTCATACCGGTGAAAGAGATTTCGTATGTCCCCACGAGGGATGTGGTAAGGTGAACCATCTATCTTTTAACTAACTCTAGTACGCCCACAAGTGAATTTGAAATGGACTTATTTTTATTTTTTCAAGATTATTTATCTTCCTCTCCCTCATTGTGGCTATCTGTCTTTCTTTGATTTCTTCTTGCTCTTTATCCTTTTGCTCTTTTAATAGTGTTTAGACAAGACATACACTAGCACAAGCATCGAGAGCAGTACCGAAGCACCAACTTCTTTTTCTTTTTCTTTTTTCTTTCTTGATGTGAAATATCAACTTTCCATGCTAAGAGCTAATATGCTTTTCAAATTAAGTTATGGATTAACCACCCTTTTCTGAGGGTTTCCTTAGGTGTTTTTCGTGCTGTTAAAGAGATAGTGTTCGACTTCTCAAGAACAAAGAGACAGGCTGGTTCCACCATAATGACTTTCTTTTAACAATTTTTACATGTATACTGTAATTTGTGTTACTTAGACTCTTCATTTTACCCCCATGTCGGACCCTCGACATTCGCACATGGGTTTGACACTTGGACACTTCATTTTAGTTTAAAAAAATATATTTTTTTCACAAATAGTCAAGTCGGACGCTTAGACACATACTCATGTCGGACGTGGGTACTCGAGTCTAAGTAACATAGTCTGTAATGTTAATGTTAATATTCTCTGAGTTAAAATGAGATATGGCAAATATGCTTACTCCACAAAATGTGTTTTTTTTAATGTATTATATATAGAGCTGAAAAGATGACTCGACTCGAAAACCGACTCGGGCCGATTATTAACCGACCCGTTTGAACCCGGAAAAATGGTGTCCCGAACCCAATATGACCCGACTTGAAACCAACCCTAGACCCGAGTTAACTCGAGTATTTGAGACCCGAACCCGAACATGAACCGGCTTGGAGATGACCCGACCAAAATATAACTCGTAAATTATTGACTTGAATCGAATCCGACCTGAACCGACATTGACCCAAACCTGTTTCATCCCTTCAAAACCCGAATGTAACCCAACCTATTACTTACCCGACCCAGATTTAACCCAACTTGTTACTAAACCGGCCTGAATTTACTCGATCTATTACTAATCTGACCCAAAATTCAACCCGATCTGTTACTAACATGACCCAAAATCAACACGGCTTGTTATTGACCCGACCCAAATTCAACCCGAATTGTTCTTGACCCTTTTTGAACTCAACCTAACCTGTTATTGACTTGATTTGATTTCAAATCACCTTAAATTCAATTTAGGCCACCTTATTAATATTTATATAAGTATAATTATATAATTACATTGTCACTTGTTTAGTTGTGTGCTTTTGCAAACGAGTTACTATGATAATTTCAATAGTGAATAGTTCAAAACATACGATTTCTTACATAGACTGATTATAGATATGTGCTCATTTCTAATTGTTAGAATATATTAATCCAATATTGGTGACCCAAACCTGAATATGATCTGACTTCAAAATGACCCGACCTGATTTTAACCCACAAATTATTAACTTGAACCGAACCCGTCTTGAATCCAAGAATGACCCGACTTAGAAATGACCCGACCTAATTATAACCTGCAAATTTTTTACTTGAACCGAACCCGACTCAAACCCGAGTACGACCTGACCCGATTATATCCCACAAATTATTGACTTGAACCGAACCCGACTCGAACCCGAGAATGACCCTAACTCATTATAACCCGTGAAAACCCGAATTGAACCCGACCCGAATGAAACCCGACGTGTTATTGACCCAACTTAAACCCGATAAGATGTATGACCCGACGTGACCTGACTTAAGCATGATCCAATCTGAACCCGACCCGCATAGATTACGACATTAACCAGAGTTGACCTGACCTGAATTGACCCGACCCACACTTACCCAACTCAAACTCAATCCGTTTACCCGAATTGACAGCTCTAATTATAAATATCAAAATGTAAAAAAAAAAGGAAAAAAAAATTTATTCAAGTGAGACTACACTGTAAATGTAGCTGTATAAAAAAGTCTTAATTAACTACTGTTTTTTGTATGTTTTCTCTTATTACTACCAGGAACGCAAAATTTTTTCCTTTAGGCTTAGCAGGCTGCCTTGATGAGTTGATTCAAATTGAAAATTATTCTACCAACAAATTTTTTACAATAACAGAAAGTTCGAATTATGAATTTCAAAATAAGCGGATTATCTCCACCCTGAGCTATCAAACCGTTGAGCCCTTAAACGTTGATTCATTCTTAAACCGGATTAATTTGACGTTGATAATTAGATAAAGTAAACACCTGAGCAATTTGTGATATAGTATGCTTCACACTTTCATTTCCTTGTGGATAAACTGTTCACAGTTTGGCCTCCTGGGTCGTATGTAATTGAATCAACCTGAGTTTCATGTCCTGCATCAAATATGTTTTCATTGTGTTATTAAAGTCAAAGCATGCTTCTGCATTTTTCTTGTAATACTGTTTATTTTGCTTGAATCTTTTTTATACCCAATTTCTTTCTCATCTATGGTATACATGTGCAGGCTTTTTCCTTGGATTTCAATTTGAGATCCCATATGAAAACGCATTCCCAAGAAAATTATCACATCTGTCCGTATTCTGACTGTGGAAAGCGATATGCTCATGAATATAAACTTAAAAATCATATTGCATCTCACCATGAAAAGGTCAGTGCTTTGTGCATTCCATATATCTTTTATCCTTATCCTTATTATTATTATTTTACTGTAGCTTTTATGTCAATCTATGCCTTTTGATTTTGAATATTTTGCTCCTATTTTTATGGTCCAAATCCTTGATAAGTTTCATTGCTGCCGATCCAAGATAAGTATCACGGGAACCCAAGGGTTTTGAACTCTTGACATAATAGTTTTAACTCAAAGCTTTTTATATTGGGTCAATACATCTTAAATGCATATTTTTGTGTTGTTTATTATATTTTCAATAGTAAATCAACAACTTGGAGTAGTGAAGCTTTGTTACAATCTTTTAGTTTCACCATTGCATCTGGCATCTTTCCTCTACACTCAATTTAAAATCTGAATGTGTTCCCATAATAATTTTTTTTTTTAATTATATTTCCCCAATATACTGCATTTGGTCTTAGATTTTGATAAATAAGAAGGTAGGAAGTCAGTTGTATAATAAGCTAAGAACGAAAGTTTTTCTAAAATTTAAAGTTTCAAATGTCAAATATAAGAAACCTTATTACTCAAAATATTTTATTTATGTTGCACAAACAATCCTCCGCAGTTAATGATCAAGGGGACAAGGTATCCTCGAAAAGAGACATTAAAAGAGAATTATAAGTTTACCCAATTCCTTGTATGGCTCCCATAGAGTAGCTTGGAAAGCTCCAGCTGTCTTAGCTTATAAAGAAGCTAGTAAAATTACTTTATTTTTCAGTGGATCATGTAACAGCAACACCATATAACTTCAGCCATTTAACTTTAATCAATCACACTACAAAATAGCCATTATCATTCATCAACTTATATCTCTAAACTCTGTATAATATACTATATATGATACTTTTCCTGTTTTCTCAATTTAGGAAACAAAAATGAAATGTCTACTGATATACCTAGTAATTTGCACAAAAATATGTTAATCTAAAGAACTGTGATTAATCTACCAAATACTAATTTCTGGGTTATACATAACTAGATTAGACACTTGAGTCGGAAAAAGCTACCAAAAGATAGCAAAATTATCTCTATTAAGCTTTCAGCAGAACCATGCTTTTGAAGTTGACACTCAAAAGAAGCCTTCTAGGTGACAAAAACTCTCAATTTGAAAAGATTGTTTATTTGGGTGCTAGATCTTGTTTCAAAAGAACCTCCGGAATCATGGCATGAACCACTAGGTGATGGTGCAAGCATCAGTATCATAGTAAGACATAATCCGTGTTGAAGTGTCCAAATATAAAGTCGAAGTGTCCAAATATATAAAAAAACAGACGCGGTTTTTTGATGTGTATGAGACGTACTGTTGTGTGTTCAACGCGTGTTGGTGTCCAACACCGTGTTCCAACATGGACACAGCTGTTGGGTGTTTACAAATACCAATACTAATCAGCTGCCTTGGGTGTCAACGTCAAGAATGATCTCAGTTTCTCTCTAAAGTACTAAACCTCTGAAGCTGTTTTTATATGTGGCTATTAACCATTATGTTTATTATTTTTTTGGTTTTTAATATCAATTAAAATAATAATTATGTGTCATTCTGTACCACAATACCATGGTTTATTAGAATGCTTGTTCTCTTCCATCAATGTTGAATGTGATGACTTTCTCCATTTTCCTAAGTGCATTGGTTTGACCGTCATCAAGTTTTAGGAGGGAGAGTTGAACGAGTAAAATTTTGTGTGAGAGGGGGGGGGGGTTGTTAGGGAAATAAAATCTATATCAAGGATAAAGTGGGTGAATAAAAATGGATAGGTCCAATAGGAACATAATATTTATGAAAAAAATAACGTAAATAGTAGGGACCATGATAGGGGAGAGAGATGATAAAATTTTTTTTGAAGATATCCTAAAACAAAGGCCAATTATGGAATGCATTACTCTAAATATTCAGGGAGTATAATAACGTTTTTTAATATGCAATTTTGATAGATTATAAATGTCTCATTAAGTGACCAGTGAGGCAGTACGCGGGATTGTAATTTTGATTTTCCTTTGTATGAATATGGACTGAAGGAGCTTAATAAACAGTTGATGGTTTAGTTCAATGTAGTCTAAAGTATCTGATGGTCTCTTCTTTTTCATACTATTTGATTGAAAATATTATTTGATATTGTATAATTGTTAAAAATGATTATGCAAACCTTGGAAATGAATCTGGTGTTTTGGGATACAATATGTTTTTGCCTACCTGAGTTGCTGACATTGGACAAACTAAGCAGACTGCAACTTCTACTCTCTTTGGATCCAGTTTTTTGTTTGCCCCATGGTTTTTGATAATCAAGCCTTATGTATTTAAGTTGTATCGTATGAAGGATTGGACTTGTTTATGTTTTACTCCTGTTGATTTACATTTTTCATGTCGTGGTGATTTCAGAATTCAGCTGAAGTCGTAAAATACACCCCGCCCTTTGAGAAACCTGTAAAAACTCCCAAGCCTGCTAGTGCAGCGTATTCCGCATCCTCAGATAGGCCTTTTACTTGCCCTTATGAAGGATGTGATAAGGCCTACATTCACGAGTATAAGTTGAACCTCCATTTGAGGAGAGAACATCCTGGCCACTATGCAGAAGAAAATGCTAAGACTCCACAGCCTAACAATGTTGATAATGAGATGGATGAAGCCAGTGACCAAGATGCTTATGCCTACAAACGCTCAACTGGAAAGAATTTGAAACAGAGTAGACCTAAGCCAAACATAAAATTACCGCCGTCAAAGATGACACAGCGTAAAAGTTCTGGTATTTCTCCTGCTAACGTGAGTATGATTAAAAAACCTTGGCCAATTAAAGGGGACATGTATGAGGAAGAAGACAGTGAAGAAACAGAAGAAGATCGTGATAATGGTGAAGATGGATTGAGGTATCGGGAAAATAACGAGGATGACGATGAGGAGACGGACGAGGATTAACTGTCAAATTAATGCAACATGTAATTGCAACCTTTCTGTGTTGCTCAGCTCTCTATGGTTTAACTGTAAAAATGGCGGCTTCTGGAAAACTTAGGTGTTTGATTGCATCTTCATAGCTAATATTGATCATCTAATCAATCTCTTTTTCGTTTCCGGTGAAAGTTTAGCTAAAAAAAAAATACAAATGGGAAAGATGTATCAACTTGATTTTACCTAGGCTATATTTCAGTTTACCTTGTTTGACTTATTGCCTATTTATCTGATTAATTTTATAGCAGATCAATTTAAAATAAGAAGAAATTTGGTCAGAAAAAATAGAGGGGAGGGGGTTAGAGGGGGGGGGGGGGAGTGGACCATGCAAACATTATATTTAGAACTAGTTTTGGCTTCGTGTGGTACACAGATTTATAATAATAAGATTCATTACTAACAATAGTCAATTGAAATAAAATGACTTATGTAGGTTAGTTTATTTTTTTTTGGGATGCGGGGGCTACTGGAAATGGAGGGGAATGGGCTTAGAGGGCAAGGGGCTGTTAAAGAGGTTGGGAAAGTTTTTTTTTTGTTTTTTTTTTTTTTTTTTTTTTTTTTGGGGGGGGGGGGGACCAATACTAAGGCAACATGTGGACATTGTTGATCCTGTTAACGGATGGGGAATTTTAAAGGGAGGAATGTTAGGCATTTAGAAATGCATAACAAAGGATATTCATGTAATTATACATATGTATAAACGAATAAATATTCTGATATCATTAGATGATCAAATGGTACCATTGAATATATAGTGATACTATATGTGCACATAATGGTATTATATATGCATTCAGTTGTACTAAATTTATGCGTAAATAGTACCACCAGGGATTCAATGGTACTATATAAACTTTCAGTGGAACAATCAGCATATGGTCCCCCATCACGTGATACAATCCGATCAAAAAATAGGTGTGGTCCACCTAAATGCCTCTCTCTTCCTATCTCTCTCATCTTTTCTCTCTCTACCATGTGTTTTTATAATATTTTAATCAATGTTATGCATTAGTAAATGCATAACTTTCCTCCATTTCTAGTTTCTCTTAACAGATTCCATACGGGAGTTGGTTAATAGTGGTAAATTCATTATCTGAGCTTTTTTGCGATGTAAAAGTAAATTCATTTCTAGTTCCTCTTAACATATATCCGTACGGGTGTGTGTACATATATATATATATATATATATATATATATATATATATATATATATATATATATATATATATATATAAGTGTTTTTCAAGCTTTTTTGTTGGGTTAAAAATTAAATTCCCTTTTTTTAATTAGCTGTAGTAAAATTACCATGCAACACAAGACCTAATCTAGTGTAAAAAAATTGTGGAGAGAAAATGAAGGAAAGAGAAAAACAAAGAAAAGATGATACTCCCTTTGTTTTGAAATTAAGTTTTAGTTGAAAATTTATTATTTCCTTAAAATTTAACTGGAGAGGAAGTATGGAGGAAATTAATGTCAAAAGGAAATTGTCACTAAAGAGAGGAATTAAAAACATCATACTAGTTTGTAAAAAAAAAAATTAAAAAAAAAAAATTAAAAAAAAAAAAAAAAAAAACATACTAAAAGCGAATCAAACATGACACTATTAAAAATTTCCCGCCACTTTAACTTTTCCTTTTTTCTTTTTTTTTTTTTATTTTTTTTTTATTTTTTATCTTCATAAATATTAATTTATATATTCTATAACATGTACCTTTCTATTTGACAACTATATACAAGTATAATCTATATACATTCAATGAAATAGATTAACATATCTTTCATACATTTTATAATAGGTATAATAAACAACTATGTACTACGTATACGTAATATATTAGAACAATGTACAACTCCGATACTTCGTATTATTCTACATTGTATTTGTTAGTTTGAAAGTTTTTTTGCTCCAACCATGATTGTCACTTTAGTTATTTATTATATATTTTTATAAAACATTATGCCGGTCAAAGTATGCTATAAAACATTGTGCCGGTCAAAACATGCCGACAAAATAGGGACATATGGGGTACATAAATACACTGCACGGGTTATAATCAACATAAAATTTCATTCATATATAAAACCCTATAATCATTAAATTTCTATTTTTTATTTTATGTTTTTTTAAAAAAAAATGTATAATGATATCATATATAATTCAAGTAAATTTTTTTTTGAAAAGAAATTCAAGTATTTGTTTCAATTAAAAATATTTATTTTTATAAAAATTATTGTTAAATTAACGTTGTAATTCATAATTAGGTTAAGTAAAAATTGTGCAACACACAAGACTTAAACTAGTGTTAATGTTAAAAGTAAGAATACATTTGTTTAGCAGTGGTGCACTTATAAGTTGTAACTAGAGCTGTCAATTCAGGCATTCAAGTCGGATTCAGGTCGGGTTAAATCGGGTCTCGGGTCAAATCAGGATCAGGTTGTGTCGGGTCAATCTGGCTTCAGATCAGGTTCGGGTTTCGGTCGGGTCAATTTTGGTTTAGGTTATTCCGGATAGTTCATCCTTTTGGGTGTAGGTCGGGTCCAATTCGAGTTAAATTCATAAAGGGTTCAATTTCAAGTTCGGGTTGTATTGAGTCGGGTTTGGTCGGGTTAATAGATGGTACATTCGGGTTCGAGTTAAGGTTGGGTCAGATAATTATTTGGTTGGATAATCTTAATGTTGGATCATTCTTGGTTTTGGTTCAAGTTCAATTTGAATAAATTCGATGTGATCAAGTTAATTTATTTAATTACTAGCATAATTTGTTCAAGCATTATCAAGATTTTATTACATCTATATACGAAGTAATAAAGAACAAAAGGTATATAAAATTTTATTAAACCGTCCACGACTCGCTTCAATAACAGGTTGTGTTGGGTTATAAACGTTTTCAGGTTCTAATAGGGTCGGGTACTAGTTCGGGGTTGGATTGTTGTCAGGTCGGATTAAATCGGTTGACGGTTACTATCGGGTCGGGTGCAGGTTCGGATTCAGGTCATAAAGTATCGGATCAAATAAGTTATCGATTAACATCAGGTTGGTTCAGATCGGGTTACAAGTCACTAGTTTCACCCCATTGTTTTCAGGTACAGATCAGGTTCTGATCATTATCGGTTTAGATCGGGTTCCCGGATCGGGTCAATTTTTAACAGCTCTAGTTGTAACATAAGACAGACTTAAATTAAAATTTGTATTATAACTTTGTTGGGCTTTTAACTCGGAAATGTAATTATATCCTAGCTAGTAGTGTACTATCACGTGAAATCATTATATATTTAGCATGGTCAATCCTGGAAAAATAAAATCAAAATTAATATATATACATCTTCCATAATAGAATCTACCCACTATTAGGGAGTAAAGACTAAATACGGTCCCTAAACTATCGTATTTGTGCCGTTTGAGTTCCTCTAAACTATTTTGTGCTCTTTTAGTCCCTCAATCACCTTCTTTGGTGTTTGTCAGCCAGAAGTTTAGGAACCTAGCCTAGTCAACAAAGTTGAGGGACCATGACTCATTTTCTTTTAATTTTTTTTTTTGAGAATTTATTAAAAAATGCATCTTTTAATTATTTGTTTAAAAATTAATAATAAAAAACCAGCCACCCTTAAAAAAGCCCAGCCACCCTCCCCCTACTCCTGCCGGAAGTCGGCACCGGCGACGGCGACCACACCTACTCCCTTTCCCCCACCTACCAGCCACACCCACCACACGCACCACTAGCACCATAAAAATTCAACAAACTCCACTAATCAATTGATCATACAAATCAAAACCCCTAATTTATCACAAAATCATGAATTCAACCCAAACTATTCAACAAATTGGGCAAAATCATACCATTTTTCGCCAATTCTACCAGCCAACACAAATCATAATTAAAAAATCATTTTTTCGCCAAAATATACCACCAGCAACACTACCCAAATAATTAAAAAAAATCCCCACCCTAACCCTAAACTCGCCTAAGCCTACACTCTACAGCCACCACAAACCCAGCCTAAGCCACGCACCACCACTATCACCACCATCACCATCACCATCACACATGCACAACCACACCCACCACACGCACCACTATCACCATCACTACCCAAAAAATTAAAAAAAAAAATCCCCAACGTACCTTATGAAATCTTCAACGTTTGGTTTATATGGTTAAATTCGACCTTCGACCTAAAAAACCATTAATTGATAGTGGTCGAATCCGATCAAAAGCCCTGGGGGTGGCTGGCGCTGGACTTCAAAAACCAAGGAGAGAGAATGAGAAGGGAGGAGGGAGGCGGAGATGAGAGAGAAAGAGGGAGAGGGAGGCGAAGATGAGAGAGATCGAAGGGAGGAGGGAGGTGGAGATCAGAGAGAAAGAAACTAAGTAGATGGAGAGGAGAGAGAATGAGAAGAGGAGGTTGGGTTTTAAAAAAATAACTAAAAGATTCATTTTTTAATAAATTCTTAAGAAAAAAAAAGGAAAAAAAAAATGACTCATGGTCCCTAAAATCTTGCTTAGTCATCAAGGTCCCTCAACTTTTGGCTGACAAACACCAAAGAAGGCGGTTGAGGGACTAAAAGGGCACAAAATAGTTTAGAGGGACTAAAATGGCACAAATACGATAACTAAGGGACCGTATTTAGTCTTTACTGGCAATGGATCCATATCCGACCTGGATCTGTGTATCTGTTTTCACTAATATGGATCTGTAAAATTTGGACCCGATGGATCCGGGTCGGATACGGATCTCGTACTAAAAAATGGATCTGGATACAGGTCTAACTGAAATACCCGTATCCGGATCCGTTTATCCATTTTTTTAAAAAAAAAAATATTAATTTTAAAGCCCAACCTATTCACAAAAGAGATTGAGTGAATTGAGTCTGTCTCTAATAAACCCCAAACAACAACCCTAAAAGAACACACACTCTCTCCTCTTTCTCTCTCTACTGCCGACCAAAACAATTGCTCCAGCCCATATCTCCGGCGACGGTGAGTCCTTGTCGTCATCTCCAGCGACCACAAGCTGGCAAGTCACAATGTGTGTGATTTCTAGTATACTTAACTCCTTAATTTATGTTTTAGTTTTATCGAATTTTATTTTGTAATTTTTACAAAAATTGGTTTGTTATTGATGGATGGTTATACTATATACTCCGTAGTATCTTAATCTTAGTGAGTTGTGACTTGAAAATGTAATCCCCGTATTTTTAAATATGTTATAAATGAAACTTAATTTTATTTATAATATTGTTTTGTGTTTTTCCGTAATTTAATTTTAAAATATTCAAATTATTAATTTGGGTCAAAAATTAATTTGTTACAAATTATTTTATGAACCTTCATTCTATAATTTATTTCAATACAACTAAAGCTTAGTCCATTTCATTCATTTGACCCATTAATTTTATGAGGCCCAATCTTTCTATTTACCCTACAACGTTCTCTCCTATAAATACCCCATTAATCCCCAAAATTTTCCCACACAAAAAGGTTAGTCTTATTTTCTCCTTTGTTTTATTAATTTGTATAATTATAATTATTGATTTATGAGTTTTGATTTATTGTTTGAAATTAATTTAATTAGTATCAAATTGTATTTTGATGATTAAACTTTATAATTTTAGATTTTATAAATGGTCATAATTTCAGATTTTGTAAAATTTTATAACCTAGGGTTTTTAATTATTGAAAATCATGATTTTAAGGTTTTTATGAACAATTGATTTAGGGGGCTTTTATAGTAATGATGTTTTGAAATTTTGGTGATTATAACTACTAATTAGTTTAACTTAATTCCAGATTATTTTGAACACTTAAATTCGTGTTTTAATTTTAAGATTTCCATTCATTAATATTAATCCCGTTTTAATCCCGATTAGGTTCTGAACTCATCCGATTTTGATGAAAAGTAGTGTTTTTCATGTGGAAACAACGTTTTAATACAGACTCACTACCTTTGGTAATGGGGACCACCCTTTCGTGGCCAAATCCAGCCTCTAAATATGATTTTCGGGCAGTTTTTGATTTTAACGAAGTTTTTTTATACTTAAAATATTATCCTTGAGTTTGATTAATAAAATTAACGGATTTTTCTCCAAATACCACTGAGTTTAAAATTAATTCACCGTATACCACCAAAAACTTGTAATACACCTTGTACCACTCAGTAACTGTATATTAACACGAAATGCCTTTTTCCTTAACTGTCGTTAGTCTGCCGTTTGAGGGAATTTACCAATTTGCCCTTATACATCAAACTGGCGCCATCAATAGGGTTGACTCCCCCAAACATCACACTTGTAATTCGAAAAAAATGACCCCCCATTTTCCCTTTCCATTGAAGCGTCTCTCTGTTCTTCACCATTGAAGTTGATCCTCAAAAATCAATCCAAAAGCTGTAAACTTTCTTCGATCTAAAGTAGACGTTGCTAGTAGGACGATAATTAGGGCTTTTTGATTGAACACGGAACCTGGTTGGTGCGGTTTGAGAGAGGAAGTTGTTCGTGACTGAATTTCGCTCGAAATTCTCACCTGGGTTGGGTTAAGATTTCTAAAGGTAATATTCTTCTCATTGATTTGATTTTCGAGCTCTGATTTTGTTGTTTTTTGCGAAATTGAGTTAGGTTTAGGGTTTATTCGAAAATGATTATGTTAGTTTGGATGTTATGCTATTAACTTCGAATGATTAGTTTGGAAGTTGTTAACTGGTGATTAGATTAAGTTTGATGTTAACTGGTGATGTGATGTTAATTGTTGTTGCTTATTATTCATTGTTAGGATGAGTGCATTGTGGCTATTAGTTCGTTCGCCAGGTGGTAGTTTTGATGTTAGGGTGGATGACACTGATAAGACCAATTTGAGGGAGTTGTTTGAGTATATGTTTGAGGATTCAGTAAAGCAGAATGTTTTCCTCCCTAAGTACTTCACTTTGTTTGTGAGTAAACCTAGAACTAATTGTAAGCTAGAGTTAGTTGATGATGGGGCAATGTTGAAAATGTGGGAGTGGAATGAAGGGAAGGATGAAATAGAAGTGTTCATAGAAGAGACAAAAAACCCATCTGTTGTCTTCCAGTCTGCAGAAGCTAGTTGGCAAGAACTTTGAAGATCAGGGATGACAAAATTAGGCAGAATGAGGAAGAGAGAAGAAGAAATGCAGAGGCTGAAGAAGTTGAGGAGGAGCTTAATGCTCAAGAACCATTTACTGTTGCTGTAGTGGTCCCTGTTGTAAATGCAGAAGAAGATAAGACTGAATATGTTAGGGTATTCCACACTGCAGCAGCTGATGAGTTATTTCCAGGAGATTCTCAACCTCAACCTTCACAAAATGAACCATCTCAACCCTTAAATGAAAAAAGTAAGACACCATCACCACCCAAAAAATCTCCTAGAAGGAAAAAAGTAACTCCAAGGAAGAAAAAAACCCAACCTAAGCAGTCAACTCAACCAAGTCAGCCTAAGCAGTCAACTCAACCAAGTCAGCCTACATCTCCACCACCAAGTCAGCACCCTTCTCCACCAGCAACACCAACACACCATGCTTCCCCAAATAACCCACACATGCATGAATCACCACCCCCAAGCCAGGAAGCCTACACCACCCCCACCACCACCACCCCACCACCCCAACCAGTGCTGCTTCTAGTTCTGTTGCCAAGCCTAAAGTGCAATCTAGAGTTAAACAAAAGAGTGGAGGGTGCCAAGAAGCACAGCAAAAAATTATGGTGTTGAGGTTGTGAAGAATAAAAGAGGAGGGATGGAAGTGAATACAAGGAGCAAAAAACCTGTGCAAGTTGAGGACAATGATGGTGAATCTGATCCATGGCCTTCTGAGGATAGTGAAGATGATGACTATGAATTTTCAGAAGCTGAGGATGATTTGGATATGGAATTGAACCTTGATGATGAGTATATTGTGGAAGAAGAAGACCTAGCTGATAATATACAAGAGAAGACTTTTGAAGACTACCTGGATGGGACTCATGTTTTAGACAAGATGTACAAAAATGGCAAGGTCTGGTCTAACTTACCATTTGGGTCAATTCAACTTGAACCTTGGTTAATATTTGAAACCAAGGAACAATTTCATGATGTCTTCAGAGATTTTTGCATACAAGAAGGCTTTGCTGTGACAGTAGACTATGCTGACAATCATAGATATACTGCAAGGTGTCTGATCAATGATTGCAGTTGGAGGATTCATGCAGCAGTCCTTGTTGATAAAATCAGCTGGGCAATAAAGATACTGGAAGGGGAACATAAAACTTGTGGGAGGCTGGAAGAGAATCCTATGGTGTCTTCAGCATGGCTTTGTAGACATTTGAGGCTAGATCTGGAAGCAAACCCAGATATCCCTGTTGATGCACTGCAAAGGATGTTCCTGGAGAGGTTTAGGATCCAAGTAAAGTCCAAGCTGTTTTACAAAGTGAAGTGTTTGGCCAGGGAACAAATTCATGGTGGTTTTGCCCAGTCCTATGCTCTGTTACCAAAATATGCTGAGATGATAAAGGCCACCAATCCTGGCTCATATGCCCTCATTACTTGGACTGACAGTGGGGGCAATGGTGAAAAGTTCAAGGCATGTTTCATCTCTTTTGCAGCTCAAGTGAAAGGGTTTTTGGGTGGCTGCAGACCCATTATAGGGATTGATGGTGCCCATCTCAGTGGCTATTACAAAGGAGTCATGCTCACTGCAGTGTCCATTGATGCCAATAATGAGATTTTTGTGATAGCTTATGGTCTGGTTGATACAGAGAGTATAGACAGCTGGACTTACTTTTTCATAAACCTAAGGATCTTATTTGCACAATATGGATCTGAAAGGGATGACTGGACTTTTATAAGTGACAGGATGAGGGTTAGTTTCTTGCTTTTTAAAATAATTAAACTTTGTCTTTCTTTTGTTAATTTTCAGTAACTAGCATTGTGTTTGTATGTTGAAGGGTGTTGAATCAGCCCTTTTTGAGGTATTCCCAAGAGTAACTAGGAGGGTATGCTGTCAGCATGTGTACTCTAACTGCAAAAAAGCTGGGTGGAGTGGGACAGAGTTTCATAAACTCTTTTGGATTGCAGCCAATGCATACAATGCATATGTGTATGACAAGGCAATGTCAAAGATCAAGAAATATGATGCAGCAGCATTGGATTACCTTATAGCTACTGAAGAGCAATGGAGTAGGTACATGTTTGACAGAACAATTTGCTAAGAGAGTTTTGGAGACAAGAAGTGAGGAGTCCAGATTGTGTCATGTGACAGCAGCTGGTGGTGGAGAGTTTGAGGTCAGGGATGGGCATGTGAAGTTCCCTGTCACACTTCAGACAATGACCTGTGGTTGTGGGAAGTGGCAAGGGTTAGGAATACCATGCAGACATGGTCTAAGGGTCATATACAGCTAAAGACTTCAAGCTACAGATTATGTGTCACCATACTTCAAGGGAGCTGCTTACAAGCTGAATTATGGAGACCACATCCATCCCATGTCAGATCCAAGTCAGTGGCCAGCATTTGATGTGTCTGAAATAGCACCACCAACTGTCAAAAGAGCTGCAGGCAGACCAGCTAAGAAGAGAAGGAGAGCATCTCATGAAGCAAGAAAAGGAAAGAGGCACAAGAACAACAAGTGCAGTCTTTGCAAGGAGTTGGGACACAATGCAAAAACCTGTAAGGCAAGAAAGGAAGCAGCAAAACAAGCAGAAAATGCAGCATCCAGTTCACAGCAACGCAAAGGAAGAGGGAGGAAGAGAAAGGCTGACAGTTAGAATCCTTGAAGCTGCCATAAATTATGTATAATTTTTTGGGGAAAACATTTAAAACTGGTGTCAGGTTTTTTTGGACAAAATGTTAAGCACTTTGTTGTTTAACAACATTCGTGTTTATTACATTTCAAGAAAATGTACTACAACCATTGCAAAATCATGTAGCCCTAAATTTTTTGAAGACAAACAGCTACCAATTCAACTTGCATATTACTTTTAGCAATGAAAGTTTGTTTACATTTTTACTCTAGCTTTTAGAATTGTGACTTGATTAGTATCTCCCTCAAACACTACATTTATATAAACAAAGTAGCCGTTACAAGTGTGCAAGGGTTATTTTTTTTAAAAATATTACCGTTACAAAAAAATGGGTAAGTAGTGAAATAACTTTTAAATAATGGTATATGGTGAAATAATTTTTAACAGTAGTGGTATATGGTGAATTGGTAAATTTCCTCAAACGGCAGACTAATGGCAGTTAAGGAAAAAGGCATTTCGTGTTAATATACATTTCTTGAGTGGTACAAGGTGTATTACAAAGTTTTTGGTGGTATACGGTGAATTAAGTTTAAACTCAGTGGTATTTGGTGAAAAATCCGTAAAAATTAATTATGTTTAAAGTTAATTAAGCATAAATGTATGTTTTTATTGATGTTTTAAGTGCTGGAAATAGTTTCTAAGTACTACTCTTGATGTTTTATAAAGAGGGTTTAATTACCCATTAAAAAGGAAGATTATTAGGGGTTTTTACATAATTTTAAGATTTTTATTAAACTTTAAACTTGTTGTAATTTCATGTATAAGAGTGTATTTTAAGGTTTTTATGAAGAAAATTTAAAGAACTATATATAAATCTTTAATTTTAACTAAAGGGAAGGTTTTAAAGTGTTGTTTGATTTAGATTTTGAAGGTTTTAAAGTAAGTTAGTATTGCTGTAAATTTGATTGGTTAGGTATTCATTGAGATGTATGTTATTGTTTGGTTTAGGAGAGCAGTTTATTGAAGGTGATTTCTAGTTAGTAAAGTGGCATACCAATTCATTGCTCAAGATACGTACAAGTTACGAAACCTTTCTTTTAGGTGCATGTTTAAGGACGGATCGACAACTTAGTATCATGTATAGGGATGACTGAGTTAAATTGTTTGGTTATACATTGTGAATTTCGTATGACGTGCACTATTTTATATTGCAAGTATTATTTGTGCTCTAATTATGCAAGGTGCGCTTAGAGGCAAAGGTATATGATTAGTGTAATGATTAATTTATTACTCATTCATGATTATGCAAACAGGATGAGTAAAGGAAGAATTCAAGTCTTATAAGACGAGGTTAAGGTTTTGGAGTGCCTTATGCACTCAAGGTGTTTATACACCGAGGTAGTTAAAGGAATAAATAATAAATGTTGCTTGTCACTAATGAATCAAGAATTGAATTGAAAAGTAGTTTTACTTGATTGAATTGATATTGGATTGATTCTATTGTTTGCATATGAGTCATCACCAAGTCTAAACCTGTAAATCACGTAAAGTGCAAGATGGATGAGCAATAAAACTCTGGATTTGTGCACTTCTGGAATAATGACAATCAGGGGTTGGGGTACACGGGGTATTAGCCGTGTACTTTTATCGAGGACGTCTAATCTACGAGTCTCCTATTTCAAATATTTTTTAAAACTAGGAGTTAGGTGAGATCTCATACTAACTACGGTCACGGAGTCGCGCCCGTGGTCGTTGGATGTTTGTTGATGTTTCCGAAAGGAGGCATGGGGTTTTTCTTTCATTGATGTTCCAAATGAGACATGGGTTGGACAACCTTGTCTATTGCTAAATCCAATGAAATAAATAAATGAGTTAGTTAATATTAACTAGTGAAGTCTTAATAACTTTGATAGTTGAGTCATGTGTCGAGTCTATAAACTAATAATGCGTGATGATTGACTATTAGTAGCATGTTAGGGATTTCTTTTATGTTTTGCAGCTTGTATGTACTCAGCTTTGCTGATTGCGTGTTTTGTGTGTCTTTCTTTAGTCATGGCCTTCGCCTTTCAATGACCCTATGACGATCCAATTTTTACACTTGTAATAGTGGGGAGCAGATTAACCACAGGTTCTTACACACGCAGAATTCGCATCAGGGTTGTGGGATTTTGAGTGGAGAGTTGGTTATTATTCGCAGTTTATTTCTTTTCATAAGTTTGAATCTTATTTAAACTCTGGTTTTATTTATTTACTACTTTTGTTGGGTTTTGAATAAGGGCCTTAATGGTTCCTGTTTGTATCATTTAATTTGGTTTTGGTTATTGGTTTTGAAACTTATTTATAACCGAGTTAGTTTTTCCGCTGCTATTTTCTAATAAAGCCTTAACGCTTGAACACGTGGCGGTAGCACGCCAGTAATTCTCTTGAATATTGTTCAGGGTCCTCACAGGTTTAAAGAGAGAATTATTGGGGTGTTACAGAAAACTTAATTTTATTTATTTGTTAAAAAATAGGCAAAATGTGTAAGATCCGTTTAAGATCCGTTTTGGACCCGGATCCGTAGAATCCAGTGGATATGGATATGGATCCCTCAAATTTGGACCTGACGGATCCGGACTGAATCTGGATCCTGGGTACAAAAACAGATCTGGATATGGATCCAACCCGTTGCCATCCCTACTGTAATACCCCATATTTTCATACGTATCTAATTAATTAATTAAGAATAAAAAGGGTATTTTAGTAAATTCATTATTTGGAACCAAAATAATATTTGAATTTTGGCGTCAAATATAAGTATTTAATCATTTGAATAATTAATTATTTTTGGATTTCTAAATTAATAATATAGGTTTAATTATCCTTTTTTTTAAGGTCGGTCCATACTTTATTATACTAACTATTTCAAGAGAAATATCTAATATACATTATGTATTTAACTAATTTTGATATTATCTAAAATATTTATTTATTCAATTATTTTATTATAATTTTCGTTTTTAATCAAAAAAAAAAAAAATTTGTGAACGTGAGCTTATCATGTTTTTAAGAGTGATTTTATCACGTTAGTTTGTTAATAATTATTTAACTTAACCTCTAATTCTCTATCTCATTTTGTTCCTATTTTCCTTCTCCCAACCATATGCGTATCCATTTAATTTTTCTTATCTTTTAACCAACCTACTAATCTAGACCAAATGTTAATCAAATTCATTTAACAAACTTAAACTTATCATGTTCTTATTCTAATCTCATTCCACCTTAATCTCTATCCTTTCTACACCCTCAACACTATAAATAGACCCTTAATTTTTCCCACTCATTCACACCAATTCTCTACTCTTCTTCTCCTCTTTTTACACAAATCATCTCGTTCATCTTTGAAGCCAATTTTCGGGCACTTCTGGTCAGTTTTGGGGTATTGACGTCACAGAAAATTGTTCCTCTCAAAAAATCCTTGAGGTTAGACTCAAGAATCACCCAATTCGGAGTTTTATTGAAGGAGTTATGGATGTTGACGCCGAAATTTTGTTAATTATTAGGTGTCAGATATAAGTAAATAAGGAGATAAATATAAAAAATATAAGATATTTATCTTCAGAATCTCATAGATTATTATCTTTTACTCTACGACTCTCTGTATAAAGAGGGTTGAATCTAGGGTTTAAGGAGGCTCAGATGGAATAAGTCACAAAGACCTCATCTCCTCCCTACTACCAAACATTGTAGGTACATAGTATGGAATAAGCCAACAGGGCCCCGTACTATAAACACATATCAAAACCCTAACCCTTTGGAGAAAGAAATCAAGATATCTAAGAGAGTTGTAACCCACAAATTATCAGTGAAATAATTATTCCTGTATATTTTTCTACATCTTTAATTACATATTGCAGGTTTGAATTTTTATGGTTTACAATGGCCTCTGCAATTTCTGCCTATTTTTTCCAAGGCAAATCCAATTCTTCTCTTTTCCTTTATTTCTTATCTTTTCTTATTCTCTTCTCTTATTCAATTATTATTATTATGGGGGATTTATATATAATTATTATGAGTAGTTTTAATTATATAAAATCAGATTTTTAATAATGTTTATGTTGAAAGGTTCATGTACTTATAGTTGGGAGGTTTTAATTTAATTATTTGTGATTATTCGTTAACCTTATATTGATTAAGGTTATATTTATTTGTAGGGAGTGTTCAATCAAGGTTATTGAGGTTCTTTTGTGTGGTTTTTCTAACAAGGATCAAGGTACGTTTAGGTAGCTAGATACCTTTGAAAGTAATTGGTTTGAATAACATGTTTTACATGATTTGATTGGTGATTGAATTAAATTGATTTTGAAATAAATTATGTTTGAAGGTATTTATTTTAATAAAAGTATTTGAATGATTAATTTTAAAATCATGTTTTGAATGGTTTGGATTACTTATCGTGTTTAAATAATATTGGGAACTATTGAATATTAAAAGGAGTTATTGAATCATTGAATTATTATTATAAATGCTTTATAAGCATGTTAGTAATCCCACTATGTGGATTTGTTTTATTGATAAGGTCTTGGACTTTGTATGACCGGGTCTTTCCTCAAGAATAGTCTTGTAATATAAGGAGACTAGCTTGGGGGGTGTGCACACTTGGGTGAGGAATTGGATTAAAAGGAATTGGTTCTTAATAAAGGAATTGGTTTTATTAATTAATATTTTTAATATTGAATCATTTGAATCGGTTTTGGAATAATGAGTTTTGAATTTATTGGATTAATTATTGGAATTGGTTTTAAAAGCATGTTTGCAAATAAATTGAGTTTACACTATCTTGCACTTATCGTACTTAGCATATTTTGCTAATATGTATTTCTTATTTGTTTTGGTTCGCCCCGTTTACCGTAATGGTAAGCAATGTTGACTATTTTCAGGTGGAGTCATGAATGAGCATATGGGAGTCCAGGGATTTGTTTCACCTAGTTTAAGAATGTTGGTCTTGTCTTTATTTTTGAGCACTCATAACAATGTTACTATTTTTACAAGTATTAATAAAAGAAAGTTGAGTTTCCACTGCAAGTTTTGTTGTTGAGTTAAGTATTTTGAGTAGCTTTGCGTAATCACGCGGCGGTAATACGCCCAACTCTATCTCTACGATATAATTATACGTATTATACTAGTATTTCCGTAGAGGGAGATTTGGGGGTGTTACACCTACCCACTATCATATCATATAACTAATATATGATATGAGACAGCGACAATTACCGTTCCAACTTTTTCGCCAAGTGTCGTGCCACATAGGATAACGTTATATAGAATTCAATTTGTAGGATAAAAAAGTTAATTTAGAATTTATTTTCAATCAAATTTGGATAGAATTTTAAGATAAAATTGTTAATTTAGAGTTTTATTTTTAATAAAGTACCAATGTTTCATATTTACAGATTGAATTATAATTTTATTCAAAAAATTATTAGATTATACTCTCATAAATTATCATATAAATTTATTTTTTGTATCCTAATATTTTTTTTAGAGCGAAGGAATTAGTTCAAAATGTACCATATTCATTGTTTATAATATATTCTAATCAATTAGAACAATATACTTTACAATCTAATATAATTTTATTACTATGTGTAGACCTGTCAATTAGGTCGGGTCACGAGTCATTTCAGACAAGGTCGTTATTTCAGATTACAGGTCAAGAAATATTTTTCACCAATATTATTACTATTAGTCATTACATGTCTACAAGTTTAAATTGTCACAAAAACACATCAATTCTTAAACAATTAATTTTGTATCAATGATATCTTTTAAATTTTGACATATAGATTAAAAATATATCTTTAAATTCAATAAACAATCCAGCCATCACACGGGCACAAAACTAGTATCATAAATAAAAGCATGTAATTATTAGCTTGACAACAAAAATTGAACTTCTTAGTAATGTTATGACATCAAGAGTCCATCACACACGACGCCGCCTCTTGGAACTATCCTCAACGAATGATTCCCAACTACGATGATCAAGAGCACTGAGGTCACCACCTTCTGCTATGGAAAGCAAATACTGTGTAAGCTTTACAAGTTCCTTATCATTCTCTCGGTTAGCATGAGCTTTCCTAAAAGGTCTGATTGTCAGTCCATTCTGCGGGTTCATCACGAAATTTCTTCTCAAATCATCGAACATTATGGTGTTTGTTGAATTATAATACTGTCACATGAAAAGGCTATTAGACTTTCAACATAAACATGTATCTCAACAAAAATAACATAGTACAGAAATTTATCCAGAACACAATTAATCCACAATTCTTATTAATCTGGTAAAAATATAGAAAATAAAAATAATAAACAATTTATGCATATAATCAGATTTTACTCTCTTGGCTTTTTACTCGGAAATTTAATTATGTAAACTATCCACAGACATGCTCACCCAAATGTGCATATTTACATTTTAAAAAATATAAATTGCATCTGTTGTGCTTCTTAGCAGATTAAACATCAGTTTAACAAATAATGGAACCCTGAACAGTTAAAAATATACAGAGAAGCACGACAAACTAGAAAGAAAGAAAAATTGCTTCTAACCTCGGGAAAATGAGCCCAAATCAAACCCAGAGGTTTGCAGTCGAACACACCACGTGATTCCGACTGAACTGTGATCATAGCTAAATGGTCCAAAAGAGCAGTAATTTTATAGTTGGGATTGTTGAGCACTCCAAGCTGGCCCATCTTTAATTCAACCCACTTCATACTGCAAAATATCCCAAAATAATAAAGAAAAAAAAAATGAAAATCCACAATAATTGCCAGTCTTTTCCCAGAACAATACCTGCTATGCAACGTTCTCACATTAATCAAAACTATGCAGAAGGTTTTACCAAAATTCTTTGATATGAGCCTGTGACCTGTAACCGGTTCAACAGTTGAGTTCTTTTCTTATTTTCTTCTCCCCACCCTAGCATAATTATTACCCCCAATGCAGCCCTCCCCAACCCTTGCCGGCCAACCCTGATGACCAGCTCTCCATCACTTCCCTATCGAATAGGAACACCGAACCATTTCAACTGCAGCAACCACAATCATTTCCCTCATTCATCCCTCCCTCGCATACCACCTCTGGCCCAAGCACCCTTCTTTCACTTCCCTCTGAGTTATAAAATCATCTGGACAGACTACCTCTCACATAAAAAGTTACAGGTGAAATGTCTTTTTATTAATACTGTACTACATAGTCATAACTATTCTAAGAAAAGCGGTAATTGGTTGATTCCTTCAAAATTTTCCTAGGTATTAACTATTAAGGACGACCTAAGTGATATGATTCCTTTGTTCCAAATTAATTGACACATTTCTTTTGCCACATTGATGACCAATGCAGAAATTCAAGTGTAAATATCTTTAATCAGTAAAAAAATAAATTTAAAAGTTATTTATTCAAAAATACACATTGAAAGGATTCTATTAAGATCCCACATGACTATCTTTACTTATCTATAAATCATTAAAGCTAATCAAAGTTGAGTTTGCGAATAGAGTTAAAAGTTAAAATGTGTCAACTAATTTAGAATGGAGGAAGTATGTTAAAGGTAGATACGGATGATGTATTTACAAAATGTAAAGTTTTGGCCATTTGAACATGATCCAATGTAAATTTAAATACTAAACTATTTTTCATAAATGTAGTAGGCTAAGTTTTGTAGGCAAGAGAAAATCTTGCCTCGTTGCAGACCATATCATTATATCATACTCAGCATAAGCAGCAGTGAGGAAGTCATGGAGATCTGCAGTAAATTATGTCAGATTACATAATACAGATAGTTAACCAATCACCAGAAAACAGCCACTTACATGGTCGCATAAGTTGTAGAGGGTTCTCTGCTGTTGAACGATGGTCAAATAGAGTGTAGTCAATATCAAGAACAAGTAATTTCTTCCCTTTACGACAGGGATTCCGTACTTTAATCTGTAATGAAGGTGTTTGAATAGAAAAAATCAGAGGCAAGAGAAATATTTAGTACCAAACAAGACCAAAAGCATATATCTGGGAGGAACCCCATGTGAAGTACATACTACGTATAACTGTAACCTGTAGATAACAAGCAAGTTGTCAGAACGTGAATTTTATTTACTTATTTGACGTGACAATGGAAAGTTCAGTCAGCTCACAATGTAAGGTTAATCATCCAAGCCACAAAAAAAAAAAAAAAAAAAAAAAAAAAAAAAAAAAAAAAAAACCTAATCTGAATAATAAAAAATTGAAAATTAACGAGTATTAGAGCTTTCAGGCTTCCACTGGTCTTCTAAAAAAAATTCAACTTTTCATTAACTTTGAACATTCCAACATCAGTGGTTTGCCTTCCCAAATAAGCATCACTTTTAGATTAAATACATCCTTCTTCCCCTAACTACCAAAATCAACCCCCATTTAGCCAGGCAGTCATTGGTCACATGTGAGTTGAGACTAATTTAAGAAGGCAAGCCACCAACATCTGATAGTTAAAGTATTATAACTTCTCCAGAAACGTCCAATTCAAGAAAGTAATCCCTCCGTTCCCTTTTGTTCTTTACGTTTGGAATTATGCGCGGTTGTTAAGAAATTGTGTAAAATTGAGGTGAATTGACATAAATTAATCATTCAAAGTACAATTATAGTTAAAAAAAAAAAGGAATTTTGTACATGTGTAGAAAGAAAGTAGAAGAGAGATGAGAGAGAAAGTAATAATGAGTATTGAAAACCCATTAAAATATTATAAATAGTACAATTGCACATGAAAAGTGAAGGGCAATTGAGTATTTAAATTGTAAAGTAGGATAATTTAGTCCAAAATCAATGACTTAAAAAGGAAAGATCCTAAATGTAAATAATAAAAAGGAACACCCTAAATGGAAACGTGAAAAACAAAAGGGAATGGAGGGAGTAATAGTTTATAATTGGACTTCCCAATATCGCCATACTCAAATTGAGTGAAGAGGAGAACAGGAATACAGAGCAGCTATTAAGAAGGGTATTTTAATGAAATAATGGGACAATAAAAAACATGTAACAAAAACGTGTAACTATAACATGACATATAAATACCAAGGTATGAGAATACAATACAAATTCACATTCTCACAATGATGATTTTACTAGGTCAAACAAACTTCACAAAAAAGGAATCTTGGATGTTAATTTAGATTAATTTAGATTTGTTCAAACAAGCGACACAAAAACCAAACTAGAACCGCTAAATTGGGCGAAGAAGCATCTCACCTACTCACACAAGGTTTTGTCAAAAACCTTCCAGCTTAATTAATATGATTCACAGGTTATTAAATAAAAAAATACTAAAGCCCTTTATATTTGATCAGGAAAGTTACAGTCTTTGTGACGAATTTATATTTTCTCGGTGAGTCCCAAAACACGCCCTTTATTGCTTAGTGAGTTTGTCAAACCACTCTGTATATCTTAGTAAATCAAGGGGCTTGACTTAGTATCTTAGTGATTATATTTCAAGATTCTACAGCTGTTTGATTAAAATCTTAGTGGGTAGCTAAACTCCGTATCCCTCTATTGCAATAATTTTCTTTAACTTGATAGTCTACCAAAAATAGCTTTTTTCTTGATACAATTCTATTTTTGTAAAGTTCCATCAAAGGATTAATGGAAATCCAATGAGACTGAAAAAAAGTTTTACACAAGAGCCACAAACCTTATATTGGTCAATGCGTCTTCGCAGTTTCTGCTTGTTAACCTCTTTATCCTTTAAGTCTACAGCTTCATCTTGCCCAAGTTCAAAATCATCAACAATCTCTGGAGAATCAACTGGATCAATAATTAAATCATCTTCAACAGTCCTGCACAATAAACATAATGTCATCAATGTGCACATAATGGCAATGGCCAATGGCCATTAAACTACAATGATTCATGAGTCAGGTATGAGGATTGAATTTGGTCTTCAAAGTTTTACAAGAAAAAAATAAAAGAAAATAAAATATATGGAGGCGATGAAAATTTGACCATAAAGCACGTCTGCATTTTTCTTTAGTCCTTACAAAATAACTAAACGTTGCTGAATTGCCAAAGACAGGGACAGGCAACCAGAGTGCAGACTTTGGAGGGAAAAACGCACATTTGATCACTTACATCACCATAAGACTAATAGAAGTCAAGATTGCGATTCAGGAATGGTTGTAAGTTTTGGAGTACCATCTTCCAGGGTTTATAACAGTAACAATGACCCTCATAGGAAGCATTAAGCAGCATGAAAATTTCAACTCCAACATCATAAAATTACTTCCTAAGTTTTAAACAGCTGTCTCAGCTGCACTGGATATATAACTTTACTCACCTTGTTATTTCATATATATATTGGAAAACACAGTTAACACTTTCACTATATTTGGATAACAATAGTGAAGGGAAAAGGAGGGGAAGGAAAGAGGGAAGGGAAAGGGAGGAGAGGAACAAGGTGACCTTACATTTTCTTACCAAATCTGTCCAACAATGGAGAGATTTGGTTTATTAAAAGGGGAAAGAAAATGGATCTCCCAATTCCCCCCCCCCCTTCCCTCCTTGCATTAGGTATCGAAACAAAGTATGGTGCATCCATTCTTTTTTTTTTTTTCCTCTCCCTTCCTACCATTTCTCTTTATCCAAACATAGTGTTTAAGATAAGTCAAGTATCTTCCTAATAGTGGAGTGAAATCAATGTTCATATGTGAATTTTATTATATAACAAAGCATAATAATAATTACCATTGTAATAGTTCATAATAAGATAACAAAGCGATTTGCATGTTGCAATTCCATTACATGCAAAGCAAGCGGTCTAACCAGAGCCATGAAAATAGGCACACAAAAACATGGAGCCTCCAAAATGTCCATGTTACTTTGACACCTTGTCATAGGTCAAACATGTTTCGACACAAGACACAACACCCAACACTCTTATAATCGGAAATCAAGTGTTAGATCAACAAAGGAGAAAATAATTGAAATTCCTAGTTCTAGAGTCTGAAATAATTCAAGAGAGCCATGAAGCTTACAGCCATAGCACTATTATTCATCGGCATGAAGTAAGTTCATCGGTATTTTTTCCGACATGAGACAGTGTTCACCAGTGACTCAACAATTACTTATTGTTGCTAAAATTGGGGGGGGGGGGGGGGAGACTAAGAGGATGTTTGGTTAGTGAAGAGGAAAAGGAAAGAGTTTAAGAAAGGGAAACAAGGAGAATGGAAAGCTAATCCCTTACTTATACATGGTTGTTTGTTTTACATTAAGAAAAGCAATCACCTTTACAACCACCACCCCCTCCTACAACAACCACCACTTCAATCCACCCTTCACCCTACCACCACCACTTTTGCCACTACCCTCTCCTGCCGCCGTTGTTCCTTTGCACGCATGTCGTCACCGCTCCCTCCCTTCTTGCCACCACAGCTTCCCTATTTAGTAAAACTTTGTAAATCTGGTTATAAGTTGTTTTTAGGGTGTTAAGGGTTGTTCTTAGAGTGTTTGGGGATTGTTTATGGGGTAGTTAGGGTTGTTCATTGAGATGTTTAAGGTTTTTTGGGTGATTTTCATGGTGGGTGAGGTGGTTTTTAAGTTGATGGGTAGTGTACGTGGTGGGTATGGGGTTATTTCCGAGAGGGTTGGGTTGTTCCAGGAGGAGGGAGTTTTTTTCGACTGGTTTCAGATGGGAGTGGGCGGTTCTAGGTGGGGGTGGGGGTTTTTCTATGGGTTTAGAGTGATTTTGGGTAAGTGATGATGTCATCGAGGTTAATGGGTTGTGACTGGGTGTTTCGAGCGGCGACAGCTAGGGGTGGTTCAGCTCGCGGTTGTTCAATGTGGTCGGGTGGTGTTTTCAAGGCAGTTATAAAGCGGGTAAAGTAGTTGGGTAAGGAGTTTGGGATTGAGAGTGATTCCCTTTATAGGGAATCAAAGTAAAGAAAAGTGGGGTAATGGTGAAGGTAAAAGAAACAATTAATTTTGTCTAACAAACATCATCAAAGGGATTCAAGAAAGTTGATCACTTGATTACCTCTTCCTTCTTGAATACCCCAGACTAAACGCCCCATAACACTCCATAATAGAAAGGAAGTGGGTTTATTATTTTCAACAAGACTATGAGGCAAAAACAACAAAGATGGGTCAACTACATGAACCAAGATTTATCTCTAATAATTGCCACCATAATCTTATCCTTCCATTCCCTTCTTCTTATGTTATTCCTTATGTAACGCCCAAGTAATCTTTGGCCTTCACTTACTTCTTCTAAAACCCCCTTGATAGACCTCTCCTTCCCTTATAGGTGCGTCTTCTAACATGTTCTATCCAACGCAATTGATCCCCCCTTGAACATAACACCCAATCTTAGTGTGAGCAATATAGTCAATCGTCATAGTGAATTATTAGATAATAAAGTATAGTATAGTGGTTTGCTTTAAAGGGTAAAAAGGTGGAAAAGTGTTGTTGGCCTTCAATATATGTAGTGTTAGAAGATAAGTCTAATAAGTGAATGCCAATTATTGATTTGATTACACAATGCTCATATAGGTCCAAACACTTGTGAACTCATATGGCTCTATGTGAGTAATTATTGTATTATTAGTGTAACTCATGGCTATAAATACAATGACATAGAAGTAAGAATACAATGATAACACTACAACAATTTCACCCATCTTCTTTCACTCTTTTACTCCTTTTATTAATCAAAACTTTTCTATCGGTAAATTCTTTAACACGTTATCAGCACCAGTTTTCAGTCAGGTATATTTATATCTACTTCTAAAAATTTATAACAAATAATACTATCTACTTCTAAATGTTTCGAGGAGTATGCTCTATAGTTGCCCATATTTGGGATCCTCTATAACAGAAACTCAAACATTTACTATATATACCTCAAAAACAACGGTGAAAGTTCTCTTACTTGTGAATTTACTACTATCATCTTTTGTTTATTCATGTTGATGTTTCTTTGTTTGATCCATGTTGATATTACATACTCATTTTACGTAAATTTTTATCTTAGTTATTATAATTGCTAAGTAGTAGCTTTGCATGCATATTATTATTAACTAGATTAACAAAAAGATGCAGCCTTTTATACTTATTATTTTTCTTACTTTTACATACTTTTTGTGTTTCTTTCCGTTTTCGAACCCATGATCTTTTATAGATATTAGGGCTCTCGGACCACTATGGCTTGCATTCCCAGTGTGATAACCTTTTACAATTATAAATATATATATATGGACCATAATTTTATGCCAGTACGTTAGACTATTATATGATATTTTTACAGTTGTACAGAACAGTAACGGATAAACCTACCTCTATAAAAGACGGATTTTTCCCCCAATTTCACCACAAATCCCTTATCCTTTCCCACTTTTTATCCAAAAATCACCTAAAAAAAAAAAAAAATTCACCCCCTTCTTCTCCGATATGTTCCCCGACGACGGCAACCAAAACACCCAAAACACCCACAACTTCACTTTTGAGGAAGATTTAATGAAGATAAAACAATATTTCCTTCTAATTACGGCGCTTGTAATTTTATTAGTAGCAATATTAATTTTTGTCATTATGTATAAGTAAAACTCACTTATTTTGTCGTTTTAGTATATTAAAAGCTTGTTTTTGTTTTATTATGTATGTTTGTTGTTATTAATCATCATTGTATAATATTACCGTTATCATTATAATTATTGTTACTACTGTCATTGTTGTCGTTTTGCTGTTTTTTTTGCAACTAACATGATTAATTTTTGTCTAATCATATAATTACTCACAATAATAAACCAAGGGGGAGAAAAGACTATATTATTTATGGTTTATTATTATTAAATTTAATTATCACGTGTCTTATTAACTTAATTATAAATATGGAAGAACTAAACATGTGAGTTGTACATATAATTTGTTATTATAAACTAATTATCACGAAATTTGTTGTAGCTAAAATGGGAGACCTTATGAAAAGACAGTTCAGCATCTTAGATTTATCTGGAAAGAAATTTCTGGAATGGAAAGTGGACGCAATGATGAATTTGAAAGCTCAAGGCTTGGAGCACACTGTTAAAGAAAATAAAAGTCCCTCTGGTCAAACAACTGATACTACCACTTCTGCAATGACTGTTGCAAAACCTGTTACTGAACAAGATAAGGCAAAAGCCTTAGTGTTGTTAAGGCATCATTTACATGAAGGCCTTAAAACTGAGTACATGATGGTTGAAGATCCCAAAGAATTATGGGATTGCCTTAATGAAAGATTTGGACACCACAAAAGGGTGCTCCTTCCTAAGGCATTATTTGACTGGACAAATTTACGGTTCCAGGATTTCAAATCTGTAATTGATTATAATTCAACCATACATGAGATAGTGTCTATATTGAGATATTGTGATCATCCAGTTTCGGATGAACAGATGATTGAAAAAACACTCACTACCTTTCATGCAAGTAACATACTGTTGCAAGAACAGTATCGTGAAAGAGGTTTTAAAAGGTTCAATGAATTAATGAGTGTATTGCTTGTTGCGGAACAAAATAGTGAACTTTTGTTGAAAAATCATAACCTGAGACCAACTGGGTCTTTGGCCACTCATCATGAGGCAAATGCAACAAATTCCTATCCACCCGAGTCAAATGCTACAAGAAGAGGTGGACGTGGAAATTACAATGGCCGTGGAAAAGGCCGTGGAAATTATCGCGGACGAGGCCGAGGACGTGGTAGAAACAATTTTCAAAGAAACAGTAATTTCAAAAATTTTGAAAAACAGAAGGGACAGTCATCTGGAAGCCACAAACAAACTCTTTCAAAAGGAAAAGACACATGTTACAGATGTGGCATGACAGGACATTGGGGACGTACCTGTCGTACGGCCAAACATTTGGTAGACCTTTACCAGGCTTCTGTAAAAGGCAAAGAGAAAAATGCAGAAGCAAATTATGTTAATGAAGAAAATGCTCCATGTCCTACCCTTGATGTGTCCGATTTCTTCATGGACAATGCTGAAACTGGGAATGATTTCATTCTTGGAGAAAACAACAATGCTTAGGTTCCCCATCTACTAATGTAACATATGCTATGTTTTAATGTATTTTCTTAGTTCCCTGTATTTAAATTTCTAGTCATGTACTTTAAATCTTTATCATCAATAAACGTTTGTATGATATTATTCTAAACTAATCTTAAATTTATTTTATGAAAATATGGATCTACCTGAAGTTAGTTCCGAATATCAATGCCTTTTGGACAGTGGAACAACACATACTATCTTAAAAGATAGAAAATATTTTTCACAACTAAAGTTGTTTCAAGCAAATGTAAACACCATTTCCGGGTCAGCTAAATTAATTGAAGGATCTGTAAAGGCTTGTATAATGCTTCCAAATGGAACAAAATTAATAATCAATAATGCTTTATATTCGAGTAAATCTCGAAGAAATCTCATAAGCTTTAAAGATGTACGCCAAAATGGCTATCATCTAGAAACAATGACGACAGATCAAAAAGAGTATATATGCCTCACGGCAGAAAAACATGGCAAGAAACATATATATGAGAAATTGCCAGCATACTCTTCGGGGTTATACCGTATAAACATACGACCCGTGGAAATCAATATGATATCTAACCAGAAGTTAGATGACAAACATTTGATTATTTTATGGCATGATCGTTTGGGACATCCAGCAACTGGGATGATGCAAAGAATAATAGCACATTCAGTTGGACATTCAATAAGAAATGTCAAAATTCCCCGATCAGATGAATTAACATGCTCTGCATGTTCACTTGGCAAATTAATAATAAGGCCATCTATGAACAAAATTGCTACTGAATCTCCAAAATTCTTGGAAAGAATTCAGGGAGATATATGTGGGCCAATTAATCCAGCATGTGGACCATTTCGATATTTCATGGTTTTAATTGATGCCTCTACACGATGGTCACATGTTAGTCTACTTTCAAGTAGAAATGTTGCCTTAGCAAAATTACTTGCCCAAATCATCAAATTAAGAGCACAATTCCCAGATCATACAATAAAGAAAATAAGACTTGACAATGCTGGGGAATTTACATCCCAAACATTTAATGATTATTGTATGTCAATTGGAATTGATGTTGAACACCCAGTAGCTCATGTTCATACACAAAATGGCCTAGCTGAATCACTAATTAAGAGATTACAATTGATTGCAAGACCATTATTAATGAGGTCAAGATTGTCATCATCTGCTTGGGGACATGCTATAATACATGCAGCAGCGCTAATTAGATTGAGACCTACAGCTTATCATAAATTCTCACCACTACAACTTGTTTGTGGTCGAGAACCAAGTATCTCACATCTAAAAATCTTTGGTTGTGCTGTATATGTTCCCATTGCTCCACCCCAACGAACAAAAATGGGTCCACAAAGAAGGCTGGGAATTTATGTCGGGTTTGAATCCCCCTCTATAATTAAATACCTTGAACCATTGACTGGTGACTTATTTACGGCTAGATTTGTGGACTGTCACTTTAATGAAACAGTATTCCCAGCCTTAGGGGGAGAGAAAGTGGACCCACATAAGAAAGAAATTGAACTCATTTGGAATGCAACACAACTGTTGATGTTAGACCCACGAACAAATATGTGTGAACAAGAAGTTAAGAAAATTGTTCATTTACAAAGTGTTGCAAATCAATTGCCCGATGCATTTGTAGACACAAAGAAGGTGACAAAATCACATATACCAGCAGAAAATGCCCCTGCACGTATTGAAATCCCAACTGGTAATAAGGCCATAGAAAATGAATCTCAGGCACGCAGAAAGCGTGGAAGACCACTTGGTTCAAAAGATTTTAAGCCAAGGAAAACTAAATTTTGCCTTGGACTACAAATTGAGCACTTGAGTCATGGCATTTTTGTCCATCAATCAAATTATACAGAAAGAGTTTTGAAACGTTTCTTCATGGACAAAGCAACCCCAACCAACTTCCCAATGGTTGTTCGTTCTTTGAATATGAAAAATGATCCATTCAGACCCCGAGAAGAAAATGAAGAGATTCTGGGTCCAGAAGTACCATACTTAAGTGCAATTGGAGCCTTAATGTACTTAGCTAACAATACTAGACCCGACATAGCTTTCTCTGTGAATTTGTTAGCCAGGCACAGCAATGCACCAACATATAGGCATTGGAAGGGAGTTCGACACTTACTCCGGTACCTACGAGGGACACAAGACCTTGGTTTATATTACCAACCAAAACAAGATGCTGCTCTCATTGGGTATGCAGACGCTGGATACTTATCAGATCCTCAAAATGCCAAGTCACAAAATGGATATGTATTCACTTATGGCGGCACTGCAATATCATGGAAATCAACAAAGCAGACATTGACCGCGACATCATCAAATCATGCAGAGTTGATAGCCCTCTATGAAGCAGGACGGGAATGTGTGTGGCTGAGGTCGATGATCAGTAATATCCAAAAGGAGTGTGGAATGAACGCAATAACAGAAGACCCAACCATCATCTTTGAAGACAATACAGCATGTATCGCTCAAGTAACTGAAGGATATATTAAAGGAGATAAAACGAAACATATTGCCCCAAAACTGTTCTTCACACATGATCTGCAAAAGGACGAGGAAATAAATATCCAGCAAATTCAGTCTTGTGAAAATCTTGCCGACCTTTTCACCAAATCACTTCCTTCGAAGAAATTTGAACAGTTAGTTCACAAAATCGGAATGCGACATCTTCGTGAACTATGCTGAGATCAGGGGGAGTATTATATGTACTGCACTCTTTTTCCCTTCGATCAGGTTTTTATCCCACCGGGTTTTTCCTGACAAGGTTTTTAACGAGGCAGTATACCAAAGCATATAATACAATAATATTGGTGTACTCTTTTGGCTATGGGTCTTATCCCATAAAGTTTTACCTAACAAGATCTTTAGTGGCATTCAAGGGGGAGTGTTAGAAGATAAGTCTAATAAGTGAATGCCAATTATTGATTTGATTACACAATGCTCATATAGGTCCAAACACTTGTGAACTCATATGGCTCTATGTGAGTAATTATTGTATTATTAGTGTAACTCATGGCTATAAATACAATGACATAGAAGTAAGAATACAATGATAACACTACAACAATTTCACCCATCTTCTTTCACTCTTTTACTCCTTTTATTAATCAAAACTTTTCTATCGGTAAATTCTTTAACATGTAGCATTTTTTTTATTTTTTTTTGTATTATGAGATTAAAAGGTGTACTCTTCAATCCCTTATCAAAAAAATCTAACTCCTTTTGTTTTGTAATAAGTACTCCACTTCAACTTTCATAGAGTTTTAGGAGAAATTTGAATTCATTTAATTATTATTCAAGTAGGGTATCTTAGAGAATAAAGAAATTAAAAAAATAAATAAATAAGCATTAGCGGGTAAGAGATAGGATAAAGAATAATAATTTAATTTCTCCACTTGAATATAATTAAATTATTTCACCCCATCACAATAACCCACTATTGCTTTTTTTTTTTTTTTTATTTCTCCACCATAACCATCACCATCATGGTTTAATTGCTATCTCTCACCCTTTCTCCATCAACATGGTTTTATTCTTAAACATTCCAATTTATCTAGCCTTCAACCTTTCTCCACCATTACCATTATAGTTTTATTGCTATCTGCCTATCTCCCAAGGTTCGGAAGAGCTATCAAGTGTGAAAAATTGAATAGATTAAGCACAAGGTGATTTTAAAAGATGCCAAATACTTTCACCAAGACATTTTTAATTTGCCTTAGTGTCACCACCATGATTGAAACCTAGGTTGCACTGATACGAATACGGAGACAAAAACGGGTACGGATACGGGTACAAGATATGGCAAAAAACAAAATTTCAAAAAGCGGGTACGGCTCAGATACGGCAAAAAAAAACAACAAAATATAAATCCATAAAAAAGTTTTTTAAAAAATAAATTAATCCATACAACACAACTTTAAAATTAGAATTTCTTTTTTATTAGACTTTTAAATTTATTAGACTTTAATTGGAAAGTTATCCGTAATAAGCTATCTAACCAAAAAAATAAATAAAATGTTACACCGTACACTACCATAAGCACATAACTAAAAACTAGGCACTAAATTAGTAAATAGAGTAAAAACATTTTTTTTTGACACGTAAAAAAAAAAGAAAAAAAAAAAAAAAAAAAAAAAGAGTAAAAACTAGGAGTAATAATAAAAAGAAAAGATAAAAGGGCAAGTCCACCATTTTGTTTTAAAAATTAAGTTAGCCGTCAATGACCTTCCTTCTACTCACTTCTTTCTTCATTTTCCTCCATTAATGGAATTTGAACCTTTAATTAAATCTAAAAAACTTAAGAAAATAGAAAATTATTTCGACTACAAAAACACAATCTAGATCGCGAACCACCACAAATCCAACACGCCGTCGTCCCGCGTATCGTATATCAATGCTCCGATCGCCGCCTTGAATCAAATCCGACTATTGGAGGAACAAAATAAGAGTTCGAAAGTTTTAGGGCTTTTGAGAATTGGGGGAAATCGACAATCAGGTAGGTATTATACTAATTTTTGGGGTTTGTTTTTTTTTTTAAAATGGGTGGTTTTCATAGGAAACGCCACACATTGGGCTTTTTCGTACCCGATACGTTTTCGATCAAGATGCTAAACGTCCCCAAAATGCCTTGGCGTAACACTTTTGAAGGGGACGGTTTGGGGACGTATTCTAGGCGTACCCGTACCCGTCCCCGATACGTTTCGGATACGGGAAACGACACTCCATTGGCGTACCCGTGCATCATTGATTGAAACTATCATCCAGCCTATTGTACAAACAGTTTAGTTGAATACTCAAGTCGTTCTGGCTAGGCCTGATCATGGGTCGGATATCCGTATCCGAAAATATGGATATTTGATATCCGTATCCGATCTGAAAATTTCGGATATCCGAACATTCAGGTATCCGAAATTTTCAGATCGGATAGTTCCAATATACGACTACTTTAATTACAGGGTTTTCTTAATGGCAAAATTGGATTTTTTTTTCCCTATTTTTTTCCCAACGTATGAACATACAACATACGAACATAGAGCAATTGAGCAAAAGAAGAACAACACCTAAACGCCTAATACATTATTTGTAAGAAAAACTAAAACAAGAACTACGAAAAACCCAGATGTTGGTTTCCGAATTGCCGCGGCTGGTGGAGAAGGGAACTTAGGTTGTCGCCGCTGGTAGAGGAGTTAGAGAACTCAGTAAACGCCGCTTATGGTGGAGGAGTAAGGGAAGTCATGGAGGACTGGAGTAAGGGAACTCAGGTATTCGTCACTTATGGTGAAGGAGTAAGGGAAGTCATGGAGGAGCCTAAGTTCTAAGAGGCTAAACTCAATTCTGAGAAAAAAAAAGGAGAGATAAGAGAGAAGAGAGAGAAGAGGAGAGAGAAGAGAAAGCAGAGGAGAGAGAGGCGGATGTGAGGGAATTAGAAATTAGGGTTATCCGAGTTTTTAGGATGAAAAATTGATTATTTAGGATTTTTGGATCGGATATCCGATCCGATATCCGACTTTTTTTTATATCGGATATCCGAAATTCAAAAAAAGGATATCCGAAATTTTCGGATCAGTTATCCATTATTTTCAGATCGGATTTTCGAATTTTCAAATAGTTTTGCTAAGCCCTAGTTCTGCCTTAAAAAAAATCAAGCACTAGAACCCTGCCTGTCACATCCCCCATTGAGAACCATGTTACACTTTCTTTCTAACTTTTTACCTTCACTTCCTAAAGTAATTGTGTTTTCTTCCACTTCCTCGTAGGCCTTGAAGATTGGAAATGGCATCACCCAATCTAGGCGTGCAAAAGTACATTTATTATTCCTTGGCAACTCACTATAGAATTGATATACATAATGTTCATCGCAAATTTTCAAACACGATGCCAGGCTGTTTAAGTGGTCAGGAAATTGATCTTTGCTTGCCATATGAATTAGAGTGGCTTTGAGCAAAATAGCAAGATCGCCAAGATGTATTGATGACTTTAAGATAAAAAGCAGATAAACACTAGAATAAACCCCATTTAATTTATAAATTGACACAGTAAAATTGCAGTCAGAATACGAAAGTCAATCTAGTAGAACTAGGATATTCAAAAAAAGTTGAACTCTATAGTATCACTAGATCAAAGGACAGGATGAATTACTCCTACAATTGACAAATGTGATGATCAACTCATAGATCAATGGCCTTCGCATAACCATGAAGGAGATTCAAGACATTAAACCATGTAAGATAATGTTTCTTTTTATAACTTCCCAGATCACTAGTCCAAGCAAATATGGATCAACTACAAACTCTGGCATGTCCAAGCACTTGAGTAAATTCCACATAACTCTTTATTCTAATAATCGGTAAATACCCATAAGTCCGCTATGTCAAATGCAACTGTACAATATCTATTCTTGGTCATCTTGATGTATTCTAAAAGTTAAATTTATTAACTATTAAAGCACATTTGGAAAGAGGGAGAACTAAATAGGGTATACAGAGTCTACAAAAAGGTGGTGGTAGTTGGAAGAGAAGAGGCTAAAGAATTTTTCTGTTCATTTGTAGGGTGGTGGGGAACTATAACACTCGACTCGCCCAACCCCCACCATCTCCGCAACTCTGCCCGAATTTTTTTTTCTCTCTATCCAGCACCTCTAATGCAAGCATCCCTTTAGAAATAGAGATATAAGATAATCTCATTAGTTTAATACTTTAATATCCTCGAAATGCAACCAAAGTTATTTCTTTCATACTCCGTTTATGCACTACATTTTGATAATCAATAAATAACTGCTTCATCAAATTTCATTGAGTCTATAGATTAAACTATCAAAGCTTAATCAAAATTCATCTATGTCATAACATCCCTTCAAATAAAATTCAAAAAAAATTGCGAATAATCAACTTCAAATACAATTCAATTCGATAAAAATATAATTGAATTACCCGATCATGGTCATTTTGACAGAAGATTTAAAAGGGAGTTGAGAGATAAGAGTGGAATCATCGGCAAGCTTGGGGCCGACAATTTTAGGGTAAAGAAGTTTCTGACGCTTGGGAAGAACTTCGGTAACTTGACAAATACGACGCTTGAGTTCACCGACAGTATCGTCGCCGCATACTCGAACAGTGTACTCCTTTCCACTCCACTTTACTGTAAGCGTCATCTCCTCTTCCATGGTCGCCATTAATGATGATGAAGAAGATGAAGCTCTTTCTTCTCCCATTTTTTTTTAACACTTTCACTCCCCTGATTTTTGAGTTTATTATTTTGGATGAGTTTTGCGAGCCCCTGTGGGGTTTACCGTGGTGACACTTGGATTAATTGCATAGGTTTAGCTTATTTAAGTTGCCGTTCAAAAAAAAAAGCTTATTTAAGTTCACTTTAGTTTAGTTGAATAAAGTTTGGTCAAATGAAAAATAAGTTGCAAATTTTATCCTACACCTCCTTGTAGGTACAGGGGACATTAGGGGTGAGCATGGGACGGGTACCCATACCGTTAGTACCAACGGTACGGGTACTCGATAACCAAAATTACTAAAAGTGATACCCATAACCGGAACCGATAAGTTCAGGTACCCGGATTTCGGGTACCCGGATTTTTGGATCGGTTATCGGGTACCCAATAAGATATCCAATAATGATAATTAAACTTAATTATGTAGTTATTATGATATAATTTACAACTAATTAAAAACAATACCATATGATCTTGACCAAATTATTAATAATATTACTAATCCTTGATATTATAAAGTGATTATGAAGTAAAGTAAAAGTTTAGATTTATATTAATAGATTTAAGTAGGGGAAAAAGCAAAAAAAAATGTTTATCGAATCGGATCGGGTAACCGTTAATTTTAAAATGATACTCATAACCATATCTGATAACAAATTATCAGAACGGGTACCCGAACCGTTATGGTTATCGGGATCGGGTACCCTAATTTTCGGAACAGTTACAGATCGATTTTTCGGGTTTTCGGTTTTTCGGGTAGTTTTGCTCAGCCCTAACAGGCGTATAGCTGCCTACACCCCCTTGGCCCCCTTCCCACCATATCTCTCTACACTTCACCTCACTACATCCTTTCTTCAACAATCAAATTTATGTCATTTTAAACTAATTTTTTTTTTCCTTTTTTTTTACTTTTCTTTTCTGTTACATATGATTTTAAAGCGTGAATTTCTTTCTCTTTCAATTAATTTCCATTTTCTCTCTCCTAACATTTTTTTCTCCTAATTTCTCTGATTTTATTGTCATTATTAATCAACTTTTTTTTTTCTCATTTCGATTCTTTTAATTGTTTTTTTTTTTGGCAAAAGCAACTAAACGAAAAAACTTACAACGTAAAACTACTAAGATTACTTCTACACCAACTGACAATATTATGAGCCCTTATTAGTTGGTCCCTACTTACTTTCCAAAAAGTGCACCTATCTAGAAGTTGTCCTTCCCTCAGCAGTTCGCCGATAGTCCATAGTAGTCTCATTTCCCTATGATTAGGATATCGTAAGAGTTGTATAAGAGCTATTGAGTCCGTGAAAATCGTAATGCGTTGATAACCTTTTAAACGAGCCCATTTGATAGCTTTTAAGCCAGCTAACTATGGGGAATAATTTTCAAGCGTTAACCCCTAGCTTGAACCCCATTGTGATCATACACTTAAGTACGGTGGCGTCCAAAAGGGAAGAAGATAGAGCAAAAGAGTCGCCAACAAGTTTTAGGAACTTGTAAACCGTTCACAGGGTGAAGGTTACACCCCTTAACGATCCAAGAGATCGTCAACTCCATAAGGTCTAGAACCGAATAAGGGTTCGGGGATGAAGGTACAAATTCAACCTAAAAGAGATTGAACATGCCCTAATAATAGGCCTCTACTTTATTCTGATCGTATTCATGTGCGCTTTCTAATTAACATACAATCAATAGGATTAACCCTAAACTTGTTTATCTATGTTGGTTGAATATTAATGCACAAAAAGAATTATTATTGGCGATCACTTGAATTATAATCACATTAACCCTAAACAAGATTATTAATTATCTTATATAAGCGTGATTACAAGTATAAATTCTCTTTAAACATGCATAAAAGGCGTGATCAAGCAATAAATAATAAAATATCAAGCAACATAATAATAATCAAAATAATAATCATAATAACAATAATAATAATAATAATAATATTTATGTTAAAACATAATAAAATAGCAAGATCCTAGGCATGACACTAACAAGATTAATAACAAACCCTAGCATGTCACTAAGCAATAAAAATCAAAGCTTTAGCCCTAACATGATACTAACATGAATAAATATTAGGAAGAACATAGGAAACATCATAACAATCATATTTAATATTAAATCTACCCTAGACATGATACAAGGAATATCATAATAACAAATTAAACATGATTTCTACATCATAACATCAATAAAAACCATTAAAACACTTACTTTGACGTCTCGTACCTCTTTCTAATAACAAAATACACACATTAGTAACTTCAAGGAAAATAATAAAATCAAAACAATTAAACTAAATAATTGAAAGAGAGATTTGGGACCAAACCCTCAGAAATTAAACCTTTCACGTCTAGGGCGAAGGCAACTTCGAATATGGCTAGGTGTTTCTAGATCTAATGAATGCGGAATTTTGTATGTCAAAAGCAAGTTTAGAAAAAAGAGATGGAGAGAGAGATGGTGAATGATTAGAGAATGCGAGAATTGATGATTGGGAATGAAAACTGGTTGTAGGTGAATGAAAACGGAGTTTTTAATACGTTATTTATAGAGAAAATCAGCCAAAAGGATAAAATTAACAAAACAGAGTCCTGGCGCACAGAAAAACGAACCAGCGCCAACGTTGGTTGTTGGCGCCAGGCGCTACAGCTGGCGTTTGGCGCTGATTTCAGTATTTCACGCGTTTTCTAAAATCAGATAAAAATTGCCGTACAGGAGGATAAAATCGTATTTTCCTCAAAAATGCTCTTTGATTTTAATTAAAACTCTGAAAAGTCAACAAAAGTCAATTTATCAATGCTAACTGAATTAGGAATGAAAAGAACCTTCTAGAAGAATCTAGAAGACTAAAACCATTCTTGGAATGATAAATCATATTAGGCCCTCCCCTAGATTATTGGGCCGCATATAAGGCTCAAACCGGGCCCAGTTTAGTAAATTGGCCATAACTTCCTCAATATTCATCGGAATTGGGCTTATAATATATCGTTGGAAAGCTCTTTTCAAGCCCTATCCAACTACACTTCTATTGGACCCATATCATGGACCAACCAAACTGGATTGACTGTTTTCTTAAAAATAGGTTTTCAAAAACAGAGAGAAGAGAAAATAAATTAAAACCGTCCGCAACACTAAACTTTCCACTCTTTCGCTTCATTCGATTATGATTCGACGTGAAAGGTACTCATCACCGGGTTTGGTTTTGTGTCTCCCCAAAATAAATCGTGAAAGGTACTCATCCTAACATTTCCGCATGTAAGGCCGAAATAGCCATCCCATACTCCCCTCCTCCATCCAAGAAATTAACACAATCCAAGAAGTATGCCCAACCAAAACCTGCATGCCCCGTATTCTGCTTCCAAGAACCATCGACCATGATTGTAACGTTAACAATTCCCTCTAGTGGGCTCCCAGGAAGAATTTTGTGTTTTCTAATGTTGAATCTGCTGAAATCGGGGGGCGATCCCCATTACAATCCAGATTGCGTAAGACCCCGTTGGATCGTACATTTGGTTTGAGAAACGAGTTCAGATTATCCATCGTTTGTGTGTAATATCTATAATAATCTGCCAGACACCCCTTTTCGTTTATGAAAACCCTACCGTTTCTTGTTAACCAAAGACTCCACAATACTCCCATAAAAGTATGAAGTCGATCACATTGTCTCCCATCCTCGCTATGAAGAAGCAGGATATGTTGCTGAATCTAGTGTCTCAACGGAGTAGATTCATCCATTTCAAAGTTGATATGCAGATCGCAATTCTGCTAAACATACCTCGCAAAGGAACAAAACCTAAAAAGGTATTGTAAATCCTCATCCTCTATTCCACAAGAGTCACAAACCCCATCTATATCCACCCCTTGATGTTGCAGGTTGGAATTGACAGCTAAGCCATTCATAACCAGCTTCCATAAAAAGAGACTCCATTTAGAAGGAATATTCAAGCTCCAAATGAGCTTGAAAAAGGAAACATCCTGCTCATGTACCTGTTCTAAAGATAAATGACGCATTAGAGAAACATACCCAGACTTAACAATATAGTTGCCCGACGGGTGATAATTCTAGAAAAGTAAATCCTTCTCATCCGACTCTGGCAGTTCCATCTCTAGAATCCTTTTTGTTGTAGCCCAATCGAACCTATCTCAAACAATAGCTACATTCCATTGTCTTGGATTATGAATTAAGAGATCTTTAACCCTGCCAGAGCCGACACCACGAAGAATAAGATCCGACTTCAGCTCTGGAACAGTACCCTGTACCCACTTCATATTTGCAATTTGCACACTCTCTCCATTCCCTATCTTCTAGGCATAGCCTTGAACTAGGGTGTTTGTAACACCCTGTTCTTTTGGAACTGGAAGCGTTAGCGGAATTACGCCTGAACGGGAGGCTACTTAACTCCGTTTAGAAAAAGTCAAGCTTAACCTAGGTCTAAAGGTCAAATTTAACTCATTCACACATCCAAATTAAGTTATTTAAGCTAAGCACAAACTAAGTGAACAAAAGAAAATAACAAACGAACTTAAACATGGACTAATCAATTACATTCAAAAGCCAAGGGCAGAACAACCCTTATCGTCCAAACAAAAATCAAACCAAACAAAATTCAAAGTACTTAAACAATCAGCTTACAGAAACCTTCAAATTATAACAACGTTCCACAATCAGTGGGGAGCAACTAGCAATTCTCCCTCAAATAAGAAATAGAAGATTTTAGACTTAAATTAACAGAAAGAAACCACAACCACAAACAACTTGAAAACTCAAATGAAATCACTTAAAACCATCAAACCATACTGTAGACACCCATTTGTGTCTCCCCAAAACCAAACCCAGTGATGAGTACCTTTCATGTCGAATCATAATCGAATGAAGCGAAAGTGTGGAAAGTCTAGCGTTGCGGATAGTTTTAATTTCTTTTCTCTTCTCTCTGTTTTTGAAAACTTATTTTAAGAAAATAGCCAATCCAGTTTGGTTGGTCCATGATATGGGTCCAATAGTAGCGTAGTTGGATGGGGCTTGACAAGAGCTTTCCAACGATATATTATAAGCCCAATTCCGATGAATATTGAGGAAGTTATGGCCAATTTACCAAACTGGGCCCGGTTTGAACTTTATATACGGCCCAATGATCTAGAGGAGGGCCTAATATGATTTATCATTCCTAATGCAATTAGGAATGGTTTTAGTCTTCTAGATTCTTCTAGAAGGTTCTTTTCATTCCTAATTCAATTAGCATTGATAAATTGACTTTTGTTGACTTTTCAGAGTTTTAATTAAAATCAAATAGCATTTTCGAGGAAAAGATACGATTTTATCCTCCAGTACGGCAAACTTATCTGATTTTCGAAAACGCATCAAAAACAGGCCTGGCGCTTGACTCCAGGCATTGGCGCCTGGAACCAGGCCTGGCGCCTGGCGCCAGCCATTGGCGCTTGGTGCTAGCCATTGGCGCCTGGCGCCAATAAGCTGGTGCTGGCGCCAGCTCTGTTTTGCGTGCGCCAATCTCGTTTTGCGTGTGCCAAGTGCTCTGTTTTGATATTTTATCTTTTTGGCTGATTTCTCTATAAATAACGTATTAAAAACTCCGTTTTCATTGGCCTACAATCAGTTTTCATTCGCACATTAATTCTCTAATTCTCTCTTAATTTATTTCATCCCTCTCTCCATCTCTTTTTTCTAAACTTGCTTTTGACATACAAAATTCCGCATTCATTAGATCTAGAAACACCTAGCCATATTCGAAGTTGCCTTCGCCCTAGACGTGAAAGGTTTAATTTCTGAGGGTTTGGTCCCAAATCTCTATTTCAATTATTTAATTTAATTGCTTTGATTATTATTTTCCTTGAAGTTACTAACGTGTGTATTTTGTTATTAGAAAGAGGTACGAGGCATCAAAGTAAGTAAATAAATGGTTTAATTGATATTATGATGTAGAAATCATGTTTAAATTGTTATTATGATATTCCTAGTATCATGTTTAGGGAAAAGGTTATAATATCAAATATGCTTATTATGATTCTTGCGATGCTTCTTATGTTCTTCCTAATATCTATGATTGTTAGTATCATGTTAGGGCTAAAGATTTGATTTTTATTGCTTAGTGACATGTTAGGGTTTGTTATTAATCTTGTTAGTATCATGCCTAGGATCTTGCTATTACTATTATGCTTTAATATTAACATGAACATGATTATGATTATAATTGTTATAATTTATAATGATTATGAATATTATTATTATTATTATTATTATTATTATTATTATTTTGATGATGATTATTTTATTTATGATTATTATTATGATTGTTATAATAATTGTTTATGGTTATTTATTATGTTGCTTGATATTTAATGTTATTGCTTGATCACGCCTTTAATGCATGTTTAAAGGGAATTTGTACTTGTAAACACGCTTAATAAGATAATTAATAATTTTGTTAGGGTTAATATGATTATAATTCAAGTGATCACCAATAATAGTTTTATTTATGCATTTATATTCAACCAACGTAGATAAACAGGTTTAGGGTTAATCCTATTGATTGCATGTTAGTCAGAAAGCGCACATGAATACGATCAGACACTAGTAGAAAAAATGTTATTTGTAACTGGCGAAATTGACTTTTTGTAACTGGCATTGTTGGTTGCGAATGCCACCGTTACAATTAGTGAAAATTATTCGTAACTAGCTAATGTTGGTTACTAATAATGTACTATTCGCAACTGGCTTAACCTAACGCCAGTTACAAATAGCCTGTTTTCCAAGTTAGAAAGCATACTATTCGTAACTGGCGTTGAGTTACGCCGGTTACAATAAGGGTATTATTTGTAATTGGCATAGCCTAACGCCAGTTACGAATAGTTTTTTTTTGTTAAAAAAAATAATCTATTAGTAACTAGCATTAGATTACGCCAGTTACTAATAAATATATAATTTTTATTTTGATCAATATTTGATTTGAATACATGCTTGGTAGTATTTTCTACCGAACGACCCATTGTCAAATGGATTAAAACATGTTACAAATCAACCAACAAAACACATATTCCAAATGGTTCCACATAATTTGAATTCACCCACAAAATACAATACAATAAACACTCCAAATAATTTGACACAACTTGATTCATCCACAACAAACAACAAAATAAACTATATTTTCCACAAAACAATTAAAACTTGAATTAAAAATTATTGATTTACAATTTAGGAATATATGTAATAACAATAACTATTAAGCTAAATAAAAGTAGTCATATAAAAATGTGTTATATTGTTTTATTAAGCTAAATGCGATTAATCATAACATTGATCAATAAAATAACTAGTCTTTCAACAAAATATTAAGTCTAAAAGAATTAGCCCCTTGTTCTCGAGTCTCGTCCATTTCTATATCGTTGCACGCTGTAAATCTTGCCAAACTTAGCCCATTGTTCTCGAAACTCATCCAATTCTAGTAGTTGCTGTATTTTTTTTCCTGCTACTAAGTTCCTATCCCTCTAGCACAAGCAATTTTCAATTGATAAAAAATTTGAAAAAAGAGAAGAAATAAATAAATAAATAAATAAATAAATAAATAAAAAGAACTATTACCTAGAGTGTTAGGGGTAGATGGCGCAAGATTCATCTAAATGTTCTTCAGCATTAGCTTCTAAATACTTCTCCAAATTATCAATACTTTGATTTGATGTCCCAAGATATCTTACAGACATAGCTAGGGCTGTACACCGGTCCAAAACCGGACCGGACCTGACCCGGACCTGAATGGACCGGGACCTGAATCCTTGATTTTTTAAGGGCGGAGACCGGACCTGAATCAACAGGTCCGGTTCCGGTCCAGACCTGATAAATCAGGTCCGGTCCGGGTTTGGACCTGAATAAACCTGATTATTTTTTTTTTTTGATTTTTTTAAAATAAGATGAAAGTGCTGACCTGTTTAGACCTGTTTGGACCTGTTTAGACCTGTTATGGACCTGCTTGGACCTGTTTAGACCTGATTGGACCTGTTTAGACCTGTTATGGACCTATTTAGACTTATTAAATAAAAAAAAATAGTTTTACCGGTTTCAGGTCCGGACCTGAAATTTCCGGGTTTTACCCGGACCGGACCTGAAACCCGGAATCCTAGAATTTCAAGGACCGGGACCGGACCTGAATCTGCAGGTCCGGATTAGGTCCGGTCCCAACAGGTCCGGTTCAGGTCGGTTTTTAGGTCCGGGCCAGTTTATGTACACCCCTAGACATAGCCCACTTGTAGATGCACATCATTTAGAAACAAATGAAAAGGTCCAAAGATTAGATGATACATAATATTGTCAACCTCAAAAGAAAGAGGATTTGTACAAGACATGAAGGACATCAGTAGATCTTAGCAACAAGCAATAAAACTGCAGGACATCACTAGACTTTCACCTCAAATTAGTATAAGATAATTAGATAACAAGTCATAATCATAGTACTCGACAAAATGAAGGAAAGATTAACTTATGAGCAATGACGAGAAAATTAGTCAATTTTTAAGCAATTAAATACACATAGCATATAGAATTCAGATAGAAAATGAAAAAAAAAATCAGGTTTGTAATACATTGAAATGACAGGTGATTAGGGGATTTTTCCCCACCAATCACCATCTGACAAGTGGACCAATCAGGTTCCGCCATGTGTCCGTCACATGGGCCAATAGGAGCCTGCCACGTGTCAAGCAATGATCCGTCCACTATGGACCAATTACGACACGACACGTGTCCTTCCCATGACACCTGGGATAACCGGTCACCTAGGCCCAACTACCGAGGGAAGCCCAATCAGCCCAAGGTTAACCTAAACCTAGATTGACACGTTTCCCGAGGTTATAAATACCTCCCTTAATCCTCATTAAGTGAGATTACGCTAAAAACGCAGATTACACACATTAAACACTCTCACCTAGAGAGACCCAATCACTTTAATTTCCGCATTAATTACTCCTTAATCAAGTACTAACTTGACCGTCGGAGGCGGATCTCCAATCATCCGGAGCATCCGTTTGTTTTGCAGGTACAGGCGTCCGGTTCCAGTCTCGGAATTGTAACTCTCCCGCAGGACATCAGAAAACCCCGAAACATCTTGGCGCCGTCTGTGGGGAGAGTACTTGTGAGATGGCATCCACGTTTGTACCGGCTCTTGAAGAGAGACGTCCCCTGGACGACCCTCTAGTTCAGTCGGACCACGATACTGAGAATGAATTTGAAGTTGAAGCTCACACAGCTTCAGACGGGACCCTAAGGGCCCGACGTGCCCGTCATACCGAAAGGAGGGAACGGGAACATCTTCAAACTGGAAGCGAGCCAGCAGGCGCACCGCCTGTTCAGCAGCAGCCGACTGATGGGTCTGCTCCCATCACAAGGAACAAACTCATGACCTTCATGAGGGACTTCAAGGGAGAAATTCAAGAGTTGATCAACAAGAAGCCGCCTGCTCTGGACAAGGAGCAGTCGGCTAAGAAACCCTCCACTTCACTGAAGAGGAAACCAGTTCAAGGGCGAGAGGCGACCCCTCATCCTAAATCTAGGAAGTGGGAGCCACCTGCCCTTGATTTCACAAAATACCGTTTTCCTACTCCAGGAAATAGGAAACATGTTCGTCATATTTAGGCGGACGGGTCGAGGAAAACATACACAGACGCTCGGCTACTGCTAGAGCAGAAGAAGAGTGACCGATTGTCAGAGTCGGCCTCTACTTCAAACTTCCAAGACAGTCTGCGAAATACCTCGATGAGGCATACTAAGTCGTATCATGAGAGTCAGTCAGGCGGCACCTCCCGTCAGTCCGGCTTTCATAGCGACCAGGCGGTACCAAACTTACCGTTTGTACCGCAACAATAGTATTTTTTACAGCCACCTCTGTTTGGTGGACATGCAGCAAAAAATGTCCAACCTATGGACTGGCAGCTACGGTTGCTTAGACTTGGTGAACAGCCGTCGGCCTTCTCCAAGGAAATTACTGAAGCCGCTCAGCCGGCCAAAGTGAAAAATGTATTAGTAGGCGCCTATGACGGCACTACTAACCCAGAAGACCATCTGATGGCATTCACCAACCTGATGTACCTTCAAGGGTTGGATGATCCTACTTGGTGCAAGTGTTTCCCAGCGACTCTCAAAGGAATCGCACAACAATGGTTCGACAACCTGCCGACAGGTTGTGTAAATAACTTCAAGACGCTTGCTTACTTATTCACCTCCAACTTCGCCATGAACATCTCTGCGAAGAAGACGACCCTTGATTTAGGAACAATTCAGCAGGGCGAGAAGGAGGGGCTTCGTTCTTACATCAGGCGGTTTAACCTGATGAGAATACAGATTCAAGGGTTACCGGATGAAGTAGCCTATACTGACTTTTTCAGAGGTCTCAAAGACGGGTCGACCTTCAAATTTGATTTGGTCCGAAAGAGGGTGGCGACTCTTCAAGAGGCCTTGATTGAAGCGGAAGCCTATATACAGGCGACTGATCTTTGTAGTACGATTAAACAGTCAGACGGGAGAAGGTCCGACAAAAGAGAAGGACAACAGAAAACCCCGAAACATCTTGGCGCCGTCTGTGGGGATTGTTTTAGGTCTGTCCTACGGCCCTACGTGTGTGTTAGCCAGTAGCTGTGTTTCATTCATATGTTGAATGTGCTACCGCCCTTGCCCGAACATAGATGCTCTCAAACTTCAAGATGTTCCACCACTTTAATGCTCCCACTTGGGTCACAAGCTTGCGTTACCAAGCTCAGCCGGCCCAAAAAAGAGAAAAGAGGTCTGGGATGGGGAGAGTACTTCTGAGATGGCATCCACGTTTGTACCGGTTGCCTCGAACTTGGAATGTAGATAATCTTAAGAAATATTTCTTTTGAATGATGTAAATAGTCAAGGGCTACTTAATAAAAGTTTGCACTTAATATTCAATTTGGTACTAAGAGGGGCACGCCTACTAACAAACAGTCGGCTACTCTCCAAAGTTTTTATTCTTACTTAAGAGGGGCAGGCCGCCTATACATTTACAGTCGGCTACTCTCCATTGAGTATTTTACTCTATCTGCAGAGGGGCATGCCGTCTGTACCTTTACAGTCGGCTACTCTCCATTGAATATTTTACTCTTATCAACATAGGGGCATGCCGTCTGGACATATAGTCGGCTACTCTCCATAGAAGAGGGCCGACTGGTTCCAAACACAAAGCCACCCCCCCTTATACTTAACTAAAAATGATCACGGCCTGGCCGACCCTGTGCCTAAACAGGCGGCTACCCTCCTTTTACTTAGCACCTACGTTCACCAAGAACTAACCAAGGCCACAGGCCGAATGATCAGACCAGGCGCCAAGCCAACTGATCCAATCTTCAAAACTGATACGACCTGTCCCAACATCATAGCAGGCGTCCGCCGGCATCCCTCCGGATGAAATTCGTCGCAGAGAGCAGCTCCCTTTTGGGTGGAACATTGCTCTATAAACTAATTACACGGCACCTATACGACTGTCCCCAAGGGCAACCACGTAGCCGTTTTTGAGACAAGGATAACTCTATCACTAACCAAACCAGTGGTAGCAGTTGACATCTGAGTCAGATGACCGCCTGTATTACTTAGGATAAATGCAGGGGGTACCTCTTGAGTTAATAGCCAACAAACATTGGCGAATCAAAAGGTTCATCCGGCCTCCGCCGCCTGGTACCTTTACTACTCAAGCAGGAATGACGGCGACTGAGTAACACCAAAGTTAACTCATAGTCACTCTCTCAAACTTAGTATGGAGCCTAAAAGGTATGAGTCGTCCGCCTGTTTTTAACAAACAGGGGCTCTCAACCACAACTCATGCTAGGTTAACAACCTATGAGTTAAAAGCCAACAAACATTGGCGAATAAAGGGGAACAACCGGTACCCACCGCTTGATACCTCTACTACTCAGTTACTTGGCGACTTGGTAACAATCATGTTTACTTGGTCACTCCTTAAAAATTTAGTATGAAACTAAAAAGGTGTTCATACAACACCGGCTCACACTAGATTAAATATGGCGGGGAACAGTCGGCCTAGACGGCCTAAAGTCTCTAGCCTAAAAACATGACAAGTAGGAAACCACTTTCCTACTTGGTTAATTTTATATGACAGAACCGTCTGCCTAAAGGGGATCCAGTCTTTAAAATGGTTCGAATACCGATTGGATAAATGGCCGACTGATCGTCTAGCCTAAAAACAGACGACCAGTCGTCCAGGGGCATAGGCGGCGTGACTAACTATCTGTACCTGTCTGCAACTATCGGCCATGTAAAACAGTCGGTATAGTGTACAATTGGATATCAGAATATTCAATACTTGAACAAGTTTGAAGCAAAACAAAAATATTCATTAAAAGGAAGCCGGTCATTAAAGACCGGCAAAATATTCAGAGGACAACCGTTAATCTGCCTTGCGTTTATCCCAAGTAATACAGGCGGTCATCTGACTCAGAGGTATTTATAAACTAACAACCTATGAGGTAAGTAGTACAATTGGATAAATGGCCGACGGTTACCTGAGTCAGATGACCGCCTGTATTACTTGGGATAAACGCAAGGCAGATTAACGGTTGTCCTCTGAATATTTTTGCCGGTCTTTAATGACCGACTTCCTTTTAATGAATATTTTTGTTTTGCTTCAAACTTGTTCAAGTATTGAATATTTTGATATCCAATTGTACACTATACCGACTGTTTTACATGGCCGATAGTTGCAGACAGGTACAGATAGTTAGTCACGCCGCCTATGCCCCTGGACGACTGGTCGTCTGTTTTTAGGCTAGACGATCAGTCGGCCATTTATCCAATCGGTATTCGAACCATTTTAAAGACTGGATCCCCTTTAGGCAGGCGGTTCTGTCATATAAAATTAACCAAGTAGGAAAGTGGTTTCCTACTTGTCATGTTTTTAGGCTAGAGACTTTAGGCCGTCTAGGCCGACTGTTCCCCGCCATATTTAATCTAGTGTGAGCCGGTGTTGTATGAACACCTTTTTAGTTTCATACTAAATTTTTAAGGAGTGACCAAGTAAACATGATTGTTACCAAGTCGCCAAGTAACTGAGTAGTAGAGGTATCAAGCGGTGGGTACCGGTTGTTCCCCTTTATTCGCCAATGTTTGTTGGCTTTTAACTCATAGGTTGTTAACCTAGCATGAGTTGTGGTTGAGAGCCCCTGTTTGTTAAAAACAGGCGGACGACTCATACCTTTTAGGCTCCATACTAAGTTTGAGAGAGTGACTATGAGTTAACTTTGGTGTTACTCAGTCGCCGTCATTCCTGCTTGAGTAGTAAAGGTACCAGGCGGCGGAGGCCGGATGAACCTTTTGATTCGCCAATGTTTGTTGGCTATTAACTCAAGAGGTACCCCCTGCATTTATCCTAAGTAATACAGGCGGTCATCTGACTCAGATGTCAACTGCTACCACTGGTTTGGTTAGTGATAGAGTTATCCTTGTCTCAAAAACGGCTACGTGGTTGCCCTTGGGGACAGTCGTATAGGTGCCGTGTAATTAGTTTATAGAGCAATGTTCCACCCAAAAGGGAGCTGCTCTCTGCGACGAATTTCATCCGGAGGGATGCCGGCGGACGCCTGCTATGATGTTGGGACAGGTCGTATCAGTTTTGAAGATTGGATCAGTTGGCTTGGCGCCTGGTCTGATCATTCGGCCTGTGGCCTTGGTTAGTTCTTGGTGAACGTAGGTGCTAAGTAAAAGGAGGGTAGCCGCCTGTTTAGGCACAGGGTCGGCCAGGCCGTGATCATTTTTAGTTAAGTATAAGGGGGGGTGGCTTTGTGTTTGGAACCAGTCGGCCCTCTTCTATGGAGAGTAGCCGACTATATGTCCAGACGGCATGCCCCTATGTTGATAAGAGTAAAATATTCAATGGAGAGTAGCCGACTGTAAAGGTACAGACGGCATGCCCCTCTGCAGATAGAGTAAAATACTCAATGGAGAGTAGCCGACTGTAAATGTATAGGCGGCCTGCCCCTCTTAAGTAAGAATAAAAACTATGGAGAGTAGCCGACTGTTTGTTAGTAGGCGTGCCCCTCTTAGTACCAAATTGAATATTAAGTGCAAACTTTTATTAAGTAGCCCTTGACTATTTACATCATTCAAAAGAAATATTTCTTAAGATTATCTACATTCCAAATTCGAGGCAACGGTTGTCCGTCTGGTGTTCCCAGACGGTAGGCACCGTCCCTGACCTCTTCACAGATTCGGTAGGGTCCTTCCCAGTTGGGAGTTAGTTTGCCAGACTCATTAGCCCTACCAACTGCTTCCATTTTTCTAAGTACAAAGTCCCCCACTTTGAGTGGACGCCTGTGTACTTTTTTGTTGTATGATCTAGTCATTCTCAGGCGTAAATTTCATGGCGCAAGACAGCATTGCCCCTCCTTTCAGGAAGTGAGTCTAATGCCAGGCGCATGGCTTCCCAGTTTGCCTCTTCGTCATATAGCATTACTCGAAGAGTCGGCTCGTAGTGTTCTATTGGAAGAACAGCTTCCGCACCATAAGTTAGGAGGAATGGAGTTTCTCCAGTCGCCCCTTTTTCAGTCGTCCTAATGGCCTAGAGAACATGTGGTAATTCATCCGCCCATAGGCCGCCTGCTCGTTCAATCTTTTTCTTGAGACCGTCTGAGATGATTTTATTAAAGGCTTCTACCTGGCCGTTTGCTTGTGGACGACCGACAGATGCAAAGTAGTGTGCAATTCCTTGGTCACCCAACCAGCTTTTGAGAACAGGCGTCTCAAATTGGGGACCATTATAAAAAACCATAGACATGGGAACCCCGAACCGAGTGATGACATTTTTCCAAATGAATGAAATTACATCCTTCGTCTTGATTCCCTTTACAGCCTCCGCCTCTACCCATTTAGTGAAGTAGTCGACGGCAACAAGTATGTACTTCCTTCCGCCTGTAGCAGGCGTATATGGACCAAGAATATCCATGTCCCACTTAGCAAACGGTAGTGGCCTATGAATGGTAGTGAGGTCAGTAGCCGGACGGTGAATTAGTTTGCCAAACCTTTGGCACTTGTCACATTTTTTCACCATCACCATCGCATCTGCTTCTAAAGTAGGCCAAAAGTAGCCCTGCCGCCTTGCCCGTTGAGCAAGCGTCCTACCGCCTATATGGGAAGCACAATAACCAGAGTGAAGATCGTCCAGTATCTCTCGCCCCTTTTCTGGAGTAACACACTTTAAGAAGGGTTGAAGGTACCCCCTTTTGTGAAGTTCTCCCTTTATTATTTCAAAACTGGTTGCTCGTTTTTTCAGTGCTGCCGCCTGTTGATGATCATCCGGCAGGGTACTATTTGTCAGGTATGCCCTGATTGGATCCATCCAGGTTAAGCTTCTGTCTAAGATTCCAATAGGTTCTTCCTCAATGCTTCTCCTCTCCATTACTTCCCGAAAAACAATTCGAGGAGTATCACAGGAGGCGGATGATGCTAATTTTGAAAGTGCATCCGCCTGGTTGTTTTCTGATCTCGGCACTTGGGTCAGATGGAAATCCTCAAGGGAGCCGACTGCTTGTCGGACCGCCTGTAAATACTTGATCATGGTCGGATGGGTTGCTTCGTATTCGCCATTGTACTGACTCACTATCAATTGTGAATCGGAACAGGCGTCTATTTTTCTTGCTCCTGCCGCCTTGCACATGCGGATTCCGGCTAGTAAAGCTTCATATTCTGCCTCATTGTTTGAGGCCTGAAAACTGAAGCGTAAAGCATACTCGTACCTGTCGCCCTCTGGCGACTGACATATGACTCCTGCTCCACAACCATTTGAAGTAGAGCTTCCATCCACATATACCTTCCAGACTTGGTCTGTAACTTGAGAGTCCGGAGGACGAGTCATCTCAACAATAAAGTCAGCAAAGGCTTGCCCCTTCACTGCTTTTCTAGGCTCGAAAGTAACTTCAAGGCTCTGTATTTCTATGGCCCATTTGATCATTCGGCCTGACGACTCCATGATGGTCAGTGGCCGCTTGATAGGTTGGTCTGTATACACGACGACTGCATGTGCCAAAAAGTAGGGCTTCAATTTTTTAACAGCCATGAAGAGTGCAAGACCAAATTTCTCCACTAAGGGATACCTCAACTCGGCATTTTTCAGTACATGACTGACAAAGTAGACCGGGAGCTGACAGCCGTCTCTTTCAGCAAGGAGAACAGCGCTTAACGCATGATCAGAGACGGTCAGGTACATGTAGAGTACTTCTTTGGGCAAAGGCTGACCAGCCTCGGCAAGGAATGCAAGTGAACTTTCAATTTCTGGAAGGCCGCCTCAGCATCCGACCCCATTCAAACCTTGCCTTTTTCTTAATTGCCTGGAAAAAGTATAGGCATTTGTCGCCTGATCGGCTTAGAAATCTTCCAAGGCCGCCAGACAACCTGTTAACTTCTGAACCTCTCGGATGGTACGAGGCGACTGCATGTCAATGACCGCCTGCACCTTCTCAGGGTTCGCCTCTATTCCTCTCTGATTGATAAGGAATCCGAGAAATTTCCCAGACTCAACTCCAAAGACACATTTCTTGGGATTGAGCATGACATGGTGCCGCCTGAGTGTGGCGAAAGTTTCTCGGAGGTCCGACAGATGATCTTTCTGAAGTTTAGACTTGACAATCATATCATCAATATATGCTCGACATTTTCTCCCAATTTGATCAAAGAACACAGTGTTTATCATTCGCTGGAAAGTGGCCGGGCATTCTTAAGACCAAACGGCATGACCGTTGTAACAGTATAACCCCTGATCAGTGACGAAGGCCGTCTTCTCCTGATCTTTCTTCCATAAAGGAATTTGATGGAAACCAGAGTAGGCGTCCATAAAGCTCATCAAAGCATGGCGGCTGTTGAGTCGACCAGGTTATCAATTTTAGGCAGAGGGTAACTGTCTTTGGGGCACGCCTTGTTTAAGTCTGTGTAGTCTACACACATTCGCCAGGTGCCATTCGGCTTTTTAACAAGCACCACATTTGCAACCCAGTCTGGGAAGTAACATTGCCAAATGAACCCTGCATCAAGTAATTTTTTAACTTCGGCGGCTGCCGCCTGACTTCTTTCTTCGCCATGGTTCCGCTTCTTCTGCCGTACCGGCTTCTTTTTCGGATCCACGGCCAGTTTATATGTACGCCAGATCAGGACTAATGCCTGGAATTTCATGGACTTCGAATGCAAAGATGTCCTTTGTATTCTTTCAATAGTTTGTGAAAGTCGTCACCAAGGTCCCTTAGAGAAGTCGTCCCAACCTTGATTGTTCTGTCAGGACGCGAGTCATCTAACATCAGGTCCGTATGCTCACCAGCTGGCTGAGGGCGGAATTCATACGACCGCTCCTCTAACAATGATTGCTATTTTCTGTCTTTTCTTGCGGCCCCTGTCTGGGATGCCTTTCTCTTCTTGCCGCCTGCTTCTTGAACAGGCGCACTTCTCCTTGACATTGTCAAGGTCTATTTTTTCCACCACTCGACCCAGTGGCCATAACAGTGGGCCTGACATCCGAGAGATAGCACTCTCGGCCATCCTCTGATCTCCCCTTAGGGACCCGACTGTTCCATTGTCCCTCTCAAACTTGAGCAACATAAGAGATGAGATTATAACAGCCTTGGAATTATTCAGGGTTGGTCGTCCC